>NC_142501.1:34527423-34844696 GCF_057876585.1 Rhinolophus sinicus
CTGTTGTATCTTCCTTTAATGTTTTTCCCTACTTCACTCACTATGCCTTTATGCAGGATCCTTTGATCTGATTCTCTACTTTGTAAAGAATCTACGCTTTTTGTTCTTACCCTTGTATGCGAGTCCCATTAAAACCCAATCTCCAGGCCACCTGGGAACATCATTAAGTCCTGAAAAGATATTAATTATATTCAACACATATTTAGCATAAATGCTTAGTAAACTGGGAATAGAAACATTCACAAAATAATGTAGTATAGTTATTTTGAAATCAATAATTAATATATTGTTTCATGTTAAAAACTTGAATTTAGAGACCAAGAGAAAGTGTCAAATTGGTGGTTTCATTTTGAGAATCATATTTTATAATTCAATATGGGGAAAAATGGGATCATTAAAAGAGAGGAAAATTAGAGTTGGAATAGAAAAGAATCAAGAACAGAACTTGGGGAGTACCTATAATACATGGATAAATACTGAGAAAATGTTGTTAAAGAGTTTGATTGAGACCCTGGGCCGTATAGCTTCTTGGTAAATGTAAAGAGGAAATAATTTTAAGAATAAGACAAGGTCAAATGGTGCAAAATACCATAGAATGGTTGAGATTGAAAAGGACTAAGGAAAAATCATTTGATCTGACTATTAGGAAGTCAGTGGTCACTTTTTTTTTTTTTTAATTAGTTTCAGCGGTCACTTTTCAGAGACATCTTTCAGTAGAGTTGCGGACAGAATACAGATTATAGATTATTGAATTATGAACTCAAAGCAGAGTAGATACAGTGATTATACATTTTTCCATCTTGCTTGTTGGTAAAGAGTAGAAGAAAAACAAGATGGCATGTTAAGGAAAAGATAGACCTCAAGGTTTTGTTTTTGTTTTTTAAATAAGCAATGGTATTTATAGACTAAAAGGAAAGAAACTCTTGTATGGAGAGATTAAAGACTTTGATGGAATAATGTTTTAGATATTAATAAACTCAAAGGAAGGAAACTTTCAGATGGAGAGATTCAAGACTTTGATGAAATATTGTTTCGGAGAAGTCAGGAAACCATAGGGTAAAGAATGAAGTCGTAAGAATTAACCTTGGTATGGAAAGAGACACTTTATTTTCTGAGAACGGAAGAAAAGGATAAAATATGTGTGAGCACACAAAGAAATTTAGAAGTGGGAGGAAAGAGTTTAAGGAAAATAATATTTAGCCTTAATTTCAGTGAAGTGAGGTCATTTATTGAGACCAAAGGTAGTATGAGTAGGTTTTGGAAACTTTAAAAAATGTTCGAAAAATTCTTGAACTTTCTTTGGGGATGTTTGATAATAAGTTAATCAAGGATGATTAAAAGGTAAGTTAGCAGAATTATGAGCTGAAATAACATTAATTTATAGTTAAGAAGCTTAAAATACAATGTTGCCCTAAATTTATTTCCATTATTGTATAATTATAAATGTTGCAGGTCAGGTTTCGGGAGAGCAAACTATGAGACAGACATTTGCAAGCTGTAAGTTTATTGGGGGAGTGCTCTCAAGAACCACACCTGTGTGGGAAGAGAAGGAAGCAGGATTGGGCAAAAAGAGCTAGTAGGCTGTGATGCAATCTCAACAAAGGACCCTGCTAACCCCAAAGGCCCCTGCTAACCCCTAATGGATGGAAACCCTTTCTTGCAGGGAATTATTTCTAAACTGGAAGCGCAGCTGTGACTTTTCCAGCCTGTTTGGTTACTTTATTAGGCTGGCAGCTTCTGTATGGTATGGTGGATCTCACTGCCACCTCCTTCACTATAAAATTGGTCTCTTCATCTGTTGCTAATTATGTGGGATTCTGTATTGGGGATCAAACATTCTGAAAATCTTCATATAGTAGTGCTCTGTAGGCAGAGAAATCAAACCCATTCTTATGTGTTTATTCAAGTCAAGATGAAGACCTGCTCCTTCCCAAGTGGAAGGGGTTAAATGTAATCAACTTGCTATCAATTTTGTGGTTGGTTTCTTTGAGGAATGGGGTTCAGTACTGGTGGAAGGTTGTACATTCCGCAGTGCCAGTGGGTAAGTAAGTCTTGGTGAGTGGGAAGCATCAAACTGGGACCTTAGTATTCTCCATCTCTACTACCACAGCTTCTTCACTCAATATTCACCCATAATTCAGTACTGGGCTGGCCAGTGACAGAGGCTAGCTGACGTTAGCTCATTGACTATTTCTGTCTACTTGGTTATTGAATGATCTCTTCTATGTCAGATGCTCTCTGGAGGGCATTACATAAAATGCAGATATATTCTTACTTCATGCTCATTCCCATAAGTAAATCCACATGCCTTTTCCCCTGACTTCCTGGTCCCTGATCCTTCATTTTTTTTTTTCTGCTTTCAGCCATTTTACCAACTAGCTAAGCCATTTGCCACTGCCACTTCTCATTCCGCGCAAAATATATGATCAGGCATGCCGCCTGCCACTCTGCTCATTGGGAGGATTCTCCTTCACTTCTGTCTTTTAAGGTCATTTTGTTGTGCAGCTGCAATCTTTTTGATTTGTTCCCACACAGTGAGTTCACCATCTGTGAACCAAGCTCAAGTTTTATTCCTCCATCAATGCGTAAGGGACAACCGTACATGCAGCCATATGGTAAACTGCAGCTTCAGTAAACAGTGGTGAATGACAGGAGGATCTGGGGCACAAGTAATGTGTCCACCAGCCCTGGTTGTGCCCAGTCCTGGATGTACCATTTCCATATAACTCTGGGACAAGGCAGGAAATGAATACTGTTTTCCATTCTGCGTGAACGGGAATCTTTCTTGATTCTTCTTTTCGACGAAGATGAAAAGAACACATTCGCCACATAAATGGTTGCATACCATGTACCTGAGACTTGTTGATATGCCCTAGTAGGTATTATATCTGGCATAACAGGTGCAGTCAGGGCTGCTATTTGTTTGAGTTTGTTGACCTTCAGTTTCTCTCTGGCATTTGTAGGGACAGACTGATTCATTAAACAGACCATCACCCCTGAAGGTCTTTAAGAATGCACCAATCTCTGTCATTGCCCCAGGGATGTGATACTCACCAGCACATATTTTATTCTTTTGGTAAATGGAATAACACTTGGTCCCTTCCATGGAGAATAGTTATCTGGTGGGTTTTCTGACTTACAGTTTATCTACCACAGCTTCCTCACCTTCTCTATGCCGTATGATCCCTTCTTCCATTATCTGCTGTAGAACGTTCTGACAAGTCTACTTCACTAAGTATGGGCCATTACTTTCTATAAAGTTCTAAGAAGCATCCTAGCAGAATATTAACACCATGTCCGAGGGCACTGCCAGGATATTAACTTCTATATCCTAAGCAAAGACAAAGTTTATCAATATGGATAAAAGTCTCCTGTAGGTTCTGGTCTTACCCCCTTAGATTTTCATATTTCTTCTCCTAGCTCCTGTCAGTATACATAGGCTAGTTCCTACAGTTCCTTTGGGATATAGTCTCTTTCCTCCTTTAATAGGCCTGACTATTCCCTGATGGATAATGTTGTAACTGAACCCCAGGTATTGACTTTATAGCCAGGAAAAGTGGGGTGAGATCCTGAAGCAGGACCACTTCTTTTCTTACAGGAGGAAAACCTCCACATTGTTTTTGATCAAGGAGAAAGCATTTGTCCTTAACAGGAAGGAATGGGCCACTCCTGCAGGTTGGAGGATTCAGAGGAATCTGCAGATTCTGGATTTATAATGCATCAACCTAGATGACTTCCATCTCATATCTTAGGGTCCCATTCTTTGCCAGCGATGGCCTTGACCTCGGCAGAGCAGATTTACCTAGATTGAGAATTTAATGTTTTTTGGAAGTCTGCTAAGTATCGGGCCTATTCCTCAGGTTTCTTTGCCCTCCAGCTGCAGGAGAAAGAACATCTCTAAGTGATGCCAAGGAGACACCCTGGCTTTCACATTTAGTTGTTTATTCCCCATACCCCCAAATTTATATTTTTTAAGAACTGAGATATAATTCACATACCACAAAATTCACCCTTTAAAACTATATAGTTCTATGATTTTAATATACTCACAAAGTTGTACAACCTTTACCACTATGTAATTCCAAAACATATCTGTCATCCCTGAAAGAAACCCTGAGCCCATTAACAGTTACTCCTCATTCCCTTCTCCTTTGAGCTTCTGGAAAGTACTACTCTACTTTGTGTCTTTATGGATTTGTCTATTCTGGGCATTTTATATAAATGTAGCCTTTTGTGCCTGGTGTCTTTCACTCAGGATGTTTTCAAGGTTTATCCATGTTGTAGTACTACATTCATTTTTATGATCAAATAATATTCCACTGTATGGATAGACCACATTTTGTTCATATATTTATCAGTTGATGGACATTTTTTTTTCTTTTCACTTTTTGGCTGTTATATATAATGTTGCTATAAACATTCATGTACAAGTGTTTTTTTTGTGTGTGTGTTTTTAAAGTCTCTGGAATATATACATAGGAGGAGAATTGCTGGATCATATGATAATTCTATGTTTACGAAGATTTGACCCTATATTTTCTTCTAAGAGTTTTATAGTTATACCTCTAAATTTAAGTATTTGTTCCATTTTCTGTTAATGTTTGTGTATGGTGTGAGTTAGGAGTTCACCTTTATTCCTTTGCATGTGGATATTCATTTGTCCCAATATCACTTGTTGAAGAGACTATTCTTTCCCCATTGAATGACCTTGGCACCATTATGAAAAAAACGAATTGACTATAAGTTGTATGGGCTTAATTCTGGATTCCACTGACCTATATGATTTTATTTATGCCAGCACTACCCTGTGTTGATTACTCTGGCCTTGTAGTAAGTTTTGAAACTGGGAACTGTGAGCCCTCCAACTTTATTTCACACTTAGTTTTTAATTAGTCATTTATTATCATCAGATTTTCATGATTGTTTTCTTTAGCGCATAAATTGTCCTAAAAAACTACCATGTAATTCTATTTTCTTAGAATGTCTATTGCCTCAAATTCTCGAAGCCCTGTTACATTGCATCTGCTAGTGCCTTTCTTTCCACTGGCACACCATCCCAGTTCATCACCGGTGAAAGTAACAATCGCATTGTCCACTTTTATCCAGCACCCTCAGAATCCAGTTTTATACATATTCTTCTGACTCCTTCTGATATATGTTGGGTATGGAGGACTTGGAGTTATCTGAGTTCTACCACTGGTGATGGGGTTCTCACTGCCTGTCATCTAGAGAATATTCAAACTCCAAAATCTCATTTTAGACTCTGCTGTTTCAGAGACTACTGGTACCAACTGAAGCAGATGGTGGGATTAGTCAGGAACCAGAGCTTGGTGAGATAAACTAGAGAGTCACATGCAGGAATCTTACTAGGGAGTATTTTGGGGTCCAACATTTTTGGGGGAAGGAAGGGAAGAATTATTTATTGGGCAGAGGCAGAAGGTGGGCTGTGATGTAGTCTTCACCGAGCCTCAGCCAACTTCACAGGAGCTCAGAAGCTGGAGTTGTCCTGAGTTGGGGCAAAAGGGCCATGAAACTTGTGCACTGACGAGTCATTTTATGGGGTTGTGCTAATAGCTGAAGTGGATTCCTGGAGAGGGCTGAGAGCCGAGGACTATCTGCCAGCAGCACTTACAGCCACTAGGGATTAAGCCTTTCAGGCCTGAAATGGTTGCTAATTGTTTACCACAAAGCCCACTATAATAATCAGTCAACTAACAAACATAATTTCAACAATATGTCTGAGACAGTTACAGGCTTTTGGCGTCATTTTGTTTTCCCACTGATATGAAAGAGGGAGTTGGAAAGCAGAAAGGCCTTAGATACTGAATGTAGAAAAGGACCACATCTGATGGGACTGCAGAGAAAAGTAAAGCTGCTGAGGGAGAAGAAACGCTTCTTTGACTCCGTGATTGCATCTAGGTTTTGCTTCCATTCAGTTGTAAAGAAATGGAAGCAGGGGGCTATATTGTGTTATTATTATTTGTATTTTTGTCCTTCAGGAGCTTAGCAGAGATCTTGTCTAACCCTACAACACTGGTGTGACTTTGCATGATTTACAAAGATTTATTAACCTGAATAAAGGGACTTGAATTTGAGAGGATTCCTATTTCAGGTGTCATGTTGTTGGAGTCCATTAATAATATCAATGGCGTTGATTTGTGGTGTTGCATGTGTGGTTCTCCAGGATGCACATTCTGAGGCAGTTGTTATCATTAAGTGGGTGTATTTGGGAGTTCCCCTGGTGTCAAGCTGTGGAAGAGAAGTGGAAGAAGCAGGCTTGGGCAGGGGAGGTCTCCAGTTGTGATAAAGGCCCAGCGAGGCAGCCTCCATTGACCTTGTGGGGAGCTCTGGAACTGAAAAGGCCTGTCAGAGATGTCTCACACTGGGCCAAAATTTCCAGTCCTTTATACCTTGATCAGTCACTGTATGCAGGCCACCCCAGGAAGGGTGTGACTTTGGGTGAAGGGGTTGTCTGGGACTGAGGTGGAGTAAAATCCCTGAAGGGGCTGACAGGGAAGGCCATACACTCCACAGCTGGGGTCACAAGAGCTTCCTAGTGACTTTCTCAAAGTCATGTGGCTTATAAGTAGTCAAGAACCTAGGTTTTCTGAGTCCTAATTAGGAGATTTTTCCTTTCACAGGCTGTCTGTCACCTCATGTGACTACATAGTATACCAGCACCAACTTGCAACGTACTCTCTAGGCATTGTTCTGGGCAGAAGTGGTTGAGTTGTGTGGACTTCAGGTGAAAGTAATATTGTTGAAAAACCTCAGGTTGTCTGGCATTAGCAGAGTAAGCTCCAGGATTGGCTGAGACAAAGCATTTCTGGCATGGAGTCATTGCTAATTCACTAAGCTCTCTCAGGTAATTTATTATAAATCTGAAGGGACAGTGACTCAGCCAGCTTGCTTCCCTTTTTGTTCATTTCCAGGGTGGATACTGAGTTTGGCGTCTCACTGGCTCTTTTTGCTGCCTGAATATGTCAGTCTTGATCTAAAAATAGCTTGAATTCTACTGGGGTCAATGTGGGGTGACTGAGGCTCAACTTCTGTGCAACTCTGAGGAGGTTGGAGAGGAAGATGAAGGGAATCATTAAAGGAAAGAGATTTTATTTAGTGGTTAACATAGATGGCTTTGAACTTTAGAAAGTAAGGTTGATTGCTTCATAAAGTCTAGGTTAACATAAAAGAGGTCATTTATTAATCTTAGAGAGCAAGGAATTGTTATGCAGCTGTATAGGCACAATAGGAGAGAGACAATGATTGATGGCTGAAGAGACAGCATGGAGATAAAGCAAAGAACATGGTCCAGGAGTCAAGAGTTCTGGATTCTAGTTCTGACTTCAGTACTTACTAGCACATACCTGTGAGTCAAAGTCTTATTCTCCCTTGGTTTTAATTTCTTCGTCTTTAAAATGGATCTGATTTCATATAATTTGCCTTATTCCTTTGCTTGTTACTGGGAGCACTTGGAATAATATATGTAAAATGTATGAACTTCCATTTAAAAGGGAATACATTTCTGGGGCCCTCACACATGAATTTCAAGGGTTGGGCCATTCTTGGGACTCTAGTATGTATACAAAATGGGTAGTGGAGTTTGGAAGATCATAGATCCTTAAGGTCCTAATTATCTTGGGAAAGATGGGTTATAGGAAGAAAATTAGTTTAGTCTAGTTCCTTTTTTCTAGCTTCGAGGAGTTGTGGCTAATCCATTCTTTTGCAAGTCCTTTGGAAATTGAAATTTCACTGAGCCCTTCTAGGTGGCTTTTGTCTGTTTGGCTCTGTCTCAAATCTCTTGGACAAAATGAAGATCTCTTGGGGAAACTAGAGGTTCAGGAAATGAGTCAGGATGACTGAGAGTAGCTAGTGGTGCAACATGACGTGAATCCAACAAAAATATATTCTTGGTGTAGAAATTTGTTATGGCTTGAGAACAATTTAACATCTTTTGTGAGAACTCACTTAGTCAAGTAAAAATGATATTTTGGAATGAATACTCTCCACAAATTCTTTGTGAAGATATGTAAACGAGAAGACCATATTTTATGGAAAACAGCAGAAGCAGGACTCATCTGTCTATTGAAGTTATCTTCTGATTCATCTTACTATGTCTAGTTTCTTCTGTTCCAGATTCTTCACACAGTTGAAGAGTTACTTTCTAAATCTGCTTGTGCTATCTTTCCTGCTAAACTTTGTTGTGTTTAGACTAAGGTCTTAACTCCTTAGCCTGGCATATACTAGAATCTAGGACAGGGATCTTGTCTGCCATGTTTACTGCTGTGCCTATATTGCCTAGGATGATTTCTAACATAGTTAAGTGCCCAACAAATATTTGTTTATTAGTTAATAAAGGACAGTCATAATTAGGCCTTAAGCCACCTTTCCAGTTACTTCTCCTGTGTGTCCTAGCTCCACCTATTGGGACATGTTGCTCACTTTCCCCAAAGTTAGTTTGCTTATCTCAATTCATGTCTTTGAAATACTTTTCTCCCTGATTCAAATATCTTTCCTATCACCTGTGTGTCTGAAAAACATTCAATTGATACTTTAATATTCAGCTCAATTGCCACCACTACTGAGATGACAATTTCCTGGCCCACAGGTTCTCTCTACATTTACCTTCTACTTTTTCCTACAATAATCATACTTTGAGAGCAGTTGTCCAGTCTGTCTCTCTCAAACAACCTTACCTTATTCATCTTTATATTATTCTAGTAGGTGTTTAATACATGTTGAATGATCAAATTGATATATTTTATGATGAAACAGATAGCTTAATGATTTGTGTACCATATTCACCCCATAGGCTATAATTAAAGAACAGGAAGGAAGACTGAAAAGTCAAACAGTAAGGTACTATGCCAAAAAATATTCCTTCTGTTCTCAGTTTTCAAGACAAGAACTGGCAACATGTTTCATTGTCACAAATCTCATGAGCTCAAGTACCAATCACAAGTTTAAACTCTAGTGCTAATGAGGTTTGTTCTTCTCATGTCATCCTCTGTCATTTGGGAGAAAAGTCTCTTCTGAGGACACTGACTGCACCACCAAGCTCTGGCTCAATATTTTATACATTCCCAAAGGGGACCAAGTTGAAAGAAGGTACTAATTCAGTACGATTTTTTTCTCCTATTGGAGAAGCAATTAACAATATTTGTATAGTAAGATGTTGCACAAAGGGCTAAATTATGTAAATAATGCCTCAAACAAAAATAACATGATTTAGTGTCTGACACAGTACCTAATACAATAATATATTTAATAACTGTTAAAAAAATGAATTCTTACTTGTTTGGATCTTTATTGGAGAGCAATACTTACAGTATATGGTAGAAACAAAGGCATATTTAGAAGTTAGGCAAAAACCTAGAGAATATTTTGTTATTTCATTCTGATTTTCCATGTTTCATAATTACTAGTCTTAAATAATTCTTTAGTTGGTTAGAACCACTTTAATGATAACCAGGACACTGAATTGACTTATTAGCATTATGGGAGCTGGGGATGAAACAGAATATTCTAGATCCTCGGCAATATTTTTGTCAAATTCCACATGTGATGCCAAATCACCAGATTGTGATTATTTTGGGCTATCTGGACTTAGTTTAAGACCAAGTCCTTTACTTTCTTATCACCACCCTGGTTAGCTATAAAGTGAGAGGATAGCTAGTTCCTACTTCTCTCAAAGCAGATTGTTCCTAGTATGCTCTTTCACTCTTAATTTTCCTATTCTAGTGTATGTACTGGTATATAGAGTCTGGATTCTCTGTGTGTTGCAAGCTGTCAGTTCCAAAAGAACCTTCTCTGTTATGAGTCCTTGAGGTCGACTGTACTCTCCCTCTGTTACATCTTTTGTTGTCATCACAATTAATTCAGTCTACCTAGTTTTAAAAAAGGAGGCACTTATTATTTCCAAAAGAATTGTTAGCAGCTTCTGCGTATATGTCATCTAACGTAACCTACAGATGTTGTCATTCTGATTTTGCAGAAGGGAAAATAGGCTAAGAAAGATTTTGTTATTTGTAAGAACATACTACTGGTGTTTATCCATTCATCACATATTTATTGAGCTCAGTATTGAGCTCAGTGCAAGACAAGAAGTTTATAGTTGCCAAAAAGAGGTTCTTGCCCTCATGGAGCTTATATTCCAGTGAATGGAAGTTGCAGAGTCTTTGACTTGAAGACTGGCATGTAGCTGAACACCCCAGACTATAAGATTCTTGGAAGTGGGGACCATGTCCAGGGACTATATCTATTAAGTTACTGCGTTGAATAGAATTCTGGCAACTAGGATTTATTCTTATTTGCCATCCCTGGTTTTCCCCATAGTGGATGTTTGTAAAGGTGAATGCATATGCGTGGATAGAATAGATAGACAGACAACTCCTAAGCTAATTTATTTACATTTTTCTCTTCCCCAAATTCCTACCAGTGGTCGCTTAGATGAAGACACTGTAATTTTTGGCACCCTTTAATAAGCTTCAAATGTATATGGTATGGGAAACAGTCTAGTCATTTGTCCTTAATATCTCAGTACAAAGTAGTTTATCAGATAAACAACAGTAGCTGTGTTGGCTGGAGGGGCCCAGGTCTGAAACACATGCCAAAACCACCAGAAGTCCAGGTAGGTTGTCCCGACTGAGGCTATTATTTTTTTTCTTCAAGGGAAGCTGGTATGATCGACGTAACCAGGGTGAATCACAAGGCCTAGGGTAGTGGAATAAAAATGTCCTATGTGAAGGCAAGGACGAAGTGCTAAGGTGCTTCAGGTAATCTATGGTGTGTGTGTGTGTGTGTTCCACAGCATTGCCTAAAGCACAGTTCATATCTAAGAGTTGTCATTTGTAACTACTGAAAGAATAGCACCTGAGCGAAACTTGTGTTTTTCTTTGGCTCTGGTTGCTAATAGTCTGTGCAAATGTAGTGCTTTCATTTTTGGGACACCATTATAGTTCTTCTGTTAGGTTGGGTCAGCATGCATTAGAAGGCCAGTGCTGTATATTATTCATTATCTAAGAAGTTGCTCCCAGTCACATATTACCGTGAGAGTACCTCCTTTTCCACAGTGCCCCTTTCACTTACAGAACAAGTAAAGGAAGAAATGGAGCAAATGCTGTTTTATGGACGTTGTTGCTTCATCAAAGCTGCCAGAGGAGCTTTGGGCTCTTAATTTAAAACCTATTATAGAGAAGGGATACTTAGAGGTGGGAAATAAGAGGTGTTCCACACAGCGAGCTAAACTAAATGAGAATGTGGTTCCCAATGACTCTTGAGACAATGCTGAGGACAATAAGCATTGCAATGCTTTTGAAAAGCAGCCTGCAAATTCGATAAAAGAGGAGGAAAGATTTCTCATTTTCTTGTTTTTGGAGCCAGCGTGATTTCCAGCTGCATGTAATTTCAGGAAGTGATGTGACTATTTATTCAATAATACTTTGCAAGTTTCCTGGGAAATGATGGAATAATTCTGATGAAATTAAAATGACTATTGAAATATATGTCATACTATTTGCCAAGTGTTTATTTTGTCTGTTTAACCATATTAATTCTTTTAAAAATGAAAGTAAACTCTTAGTAAATCTTTTATTAGGCATATTTTCCAGGGGTGAAAACATATTTTTAAAATTCATATCACCAAAGCCAACCAAATTAATTAAATATTTATTGAGTGCCTACTGTGTGCCAGACATACTAGGTATTGAGATAACAAAAATAAACTTCTTTTTTCAGACTAATGGAGTTTAGTGTCAGATAGGAGAAATAGGTATTGAAATAGCAGGGCTCATGGACACACAAAATGACAACAGTGGTAACTTCTATGCAGTAATATGGTGCTATGATGACATCTGGGCATTCATGGAAAGCTTCCTGTAGAAGTGACATTAACACTGAAATCTGAAAAATGAATAGGAGTTAGCTAGGTAAGGACGAATGGCAAGAGTCCCCAAGGATGGCTGACAGCATCTTCAAAATCCTGTGGTGAAGGGGAGCAGTACAGAAAATGGGGCAGGGTGAGAGGATTGGAGGGGGAGTGCATGGTAAAAAATAGGCTACAGAATCAGGGTTAAACCCTGTGATGTTTATAGACATGTGAAAAATCTTGGTCTGTATTTTAAGAGCAATGAGGTGCTAATAGCAAGGGTGAGGGTAGGGGTCATGATACCATTATATCTCTGCTTTGGAAATATCAGTCTGGCTGCATTGTCCAGGTTGGGTTATAGAGAGGCAAGAGTTTAGGTTGCAAAGTGGTTACAAGGCTTCTGCAGAGTCAGAATGAGAAAGAAGTTTAGTTAAGACTATGGACGTGGACATGCTGTATGGTTTAGTTTAAAATGGATTCACAATACTCTCAAACCAGAGTCCCATCTCTACTCACACCAGCACACACCTGTGAAGCTGGTGGTTTGTAAGATGCTTGTGGACCGGTTCTTCAGAGTCAAGTCCTTGGTTGTCTTGTCTTGCTCTCCATCAGGAAGACAAATGGGTTTTTAATTCAAGTGTTAACACTGATTGACTGGTAGTGGATGTGGGCAGAGCAATATAGAGGTTTCTGATATCACAATTGGGCTTAGCAAGGAGTACCCTTGTAGCTTTGTGATGCCTCCCCTGAGCACACAGCTAAGAGTAGGGGCATGTATTTGCTCTCAGTTCCTCCCATGGCTTCATTATGTGGTGCTGATTCTCAAATCTATACTTCTAGGTGACTTCTCCTTCCCAAATTGTAGATACATTTTCCAGCTTTCTATAGGACATCTGTTCCTAATATATTTTCCCTGATCAAAGTGATCATTTCTGTAATATCTCCATTTTAGTTAAGAGTGTTACCACTATTCCCAGTTACTAAGCTAGAAACAAGATTATCTCTTTGCCTTACTTTTCTCCCTTACATCCTGTTGATAAAAATATTCCATCAATTCTATCGTATGTATGTCTCTGGAGTCCTGACCGCTCTATCCCAATATGATTGCCTCATTCAGTCTCTAGTCTTCCTTTTAGAGATAAGAAATTCACAGTTTTCTAGCTGATTTCTCATTATTACATCCTGATTATCTTTTATACTACAACCAGATTTGTCTCTTCCAATTCTGATTGTGTCATTCTCCTGTGGAGTGCAGTCTTCTTAGCATAGGTATTAACATTTAATGGGTGACCCTGTCATTTCTCACCCTTCCCCAATCCATGCACTCACTTGTTAAATATACTGAAACTCTTACCAGTCCTCATGCTTGCCACATTCCTTCATGGCTGTGTGTCTGTACAAGCTCTGTCATCTGCCTGGGATGTCCTCATGCTACTCAAAATTGAACCAGCCTTTTAATAATCAGTTTAAACTTCAGCTCCTTCTACTTGGTCCAGTTAATTCCTCCAGAGATGAGTATTTTCATTTCCTGTTTGGGGGTATAAGTCTGGCTGCCAGCACTCTGGAAGACTGGGGCTACCACCCTTGAGTAAGTAGACTTTGATGTCATCCATTTGTTTGTAATGTGGTACTTCATGTCTTCCCTCCACTGTGCCTTTTCAGAGCGTTTTGATTCGTATTCTTCATGGTAGATTTCCAGTCTTTTTCCAAGGTGCAGGAGTGATACTTGGCCCAACCTTCATACCCTCTTACATGACCACTCTTTACCTCTATTTTCTGTGCTTTTCTGGGATTCTGAAGCACAACCAGTAGTCATGGGTCATATTTGTTCTTCCTCTAAATTTACTCACCTTTCTCAGATCTATTAAATTAGTTACCATCCATCCATTTGATTTCCCTATTCTAAAATTTTGTTGATGTCTCTCATCAGCTATTGTGTCCATTCTTTTCTTGTTGTCCTGTGAATCACTCTGTTTTTATTTGTTAACTATACCCTTTTATTCCATTTATATTAGTAGGATTTCATTTATTCAACCTTCTGTTTATTTGTTCAGTCTACTATATTTAATCAGAAACTGTGCAGTGGTTTTCTAATTATGCTCTTTGATATATATTTATTTACCATTAACTGAGGGGATATGCAAGCATCAGAGAATAGCAGTAAATTCACAGCATCTATTTATTAGAGCAAGTGGCTTTTGGAATGAGGCTTTGGCACGTCTTTCCAGCTCCACTACTCACCATACCTACACAGGCACACTGTTTAATCACACCAACAACCTGTAGTTTGCTGTTTTGACACAATTTTCAAAGGAGAATTGCTACTTATGTTCTCTAGACTTGGAATTTCCTGCACCTTAGCTAAAATCTCTCTTTAAAATTTGGTTCAAGTGCCCTTTATTCTGGAAGGAATTTCCTATCCAACCCCAGGGTGTGATTCATACACTCTCTCCTTCCATCTAAATGCCTTTGCTGGGCTCTCATAATGTTTTTTGCCTTCTTGAGTATAAGATTTATCAGTGTATCATGATATTTGATTGTCTTGACTAGTCTATAAAGTAGACAGAGCTCCTTGAGGACAGGGTCTGTGTTCATTCTTACTATGTCTCCGTAACCTATACTACAAAGTAGCAGTCAATACCTACTGGTTTAATTAATGATGACATGGAACCCCAATCCTGGAAGTGATCTGTTTTCTTTACTGTATGACTTCTGTATTACCAGGAATGCTTTCTTTTTTTTTTTTTATGACATAAAAATTTTCTTACAAAATGTTATGCAATATGGCATAAAAACATTTTTGTTGTCGATAGTACAAGCCACAGGAGAACATATTTAAAAATCTTGTAAATGGAGAAAAGTCTGGCAAATGCAAATATTCATTTGGAGATAGCCGAACATCACAGCAAAAGGGTTAATAACAGAATATAGACTTTGATTACTTAATGACCAGGAATACTTTCTTCACACTTGCAACCACTCTCTGGAATCTAGTGACCAGGAAACCATTTTCAGAAAATACATGTCTATGCAGAACATGTGGTTACTGAGGGTCAAGTTCATGTTGCTGATTGTGGCACAGGACAGCTTGATGAGCCTTGCAAACACAATTTAGAATTTCTCAATTATAGTATAGCCACAGTATAAACTAGACTGAGCTCCTTGAGGACAGACCCAGTCCTCAAGAAGCTCAGTCTAGTTTATACTGTGGGTGAAATATATTTTATATTGAAGTAAGTGCCTAATTATTGAGATTTGGTTGATTATTAAAGCGATGGCCTCTTGTTTAATCTATGTTGATGCAAATAGAAAACACAACTAAAATTATCATGAATGCTCTGAAAAAGCCAGTCCAAAACAAGCAATTAGCTTGAACAACTGGAAGCATTATTTGCCAGGATATGAATTTTTCAATATTTGTGTAATATTGGTTAACATTTTTTTTAACTTAGAGTATAATTATCACTCAAATCCCAGAAGAAGAATATTTCTTTATTCTAGATTTTTTTTTAAGGGTTCCCCTTCTTTCCTTTTTTTCCTATGCACAGCTTTAATTACACACTTAGAAATCTACAGTATAGAGTATCAAATAATTTCAAGGACCTGGAAAATTATTTAGAAAATGGAGAGGCAATATAGTAAATCATATGAACCCAAGCCTTGGACTTAGGTTACCTAAGTTTGAGTCCCAAGTTCAATGGTACTAACTGTGTGACCTTGGAGAAGTGACTTAATCTTTATGTACCACATTTGTAAAATGGGTTTATAAAGATATATCTTAGTATTGTTGTAAGATTAAATGAGATAACAAACTTCTTAGAGAAATGCTTAGCATGTCACATTTAGTCAATTATTGCTATTTTTCTCTTATTGTATTGAGGCCAAATATCAATATTGATACTTTTTCCAGGCATGATGCAAAATTTTCATTATTTTCCCCCTGTACAGCAGAAATCATATTGACCTATATATTCACACCAGTAACATAATAAATTAGTGCCAAGATCCCCCAAGTGTGCTTTGATTAATGCTTCTTAGTATTTTTAATCTCTACCTTAATTCTAGGATCCAAATTTTATCTCTCATTGAAGATAGTATCTGTGGCCAGTGAAGGAGTGTATCCTTTCATTAGTCTCCTAATTAAGTCTTGTATCACATGCATTTTTTTCTAACTTACACTCTCTACATTTGAACTTATAGCAACCTCAAACAGGAAAGCAAAAGTTATTAGGTTTGTTTTGACCACGTATCTATTAGCTAGTTGGTGTATTATGAAATCTAATGCAAAATATCACACTGGGTTTCTATAATACCACACTTACTCTTGACGTGGTACGAGATGTCATGGATTTGAGCTGATAGAATATTTCGTACATGAATAGAGGCTGTAGAAGGGCTGGAGAATAATTTTTCTTAATTAGTTTAACCACTTCTCCTTTGTATTTATACTACACTTTGCTCAGTAATGTTGCCTTTCATATATTGTGTGATGAATTATGAATATGTCGTGATGAATTATGGTAGAGTATAAATTAGTATATACATTTGCTTCTGTATTTTTACACCTATACTTGTTAAAATGTGGCAACATGTGTAGACTTCTCTGTAGATGAAAACACTGCACTGTTATTACATTTAAAATATATACTGTACAAAACTAAGTACTAAATCTCAAGTTCCAGAAGGAACTAATTGGATGTCAGATAGGCCAGTAGAATCTATAATAATGTTTAGAATCACTGAACAAGCACTTTAACAGGAAAAGTCTATTAGAGACATGTAATATGATTTCCCTATGAGGATTTTTTTCTGAGCAAAATTGCCAGGTCTATTAGGAGGTAAAAGGGAATGGTTAAATACCTCACTAAGACTTTCAAAAACTTGCTGAAAATATTTTAGAACATAGCTATCAAAATAGTCACCATGAAACTGGAAAAATGTTTTATAATGTAGAGAGAACTGGCCTGAAGGGAAAAGATAAATAGGGAGAAACAGACACTTCCTCAGGTGAAGAAAATTCATAGTATGGTGTGCTAAGATTTGGAGGAAGGGAGCGAAAGGTATACATACTCAGACACAAAGAAGTATAGTGTGCTTCCAAGAGCCGGCCCAGTGGTTGTTGAGCTAAATGTTCCACTGTTGGAGTAGTACAACAAGTTGCCAAGAGAGCTAGCAACTACTTATGCATTATCTGTATTCCTGAGGGGTAGGAAGTGGGGCATTCTAAGGGTATTGCTTTGTGATCATTAGGGAGATTTAAAATCAGATATCCTTATGGGAAGGCTCCGTCCACAGTCAGCAGCCATTGGAAGTGTGTTAGTGTTCCAAACAATGAAATCCACCATAGCTTAACTATACAGGAAAGAAACTTATTAAAATGTATGCTAAGTGAAATAAGTCAGACAGAAAAAGCAGGGAACCATATGATTTCACTGATATGTGGTATATAAACCAAAAACAACAAAAGAACAAGACAAACAAATGAGAAACAAAAACTCATAGACACAGACAATAGTTTAGTGGTTACCAGAGGGTAAGGGGGGTGGGGGGTGGGAGATGAGGGTAAGGGGGATCAAATATATGGTGATGGAAGGAGAACTGACTCTGGGTGGTGAACACACAATGGGATTTATAGATGATGTAATACAGAATTGAACACCTGAAATCTATGTAACTTTAATAACAATTGTCACCCCAAGAAACTTTAATAAAAAAATGTATTTGGCCCATCAAAAATCTCCAATAGACTTACAGTGTCTGGCTCAGCCACTAAACCACTAGAAACCAATGCTGCCACCACTTAGTACAGACATTGCATTTTGTCTTGGACATTGCAACTTCACTGATGATGCTGGACTGGATTCCAGAAGTTCTGGGGTTTCTGACCCTGAAAAGCAAGATACCTCTGCTGCTATGCTCACTGAAAGATAAATTGCATCTGCATCTGCTTGCTCATGTCACCAGTTTCCTCGATTGAAGTCCTATGGGTGCATCACATGCTTTTACCTAGATGCAAGCCGGACTGTAGTTCTGGCTTCTGTGTTGAAGAAATGGATGGGACTCAGAATGTGCAAAAATTGTGCAGACAAAAAAAAAAAAAGTGTTAAAGGATTCTGGATTGCCACAGACATGACAAATATCCACCAGAACCCAAAAATGGTAGTTAGAAGGCACAGGGGAGAGGTGTTACTAGGATTGCATACCTATTATTTAATTAACCTGTTTTGTATTGGTAAAATATAGTAATAAAATATTGTAATATAAATATGTACTTCATATTTTAGGTTATAGTAAGAATGCTCAGAGTGGAAAGATAATATGATCAAAGTTAGAAAAAAATGGTTGAACTATTCATTGATCCTTAAATCCAAATATATTAGAAGGAAAGACCACTTTGAAGGTCACGAAAAGATGCGTATGAACACAAATTTACATTGGACAGTGTTGTCCTTTGCTCTTCATTGAACCATGTGCATAATGTCACCATAGCAATTATTCCATATGTTTCCTCACGTATCTATCTGTAGTCTGTTGCATATAGAGTCTAGTACCAGCACAGGTAAGAAATTAAACTCTTTGCTGAATAAAATAATGGTATTGAAGTGCAAGCAGGTATGTCTGGGGTATGCTCATAAATTTTTGGAGACAGATGTAAGTATGACCTATGTTCCTCCCAAACATATCTTTTGATGTCATAGTTGGTGAGAACATAGACGGGACAGTCAATTGCCTGTGGATAGGAACAAGACAAAGTGAGGGGATGTGCACTTTTTGATAGGGTTTAGGTGAAGGAGAAGTTGGCACATCTAGACTGGCCAAGAGATAGACTCATTCCTTTGTTTTGTTTTGCTTTTGATTAGGTGACTGGTGAAAAGGATATGTATATAAGGTTAGGGTAAAGTTGACATGCTTACCTCAATTAATCTTTTCTTCTAGACAATTTTATTTATGCCATGTCTAAGAATGCAGTTGAACACTTTATGTAGGACATTTTCAGATTTGAAGTAAAAGGGTTTTGAGGTGATTCAGTGCATATTATATGTTCCAATGTTTAGTACACAAAAATATTTGGAGTTCCTATTACCCCTTTAGTAATAGGAACTGATTAAAGTGTTTGTTTTAACTTAATATATTGAAATATTAAAGACATTTCTCTTGAATAAAAGGAAGCATTCTGCTTCTAACTAAGACTTTGTTATAACCAATTAAATGATTCCTTTAGAACAGAGTACTATAGGGCAGATTATTATGGTTTTATTAACAACACTTGTTACCTAAATGCATGTTATAAGAACTCATCTCTTGCCAGAGATTACAAAGACCTCAAACAAAATTGTATTGATATTTAATTTCATGTAGTGGAATATGATTTATCATGAGGCTGGTGCTTAAAAGATGCCAAAGGAAAGCTACTGATTTTTAAGACCACAGTTGAAGTTACTGCTCAATATGTTTCATGAGTTCTGTTATGTAAGGATTCATATGATGCTAAATTTATTTTTGACCATAGTTCCAAGAAAAAAACTATAAATAATTTGGGTTTTCTTTTGATAGAAACTGGAACTTGCTATTCCACTTTTGCTTTAACTTACAGAAAATTAAGAGTCAGGCGAATTGCCCATGTGCTAATCCCTCTTCAGCTGTGGTGCCTGAAAGCACTGCAGATTCCGATATTCCAAAGCATAATTCCTAGTTTATTCCTAAGGGTCTAAGCTCACATTGTATTTAGTTTAAATAAAATTGTTTTTCTGGTAAAAAGCCAAATATGTATTCATTGCAGAATATTTGGAAAATATAGAAAAGTATAAACTGAAAGAAAATCAATAGCTTCTAATCCAAGAATAACTACTGTTACTACATTACATATTCTTCAGTTTCTTTTTATGTATCTGTTAGTGACTATACAGAGGATGCCAAAAAATGTATACACATTTTAAGAAAGGAATAAAACTATTAATTGTAATACTCCATATATACCGATAACAAAAGATGGATACAAGTCACATTTGGCTTCTGCAATTACAAAGGGTGCTCAAAGTGGTTACCATCAGTGTCCAGACACCTCTGATTATGGTGAACTACTGCTTGAGGGCAGAAAACATCTCTTAAAATGTGTGTGTGTGTGTGTGTGTGTGTATATATATATATATATATATTTTTTTTTTTTTTTTTTTTTTTTTTTTTTGCACCCCTGGTGTATTTGTTAAATATGCTTATTCACAATTAATGCCTTAATTAGGATCATACCTATTATTTATAAACCTTTTTATACAAAAATATATCAAAAGTATATATCAATGTATCAAAATACATCTAAAGCATTTTCCCAACTCATTAACAATTCTTCTGAAACATGATTTTTTTCTTGACCACGTAGCATTCCTTTGTAATGAGAGACAGAAATTCATTTTAATTTTATTAATTTAGTATAGGAAGACATTTATATTATTTCCATTATTTGTTCCAATTAACTTTGAGACAAACAACATTATAAATACTTCTGTGTTCCTTCTAGAATTGAGATTATTGGATGAGAGGGCATGGATATTTTTATAGTTTTAAGGATATATCTGTCATCTATATCTTTATTATACATCTAAATGGTGCATCACTGTACTTTTTCACCAGCTGCTGATGTGAGTCATGTGTTTCCTCACACTCTCAATAATTAAATTCTAAATAGCACAAGACTGGTTTGTTATACTATGTTGTTTAAATTTAAAATTCTCCAACTCCTAATTTATTGGCTAGCTATATTTTTATTTTTACCATTTTGATGCATTATCTTGGATGTTTTTCATATCGTTTCAATTTGTAACCCTAATTTCTGGACTCAAATTTAGGACTGAGTTCTACTCTCAACTCTGCTACTAACTGTGGGGACTTGACAAAACATCACCTTTTAGACCCTCTGTTTTTCTCATCTAGATAATCTCAAATATATTTTGGAACTGATGTCAGTTTGATATATTCAGAAAGTAAATTTGATTGTGTAACTCCTTACTCACATCACTTGGTTTAGAGGGAAATGTCTATTTTTGGCACCTATTCATTGTCTTTTTTTTGCTATGCCTGGTAGTGCCAGCTATTTGGCTGATAGATGAATTCCATCAACAGAAGATGTGGTAGTTCTAGCAGACACCAGCATTGTGCATCATTGGGTTATGTCAACCTATAGTTTATTGTTTAGTGTTTACTAGTGTATTATTGACAAGCTCTACTGGGTTTTAGTCTTACGGTAAACATTACTCAAGTGGAGAAACCCAGTAGCTATTTTTCAGCTACGACAGATTGAGTGAATGATCTCAAGTGGTTTCTAAAATGGTCTGCCTATCACAGAGGGTGTCTTGAAAAACAGGTAAAATAATATATGGGAAAATATTTTATTGTGGAGTGTAAGACAAATATAAATTACTCTTGGTATGAATTTAATCACTGTAGTTAATCTGTGGTGGTTTTCAGTGTTGAGTAAGTATGAAGAACGGCATGTTTTACACGAACTAATTTCCTCCAAGTTGTCTATTGTCATTAATTTCATTTAAGCACACGGTTGGTTTCCTGCATTCTTGTGGCTGTGGTTTCAGAGCTCTGTCATTATGCTTTGGCAAGGTTGGTGGAGGCATGTAACCTGACCTAAAGACATTCTCAGAAAACCGGAAGCAGTATGTGAACTTCAGACAACTGCATTCTTTTTTTTATTTTATTAAAATTTTTAAAATTTTTATTAAATGTATTGGGGTGATATTGTTTAGAAAAATTATATAGCCTTCAAGTGTATATTTCTATAGTACATCATCTATATATGGCATTGCGTGTTCACCACCTCGAGTCAGTTCTCCTTCCATCACTGTATATTTGATCCCCTTTACCCTCTTCTGCTATGCCCCCTCCCTCCTTAACCCCTGGTAACCACTGAACTACTGTCTGTGTCTATTAGTTTGTTTGTTCTTTTTATTAGTTTCAGGTGTACAAAGCAATGTAACAGTTAGATGTTTAAACTCTTCATAAAGTGATAACCCACACCCCAAGCTATTACCCCTCTGACGTTTTATACAGCTGTTACAATACCATTGACTACCTTCCCCAAGCTGTACTCCCCATCCTGTGACTATATATACCTATATGTTTAGTTATAGCTGACATTCAATATTATTCTACTTCAGCTCTTCAGGTGTATAGCGCAGTGGTCAGGCATCTACACAGTCTATGACATGATCCCCCTGATGAGTCCAGTGCCCATCTGGCACCTTACATGATCTTTACAACATTGTTGGTTATATTCCCCATACTGTATTAACTACCAATTTGTATTTCTTAACGCCTTCACCTTTTTCACCCTGACCCCAATCCCATTCCCATCTATCACCCTGATAGATCTAGTACCTATCTGGCCCCATACCTAGTTATTACAATATTGTTGACTATATTCCTTATGCTATAGACTACATCCCCAAGACTGCTGTATAACAACCAATTTATATTTCTTAATCCCTTCCCCTTTCACCCATCCTTAACCCCCTTCCCACCTTAAAGAAGTCCCTCTAAGATTCCTTGTAATACTGGTTTGGTGGTGATGAACTCCTTCAGCTTTTTCTTGTCTGGAACGCTCCTTCAGTTCTAAATGACAGCCTTGCTGGGTAGAACGATCTTGGTTGTATGTCATTGTTTTTCATCACTTGGAATATTTCCTGCCATTCCCTTCTTGCCTGCAAAGTTTCTGTTGAGAAATCAGCTGACAGTCTTATGGGGGTTTCCTTGTAGGTAACTAACTGCTTTTCTCTTGCTGCTTTTAAGATTCTCTCTTTGTATTTAACCATTGGCATTTTAATTATGATGTGTCTTGATATGGGCCTCTTTGGGTTCCTCTTGTTTGGGACTCTCTGTGCTTCATGTGCTTGTATATCTGTGCCTATGAGGTTTTTTTTTTATTAGTTTCAGGTGCACAAGACAAAGTAATACTTAGACGTTTATCTTTTATATCCCTCACACTGTGTGAACCCCCCCCCCTCAATCTACTATCCCTCTGACATTGCACAGAGCCATTACATTTCCACTGTCTCTATTCCTAATGCTGTACTCCACTTCTTGTAAGAACATACACACACACACACACACACACACACACACACACACACACACACGCATACACATATATATACATATACATACAAACTTGTAGTTGACATTCATTATTGTTCAGCTTCAGCTTCAGGTGTACAGTGCAGTGGTCAGTCATCGACATCATCCCTGAGGTGGTCTCCCTAATGAGACAAGTGTCCATCGGATACCCTACAAAATCTTTACAACATTATTGATTACATTACCCAAATTAATTTTCAGAACCCCGTGGCCATCTTGTGGTTACTGGCTGTTTTCTAATCCCCTCACCTTCCCCCTTATCCCCAACCCCCTCCCATCTAGCAACCCTCAGTTTTTCCTCTATGTCTCCAAAACTGTTTCTGATTAGTTCATTCACTTCTTCTTTTCTTTAGATTCCACATATCAGTGAGATCATATGGTATGTGTCTTTCTCTGTCTGACTTATTTCATTTAACATAATGTTCTCTAGGTCCATCCATGTTGTTGCAAATGGTAAGATTTCTTTCTTCTTTATGGCTGCATAATACTCCATTGTATAAATGTACCACAGTTTCTTAATCCAGTCGTCTACCGATGGGCATTTCGGTTGTTTCCATGTCTTGGCTATTGTGTATAGTGCTGCAATAAACATAGTAATGCATAAAGATTTTTGAATTGGAGTTTTGGATTTCTCCGGATAGATACCTAGGAGTGGAATTGCTGGATCATAAGGTAGTTCCATTTTCAGATTTTTGAGATACCTCCTTACTGTTTTCCATAATGGCTGCACCAATCCCACCAACAGTGCACAAGGATTCTCTTTTCTCCACATCCATGCCAACACTTGTTGTTTGTTGATTTATTGATGATAGCCATCTTGACTGGAGTGAGGTGGTATCTTATTGTGGTCTTTATTTGCATTTCTCTAATGATTAGTGAGTTTGAGCATTTTTTCATATGTCCGTTTGCCATCTGTATGTCCTTTTTAGAAAAATGTCTCTTCATGTCCTCTGCCCATTTTTTAATTGGGTTGTTTGTTTTTTTGGAGTTGAGTTGAATGAGTTTTTTATAAATTTGTGATACTAACCCCTTATCAGATATATCATTGGCAAATATCTTTTCCCATTCAGTAGGGTCCCTTTTTGTTTTATTGATGGTTTCCTTTGCTGTGAAAAAACTTTTTAGTTTGATATAATCCCACATGTTTATTTTTTCTCTTACTTCCCTTGCGCGAGGACATATATCAGTAAAAATCGTACTCTGGGTAATGTCTGTGAGGTTTCTTCCTATATTTTCTTCTAGGAATTTTATGGTTTCAGATCTTACATTTAAGTCTTTAAGCCACTTTGAATTTATTTTTGTATATGGTTTAAGGAGGTGGTCCAGCTTCATTTTTTTTGCATGTGTCTGTCCAGGTTTCCCAGCACCATTTATTGAATAGACTGTCTTTACCCCACCGTACATTCTTGCTTTCATTGTGGTAGATTAAATGGCCACATAGGCATGGATTTATTTCTGGACTCTCTATTCTGTTCTATTGATCTATGTGTCTGTTTTTATGCCAGTACCATGCTGTTTTGATTACTGTAGCCTTGTAGTATACTTTGATGTCAGGTATTGTTATACCTCCCACTTTGTTCTTATTTCTCAAGCTTGCTGAGGCTATCTGGGGTCTTTTATGGTCCCATACAAATTTTTGGATTATATATTCTGTTTCTGTGAAAAACGTCATTGGTAGTTTGATAGGAATTGCGTTGAATATGTTTATTGCCTTAGGCAGTATGGACATTTTAACTATATTAATTCTTCCTATCCATGAACATGGTATGTATTTCCATCTATTTGTATCTTCTTTCGTTTCTTTCTTCAGTGTCTTATAATTTTCTGAGTACAGATCTTTTACTTCTTTGGTTAAATTTATTCCCAGGTATTTTATAGTCTTTGAGGCAATTGTAAATGGGATTTTTAAAAAATTTCTCCTTCTGATGTTTTATCATTGGTATATACAAATGCAACTGATTTCTGAATATTAATTTTGTATCCTGCTACTTTACCAAATTCATCTATCAGCTCTAATAGTTTCTTGGTGGGGTCTTTAGGATTCTCTATATATAGTATCATGTCATCTGCATATAATGACAATTTTACTTCCTCCTTACCGATTTGGATGCCTTTTATTTATTTTTCTTGTCTGATTGCTGTGGCTAGAACTTCCAGCACTATGCTGAATAGAAGTGGAGAAAGTGGGCAACCTTGCCTTGTTCCTGATCTTAAGGGGAATGGTTTTAACTTTTCCCCATTGAGTATAATGTTAGCTGTGGGTTTATCACATATGGCCTTTATTATGTTGAGATATGATCCCTCTATTCCCACTTTCTTAAGGGTTTTTATCATAAATCACTGCTGGATTTTATCAAATGCTTTTTTCTGCATCTATCAATATGATCATGTGATTTTTATTTTTCATTTTGTTAATGTGGTGTACCACATTAATTGATTTGCAGATGTTGAATGCCCCCTGGCATACCAGGGATGAATCCCACTTGATCATGGTGTATGATCTTTTTAATGTATTGCTGAATTCTGTTCGCTAATATTTTGTTGAGGATTTTTGCATCTGTGTTCATTAGAGATATCGGCCTGTAGTTTTCTTTTATTGTGGTGTCTTTGTCTGATTTTGGGATCAGGGTGATAGTGGCTTCGTAAAAAGTGTTTGGGAGCCTTCCTCCTTCTGGATTTTTTGGAAGAGCTTGAGGAGAATAGGTGATAATTCTTTTTTGAACGTTTTGTAAAATTCACCTGTAAAGCCATCTGGTCCAGGGCTTTTGTTTGTTGGGAGAATGTTGATTAGTGATTCAGTTTCCCTGGTGGTAATCAGTCTATTCAGGTTTTCTGTTTCTTCTTGAGTTAGCCTTGGAAGGTTGTATGCCTCTAGAAAAGTGTCCATTTCTTCCATATTGTCAAATTTGTTGGCATATAGTTGCTCATAGTAATTTCTTAAATTTTTTGTATTTCTGCGGTGTCTGTTGTCACTTCTCCTCTTTCATTTCTGATTTTATTAATTTGGGTCCTCTCTCTCTTTTTTTTAATGAGTCTGGCTGAAGGTTGGTCGATTTTGTGTATCTTCTTTAAGAACCAATTCTTGGATTCATTGATCTTTTGTATTGTTTTTCTGGTTTCTATTTAATTTATTTCCGCTCTGATCTTTATTATCTCCTTCCTTGTACTCCCTTAGGGCTTATTTTGCTGTTCTTTTTTCAGATCCCTTAAGTGTGAAGATAAACTGTTGATTAGTGATTTTTCTTGTTTATTTAGGTAGGCCTGCAATGCTATGAATTTCCCTCTTAGGACTTGCTTTCGTAGTATCCCATAGATTTTGGGTCATTGTGTTTTCATTTTCGTTTGTCTCGAGATATCTGTTGATTTCTTCCTTGATCTCCTGGTTGACCCATTCGTTATTTAGTAACATGTTATTCACCCTCCATGAATTGGTGTGTCTTCCAGTTTTTTTCTTGTAGTTCATTTCTAATTTCATAGCACTATGGTCAGAGAAGACAATTGGTATGATGTCAATTTTCTTAAATTTATCAAGACTTGTTTTGTGGGCTAAAATGTTCCATGTGTGTGTGAGAAGAACGTGTATTCTGCAGCATTGGGGTGAAATGCTCTGAAACTATCGATTAAATCCAAGTGGTCCAATGTGTCATTTAAGGCTGTTGTTTACATATTGATTTTCTGTCTGGAAGACTTGTCCCTTGTTGTCAGAGGTGTATTGAAGTCCCCTACTATGATAGTATTACTGTTGATCTCTGTCTTTATGTCAGTCAATATCTGTTTTATATATTTAGGTGTCCCTATGTTGGGTGCATAGATGTTTACTAGGGTTATGTCCTCTTGTCGGATCGATCCCTTTATTATTATATACTGCCCATCTTTGTCTTTTAATATGTTCTTCATTTTAAAGTCTATTTTGTCAGATGTAAGTGTTGCAACTCCAGCTTTTTTCTCATTTCCATTTTCATGAAATATTTACTCCAACCCTTCATTTTCTGCCTGTGTGTATCTTTTGATCTGAGGTGAGTCTCTTGTGTACAGCACATACAAGGGTCTTCCTTTCTTTTCCACTCAGCCACTCTATGTCTCTTGATTGGAGCATTTAATCCATTTACATTTAAAGTGATTATTGATAGGTACATAGTTATTGCCATTTTTAAATTTGTAGTTAGATTGTTTTCATCTTTCTTCTATTTACAGAAGTCCTTTTAGTATTTCTTGCAATGCTGGCTTGGTGGTAATAAATTCCTTTAGCTTATTCTTTTCTGGGAAGCTCTTTATCTCTCCATCAACTTTAAATGATAGCCTTGCTGGATAAAGCAACCTAGGTTGTAGGCCTTTGTTTTCCATCACTTTGAGTATCTCCTGCCACTAACCTCCTGGCCTTCAATGTTTCTGCAGAAAAGTCATTTGATAGTCTTATGGGAGTTCCCTTGTATGTAACCCTCTGTCTTTCTCTTGCTGCTTTTAAGATTCTCTCTTTGTCTTTAACCTTTGCCATTTTAACTATAATGTGTCTTGGTGTGGACCTGTTTGGATTTATCCTGGTTGGAACTCTCTGCACTTCCTAGGGTTTTATGTTGGTTTCCTACATCAGGTTAGGGAAGTTTTCGGACATTGTTACTTCAAATATGTTCTCAATCCCTTGCTTCCTCTCTTCACCTTCTGGTATTCCTATGATGCGCATGTTGTTGCGCTTAATGTTATCCCAGAGGTCTCTTAAACCATCTTCATTGTTTTTTATTCTTTTTTCTTTCTGTTGTTCTGTTTGGGTGATCTCTGCTAACTTGTCTTCTAAGTTGCTGAGTCGATCCTCTGCTTCATCTAACCTTCTGTTAATTCCTTCAAGTGAGTTCTTTATTTCGGTAATTGTGTTCTTTAGTTCTAACTGGTTGTTCATTATGATTTCTCTATTCTTCTGTATGTCGTCTCTAAGCTCCTTAAACATTCTTATCATTCTGAACTCTGTCTCTGATAGGTCGGTTACCTCTATTTCATTTGGTTCCATTTCTGGAGGTTTCTTCTGTTCTTTTATTTGGGACATGTTTCTTTGTTTCCCCATTCTGGCTGACTCTCTGTTTGCTTCAATGTATTAGGTAGATCCCCTAGAGTTCTTAGTTCTTGCTAGGTTATCTTATGTAGTATGTGTCCTTAATATTTGACTTGCACTACTTCGTTCTTCTCCTCTGCATGTGCTCCAAAGGTGACTTTTGCGTTGTGTATATTGTCCTGTTAAAGAAGATCTTTAATTGCTTTTCGCTTGTGAGTAGGTGGGGTTAACTCCTAGGCTGACTAGTTGTGAGACTTGGCTCTGCCCACCGCAGGGTGTTCTGCTGCATGAGGGTTGACCACTTAAATGTGGTTTGGCCTCTATGGGCTCTTGTGCCTGTAGAGAATTCCCTCTGGGTGTGTCACTTGTAGGTCAAACCCGGTAGTACTCTGGTTTGGTCTGGAGTTGGCCTCTGGGTGTGTTGAATCTTGTGCCTCTTAAGCTGGGCCCTGGTAGGGCAATTTCAGAACAAAGCAAATCACCTAGCACAACAACAACAACAACAACAACAACAAAGAAAAAATCAAATACATTCACATGTAAAAACAACCGAAAACCGACACTCAACACAGGCAAAGATATCAAAGATATAAAAACAAAACAAAACAAAACAAAACAAACAAAGAAACCAAAAATGAAGAGCCAGTCTTGGCTTAAGCCCACCAAATAATCTCCAGGTTGTCCTTTGCTGTACCAAAGAGTCCTTTGTGTATTGCGCAGGCAGAGCCGGTCACCTGGTGCCCAGAGTGACATTGGGACTGCAGATTTGGATGCATGGGCTGAGGGGTCTGGGTGATAGTTTCTACAAATTCAGTGAAGTTTCTGCCCTTGCCTGCACCTATTCACACTGAGAGTAGCACCACCAGCCCTGTGTCCAGTTCTCCTGAGTCTTAGGGCACTTCTTCCGTGTGTGTGTGTGTGTGTGTGTGTGTGTGTGTGTGTGTGTGGCGGGCAGGAGATTTCTGAGCTGCTGAAATCCCAGAGCTGCGTCTGCCACCTACTGCTGATCCCTGGGTGTGCCTCTGCAGTTGTAATTGCCCTGCCCTAGGCAGGTCATAAAGGGTGGGGACTGGGGGTGGAGGAGTCTCTTCTCTCCTAGCCCAGCAAAAATCACACTCTTCCCAGCCTCTTCCCTGAACAGAGCTGCATGCCAGTCTTCCCAGAGCCTGAACACTAAGGCTCCTCTCTAATCTGACACAACTCCTCAGTTCAGGGGCCAATTTAAATCTCTGGAAGGGCACAGGTAGGATTTGAAGTAGGGGGGAGGGGCCCAAGTATGGAGTTTGTGTCCTTTGTCCGACCTAGGGCCCAACTGGCTGCCCCCCTCGGCGGGAGAGATCAGCTGTTGGATGCAGGGAAAGAGCCCACCTCCTGGCTTTTGCGTTCTCTGATCCGTCCTGGGATCCCCTGCGTTTCTGCAGCTGCGGATGCTGGCTGCGTTTCCACCACCGCACATGCAGGCAGCATCTCCATTCCACTCCCTTCCCTCTTCCCCTGCTCGCCCAATTTGCCCACCTTCAAGTAATCCTTGCACGAGTCTCTTAGCTGTTCTGCGTAGTGAGCAGAGAGTCCTTTGATGGGTTATAGATGACCTGTTTGTGATAAGATCTGGAGGAGAACTCAAAAAGTGCGCCCCACTGCCGCCATTCCTATGACGTCACTCCAGACAACTGCATTCTTATATCCTGGTACCAGTGATGAAAAGGTCCAAAGATATGTCACCAATACTAACTGAAATGACACTTTGATCATGAAATAGTTTAATTCAAAATACAGACTGTGAATAATCTGTAGTATGGCTTACTCACACTCATTCACATTCACACACGGAGGAAACAATGCAAGTGATAGTATCTTTCAGCAAAATAACAGTAAATATATTGGTTTTATTTCATATATATTTTGTCCATGTCTAAATGCAAAGTTTACTAGTTACTTGATTTAATATTTTAATAATTGACTTTTCCAAACAACTTCACAGCATGGCATCATGAGAAAACAAAAGCTCTTTAATGTCAATAATCAGTGAATTGTTGTGAGACTATATTTACAATATAGGTAAGGCAGAAAATTAATAGGAATGCCAAGGACCCTTTAGGAGCTGTACTGCTCCATCTCTTGGTTCTTGGTAATATTGAATTTCATCTATTTACAGTGATTGTTTTCTTCTAGTTAAATGCTTTCTGCATAGAAAGTTTCACGTATTTTTCTGAATGAAAAATATTCCAATTGCCTCATACACCTTCGCCTTAGATGATTTCAGGATTATGCTAAACAGTTATCCAACATTTCAGGCAATGTAATACAATTTCTTGGGATCATGTTAAGCTTCCTAGACTAAGTAATTGATTGGAATTTTTTGTTTTTATGTGAAACATTCTTTGAGCAGCTCCATTGCTATAGGGAGTTCCCTTAAAAAAATCTTTTCTGAAGGAGATTTTGAGGGGAATTAAGAAGAATAAGAGTGGACTTGGCGGCCCAGATGTTAACGTCACACACCTCATATAGGAGACAGTAAGTCTGCCCTTCATCTGTCCATTGATGTCAGTGTGGAGGCATGAAGTGATGGTTATATTTAGTATATGACGTTTCAATTTAACTGTGTTCTTCCCCCTTAATTGAACTCTGTTAATAGAGCTACCCATTCGTTGCTGCTGTCAAACTGAGGAAACATTGGCAATCAACACTTTTCCTGTGGTATAAATACTCTAAATTTTCTAGCTTTCTCAGAACTTCTAAAGGAAGACACTACCTGCTTGCTCTTAGACTTGATAGATTTATAATGTTTTGATATGGTAAAATTGTAGGGTATAATTAAAATAAGTCCTTATTGAATTCAGAGAGTAATACTTTGGTATATTCATATGTTTTGTGTTGTTTGGACATTAGGACAAATGATTTTTCTATTTAGGTTCTATGCATCAAATTATTGAAGAGCTCAGTTTTAGTGAGACAGGGTGTAGACTCAAGTTTTAGAAGCTGTTTGTGTTATAACAATTTTATTGAATAAAGTTAGAAAGACTCTATGAGACCATTTAGGCCAGCAGATGGCACTCTTACATTTGTGCTTCTATTACAGACGTGTTCCGGCTTGTGATGACTTTTCTCATAGCTAGATCTGAGAAACTGTTGAGGATTGCATTTCCCTATTTTTATTCCAACAGTTTTATAATATAACAAGAAGTTATTTTTTTTCTGTTCTAGAGGAAAGTGTTTGCATGCACAAAAACATTTCTATAGATAGTCTGTTCAATTATTTGTTAGCACATGAAATAGTTAAGATCCATATGGATGAAAAATGCACTTCTTGCAAATGTAAGTTCTATATTGTATCAGTTCTTTTCTTCTTTATTTGTAACTCAGAATCTTAATCTGATAAATCCAGCTGGGTAGACAATAGAATGAGAACAATGTTCCTCTTCCTTTGTGTTTTGAGATTTCATAATATCTTCGAGTTGTAGAATTTTGGTGCTGCAAGGAACTTTAATGATCATCTAGTTGAATATACAAACTTCTAGGTGAGGAAACCATGGACCACAGAGGTGAAACAATTTGTCACATTTGAAGGTAGACACACCTGATTTCAGTGAAAAGCAGAAAATGGGCCTCTCTCTCTTCAGAGAAAAGCTGGCACAATAATCTAATGCTGTATAATGGCATATTCCTCTGACACCATGGAAGACAGGGGAGCTTTAGCCACTTGACTTACTAGTGGAGATTGATACATTTGTCGTGCTTTGCCTTCTTTTGCTTTGCTTCATAAAATTTCTATCTAAAGCAGCTGAGATTCTAGAAATGCATCTCAGTTATATCTGTGTGTCCAAATCAGACATGGTAATTACTAATTTAAAGAGGGCTGCATATATGAGATGTGATCAAAAGATATGGTGAATGTTTAAATTAAAAAAAATTATTACAGTAAAAGACAAATTGCCATTAATCTCTCTCAAAATATTCACCCCTTGCTTCGAGCACACATATCCCATCGTCCTTGCCACTTTCTGAAGCAGTTCTGGAAGTCCTCTTTCATGAGTGGCTTTACTGCATCCTCCATCATGACAATGCTCAGGGTCATACATCACTTCTTGTATGGCAATTTCTGTCAAATAAAAACATTATGGTGTGTCCTCATCCACCTTATTCACTGGATCTGGCACCACGCGACTTCTGGCTCTTACCCAAAGTCAAAATGACCGTGAAAGGAAAACATTTTGAATCCATTGAAGCAGCCACAATAGCACAACTAAAGACACTCATGAAAGAGGACTTCCAGAACTGCCTCAGAATGTGGCAAGAATGGTGGGATACGTGTGTTCGAAGTGTGGCGGAGCATTTTGATCGGGATTAATATGTCTTTTATTGTAACAAATTTCTTTTTATTTAAACATTCACTGTATTTTTTGATCACATGTTGTATCTTTAATCAGATTTAATTTAACCAAAGAGGTGCATCCCAAAACCCTATTGATGTAGGAAACATCCAAACTTGTAGATAATTTTTTTTTGACAGAAAACTTATGAATTTAATAAGGAAAATGGCAAAAACTGATAGATACATTGCTTCAAAATATTTTCACTAAGCACCAAACAGAATAATAGTTCCTGAACTTTATCACCAAGAACCCCTTTATTATTGAAAGACTGCCTAAAACTTAATCAGTTTATTTAGATTTTTAATCAAGAAATCTATAGGTGCCCCTCAGAGCTTCTAATTAGCATAAGATGACCAGGTTAACGACCTTGAAGTCACAAAATGTGACAAAAATAATTTTAAAGGCTTTGTTGAACCTGTACATTCTCACCGAGGGGACCTGTTGGCCTCAACCTGTATACTATACACACAGAAACAAAATGAGTAGTAAGTATTATATATAAAAGAGAAATAATACATGGTCCCTGTGTATTCAGAGGGAAATAATACCTAATACTCACAAGGGGCACAGAGATAGATACAAATTACTAACCTTCCAGGGAGAACCAAGCAAGGTTGGTAGAGGACAGGAAGTCCTCCTGTGTCCTGTGGCAGCGAGGGCACTCGGGGACTTCAGGGATAGGGCGGCATCCAGGCCAGATGCACCGTGAGTGGATGGCATGCATGTGGGGAGGGGCCTTTGAGGCTGGAGAAAACAAAGTGAGCCAAGAAACCAAGCCACAGAGGTACTCCTGCCTCTCCAGGAGACAGTGGAGTGTTTGTTTTGGGAAGAGGGATGTAAACTAGTAAAAGACTAAACAACAGAGAAAGGAAAGCCTCCTGCAGGCAGAGCCAGACACAATGCCAGTCTGTAGCAGCAGATCAACAGACCATGTCGGCCTGTGTGACCATCAAGAGGAGGCCCAAACATCGTCCTAAATGCTGAGGCTCCATATCCTCTTTGTGGAGGGTAAGATGCCAAGAGTCACCCCGCAAGCCCCTCCCCAGCCAGAGGCCCTGGCCCTCAGAATCAACACTATCACCAATAAGAGACTTCTGTAATGGAAAATTTCTCCAAAAAAGCAAAACAAAAACAACACAAGCAAACAAAACTGAAAACAAAAAGTGACATCACAGTGACCTTTAAGCCTCATACATCACCTCTGCCCAAGTGGAGCTATTAAGAACAGGGGTGCCCTGTTCCTTAAACTGATTCATTACTGCAGAACATAACAAAATTTAGCATATCACTGCTCCTACTACATCCCCTCCCAACCCAAAAAAGTAAAGATCACACAAAATATAAACTTACCCAAATAAAAGCCAGTATCAACTTAAGGATCCTACTGTAATATTACCACTAACCTTGGATATTACAATCCTCTTCTGACCTATTTTCAAAATATCCTCATTCTGAGAGCTCTGGAGGCATTATAAACATTGGTCGCATTAGATTCCTGTTCTTGAGGTAGTTCAAAGTCTTGAAACACAGCAAGTTTACATATTTTTACATACTACCACTGAGGGCTAATTAACATAAAAGGCCTATATCCAGAATTCTCACCCTCTGATTCACGGGTCAGATAACACAAACTGGGTTTTCCTCACATGATACAATCTAATCTAAAACTAGAAACCCACGGAGATTAAGTTATACAAACATCTAAAAAATAAAAACAAGCAGAAAAACAAAACATAAAAAGGAATCTGCCCATGGCGTCACACTAAGTCTAAATTTTGCTACAAAAAAATTTACTTGGTTTACAAAAGCTATAGGTATTTTATAAAGTACTGAAGAAATAACAGCTTATAAAAATAGGGGGAGATTTTTATACGGGAGCATGAAACTAAAAGCATCTCGTTGTATGGTAACGTGTTCTAAAACGAACTGTCCTCAGTAAGTGGTGTTTGGCAGACACCCTGGGCTTAGGCTGCCTCCTACAGCAGCCTGGTTCAGGCCGGCTCTAACTCAGGTTTGCTTCATAGATGCAAGGATGTTAGCAGCCGCCTGCTCCAGGTAGGCCAGCGAGCCCTGGGAGACAAAAGCTGGCTTTTTGTGCTGCGCGCTGATGTCCTCCAGCACCTTCTGCCAGGGCCGCAGCTTGGTCACGTGCTTCTGGACCAGAGCATCCTTCCTCTGTAGCTCGTTCCTTAGTCCCGAGACATCCTCTTTGATAACTTGCTCTAGTTTCTGGACAGATAACTGCAATCTTTTCTGTAGGAAAAAACACTCGGCCTGTCTCGCAATATCTAGAAATTTCTGGATACACTGATCAACACCGGTTCGAATTTCTTCCTGATCCGTGCCATTGACAGTCCTGACTCACTAAAGAAGAAAAGCACGCCTCGAAAGATGACTCCAACTCATCCACCAAGGTACTCGGAGAAGATCTTGGGGAATCTGGCGTGGCCTGAAGAAGCGAAGCCTGGCCCGGGAGTCCCAGCCGGGGTGGCGGGGGTCCGGGTGGCTGCCAGGAGAACATACCCCCAAGCTGAGCCGCCATTTCTGAAAATTGATAATTTTTATATATAAGAGTGTATTTGAGCAAAATTGATGACATGCTGGAGAACAAGATTTCAAATCTGCAGAATAACAGTTTTGCTGCTGCTTTATGCATTCAAAATTAAGCAGGGAACATAAGGAAGAGCACATGGGGGTGAGGAAAAGCAAGGCAGGGATGGGATTACAGGATAGTTAACAAGATGATGTGCTCTCTTGGGGGTGGTTACAGCTTATTTCAAAAGTGTGTTAACCTAGATGTACAGAACAATGGACAGGGCTTGCTTAAGACAAAGATAAGCCTTTTACTAAAGAAGCTATATGGCTGGGGCATTACTACTACCATGACTTATCCAGTTCGGAATATATGATCAGATCACCCTGTAGGTTATTTTCCAAAGAACCCCTTTTTTTCATCCACAACCCTAAAATTCTCTACATGTTGCAGGTATAAAATGTCAAAGCCCTGAGCCAGCTAACTAAACTTAATTAACTTCATGAGTAGTTAGCTCCTTTGCTGTGGAGATAGTTGTGAAGCCAGGGAACATTCATGAGTATGGGGTTCACAGTGTACTGGGGGCTCCAGTTAGCCTAAGGCAAGGGACTGCCCCAGTAAAAGAATGCCAAGATTTTCAGTACACTGATTTCTCAGACACTGAGAAGTAAAAACCATCTCACTTTTTTATTGTTTTGAATAAAATTAAATATGGACCGCTTCATTCGCCTGGCTAGCAAAACATCTCAACTCAAGTTTTCTGGAGACACCTCCTCCCCATCTCCACCCCCCCCCCCCACCTACTCACAACAACAAGGGAGCCAAAAGGCTGATATGAACCAGAAAAAAAATTGACAGTGGGGGGGCTCTGTTCTCTGTCCTGGTTGGTAGTTTGCTGTTTAACCTTGTGAGGTACATTTGGAGGTGGTTCACCATTACCATTCATTCTCTCCATGGGATAGGGGCTGGGTCCCCGAGCTGTGCAGTGCTCAGTTTCCTGACAGTCACGCAGAAGCTCTGCTGATTCTTAGGTGCCGGGAAGGACCAGTGTGCAGGTGTCTTCTACTCCCAGCCTCCCACTTCTGTTTGACGCCATCATCCCTGGCTTCCAGTCCCTGGAAATCCAGGACTGGTGGGGCAAAAAACTTCAAACCTTCCACTTCTGAGAGCACATAGCTTAATCCACCCCAATGGGTCTGAAACCAAAACTGGTTAATTTCTTCCAGGGAATTCAGAATACGAAAGTATGTCTGTGAGAACCGAAAAAAAAAATTATTTGTTTATTCTTTTGGCCAATGAGTTTTCAGCAAGATGAATAAGACAAATTTTAGTTTTTCAATAATACAGCTCATTTCATAAAGCTACGCTATATTCTAGCCATACATTTTTAGGTTGGGTGACAATATCCTAGGAGGTGAAAGGAAAATTCAGATTCACTGATGCTGCTGCTTCTAGTTGTTTATACTAACCAGGTCCCCAACACCTGCTGGGTACAAAATGGGTTGAGTTTAAGTAAAACAACTGTTAGAATATTAAGATTGAAGTGTGGGCTGGGGAAGGAGCAGATTAGTTGTTTTACCCAGAGGAGTGAGCCTCTTCTATTGTGCAGCTAAAAAGGAGTACTACTGCTTAATACTCTATTGCACAACTTGTTTTATTCTCAGAAACCCTTTGCTCCCTATACAATGGAATTCACACTTACTGCCGCCTCACTCCTCAGGGATCCTTGGGAATTCCCTGAGATAATTTGTGTTAAGTGCTTTTTTTTCTAGTCAATAATAATACCAACAAGGGCTATTAAAACATCTAAACCATGGATACCTCCCCTTTTTTTCAGTTGTTTTTGATGTATGTCCTAGGTAAAATGTGTAAACTACTAGAAAACCTTCTAGTGGAGACAGACGAAAAAAATGATTTCTGATATGCTCACCTACCTCCCCAAATGTTGGTATGACAGCTGAATTTTGGAGGTGTGTGTTCTCTTCTCTTCTACATCCGTTTTGATGGCAGCATTTGAGTGTGTTGGAGTGGGTTCATACCAGCTTGTGAGAGCCCGTTATGTATCTCTTTCTAGCACTGTGTTGGCAGCATCATGATGGTAGCTTGAAATTAGCCACAGTGGGACATTTACAAGGAGGGTTGAAGACAACAAATGAAAGCTGATTGATAGACATTTATCAGCACATCACTGCCTAAAAATGAGGTTCAAACCAGTTTACTAAATAGTTTATTTAAAAAAATGATTGAAAAGACTCAGAGGTTTTTCATTTGTATGAAAAAAGTGTCTACAGAGACAGTTCAGGTGATTCATAATAGGAAGACTATTCATTACCTCCCTTTCAGCATATATTGATAATAATAATTTCAAAATGCCACCACTACATTTGTTTAATAGTTAATTGCCTGAGTGCTAATGATAACATATCTTCAGAGTGCTACAATTTTGCTTTCTAAAAAGAAAAATACAAGAAAGCAAGCAAGAATCTTTTGAATTAATGTTTGGAAAGGGTGAATGGAGAGATAGTGAGTACCATTTGAATTCTATTGCAGGCAACCTCTATTTTTATGAAGAGCTATTTGTAGCTCTTAATGCTCATTGTTCCTCCCCACCATTGCAGCTCTGTCATAAATATGTTGTGTTAAACCTAAATTACTTTGACAATCATCACAGATTTTAAGGAATATTATGCTAGGTCTTAGGGGTGCAAGGGGATTGAATGGAATAATGAGTTCATGGCTGCAAACTATTGTGCTATTGAAAAAAAATTCCCCTCTTCTTATAAACACGACCACGTCCATAAACAAACAAACAAAATCCTGTGCTTGACTCAATAACATTGTATCAGTATCAAATATGTCTTTGTTCTAATTAGAACCAAGGTGAAGGGCATAGAAATGATTTTCTGTATACTGCTATCACATTTCATAGCAGGATTGCTAAACAACATGTAGTTTTACTCAAGTATTCTGTTATGTCTCCAGGAAGCTCAGATATCAAATACCATTGTTTGAAAAAGAAAAAAAAAAAAAAAAAAGACCTCTATGGGAAGTTCACTTAAATGGTAGGAGGCCTTTCCTATGATGTGGAATCCTGCATCAGTGCTGATGTGGTTGTCTCTGCGGTTGCTGATGTTCACACTTCGAGGGCGATCTGCTACACAGCCATGGACTCACCAAGCAATGCCTCCAAGACCCTCAAGAAGTCATTCACATGGCCTTCTAACTTTAGAAGCGTCTCATGTTGGCTTTATTCAAACATGTCAGGATTTACTGTGAACCACAGATGCATTGGTTTTCAGAGTTTGCACTTCAATTCAGAGGGGGAGGTGAGCCTTGCAGGAGCTCTCCAGATGTGCACCTCTATACGTGTGGCTGGATCCCCTCCTCTATCCCTTAGGGAAAGGGTCTGGTTAGAGTACCAGAAACTTATGATAAAGCTTATACTTTATAGTTTTCTAGCTCTAAAATGTTACCTCCCACCCCCCCATTTCTTATATCTTAGGAGGAATGAAATGGTGGGTGTTTGAGGGTTGGGGACACATGACTTTCTGGGTTTTCTTGTGAGTCTGAGGATGTCAGATCTTAAGTTCATGGATTTAGGAACACACTCCTAAAGCCAATGTAATCCTTAAATCTAACCTTACTAGCCCAACATAAGAAAAATGCTCAGAATTATTGATGCATAAGAATAATGCTCTGGCTTTCTGACATATGGCCATTTATAAGTTAAGATATTCAGGCTTGCTCATTATATTTTCATGCATTGAAATTTATTTATGAAGGCAGTTATTAAGCCGACATTTCTTGAGATCAAACATATGTATATGAAACAAATCAATAAAAATTTAAAACAAGAAGGAAACTATAAATAATAATACCTAACATTTACTATCCACCTTTCCACATCAGGAACCACGATAAGGGCCTTCAAGGGATTATTCATTGAGAAAATCTAGGATCACACAACTTGTCAGTTTTAGAGCAAGGATATGAGCACAACTGGTCTAAATCTGTGTGCTTAACCCTCTGCAATACAGCTATCACATCATACAAAATAGTGTAACTGGGCACCAAAGGGACAGCTGCAGAGCTATCCAAGGAGGGAACGATTCTTAAAAGACATAAATTTGATGCCAATTCTTGACATACGTTTTTGAGGCTTAATGCCATTGGATGTATTAGCAACTTAAAGTACATCGACTGACAAATTTGAAAATCATTTAAAATTTTGGAAGGAGCAAATGCCACACGTACTAATTTAAATTTATAGGCACAAATAATTTATCCTCACTTTTCCATTTCTTCATCTCTCCAGTCCATCAAAACACCACTGCCAGAATTTTCATGAACTATCATTTCAGCTCAAATACCTTTATACCATCACCTTCCCAAGCCTTGGTTCACAAATTTGTATCAGTCATCACTTTTACAGTTGGTCAATAGAAAACTTTCATGATCTTAGACCTTATCATGATATATGGCTTATTGTAGTTTATTATAGGTACTGGTTGAATGAATTCTAATGAAAGATTGACTCATTTTTGTCTTCAATTCTTTTTCTGGTTTTTAAAGCTACATTATTTTTATTAATCAAACTTCTCCTTGCAAAGAGGAAAAACACATAACATCAAGCTCTTAATAAGAATGAGAAGGGTAAGAGGCATTACTTTCCAAGGACTTGTAGTGGATGCAATTCTAAGACAGGAGACCAAAACTTCTTGAAAGATAAAAAGCTCAATTTGGCTAGAAGGGTGTCCTGATTCTCATTTGCCTTTAAGTGGTATGTGTTGGAAGGTTGTTCTATCAGGGGTTGCCAGATAGAATCTGTTGTTGATTTGACCCTGAGGGTATTCAAAGGAGTGCCTGGAGAGTGGTCAGGAATTAGACGGCACTAACACACTTCTTTTTGGACTACACTCATGCCTTTCCCAAAGGGACATTGTCGCTTAATGTTTGCACAAGTGCTTCCTCTTTGTAATTTTGCCAGAACTGTGTTCTGTGTGATTCTGCTTACATACCCAAGTTTCCTTGAGTTGCCAAAATTCAGACATCATTAATGACCTCAGTAATGCCATTTTGATAAAACGTTTACATCATTGCTTCTCTTATATCTTGTTCTTGACGCATATTGGAATGTCTGTGCTACATTTCCCCACATCCTTCATTTACCACATATTTGTTTGATGGGGTGTTATTTTAAGTTATTAGTGTCCTGTACTTTTAATTCTTTCTTGGCTAGAACCCAAGTGTTTGGTTCACCAGGTCGTAAGCCTTGCACCTTAGTGATTTTTCTGCTAAAGGCACAGTAACGAGGAATATTTCCTACTCAGAGGTCACATGTAGTTTATCTTCCTGCCTCCCTGTTACTTTGGGAAGAGTTACTTTTCTTCTCTGTGCTTCTTATAAAATGAAGACAGACTGTTTGACTTGAAGGATATCTGCAACTGCTGTCCTTTTTTGTACCATTTCTAGCAAATTTCATTTCCACATTTGTTCTCTACAAATTCTGAGTTGCCTGTTCTCTGGAATTGGTCACTTTCCTAATAGAAATAGCTTCTATCTCAGATCATTTTCATCTCATGGTCCTCAGAGTCCTGATATTGACTTTCTTGTTTGTCCAGATTCCTGAATGACAACTTTATTACTTGGATCTCTGGGCTATATGCTCCTTAACTTTGGTCTTGTTGAACTTCTTTTATGTTGGCATAGCTCATCTATATCTAATCCACCTCAGAAATTCCTACAAGAATATCAGTCTGAGACTAGTAAAAGGGGCTTTTGTCCTTAGTACCTCAGCTATTAGCTCTTCTTTTTGTCCTGTTTGACATGACCCTTCTTTGTTAGTGAGCCAGCAGAAACAACACTAACTAGCTTTCTTTACTGTTGAATGTTTAGTATGCAAATGCACACTTCAAACATTTAAAAGGGTGTATACTATGCAGGTGTATCCACTACCGTATCCGCTTGTTTCTTACCTCCTAAACCTCCCCAGCCCCAGCTTTATGGGTGCATCTTAATTACTATACAGACATACTCCCATCATCTGGGGTGCTTTTAAAAAATAAAGATGACCCAGTCCTACCCCACGCATGTTGAATCAGTCTCTGGGGTGTGGGAACTCGGTGTTTTTATAAATACTTCCCAAGTGATTCTAAAGTGTGGTTGTAATAGAGAACAATAGCTTCAGCCAATCAATGTGCTATGACATTTCTTCTGGTGGCTGTTATTGGTTCAATTCTTAAGACAAAGATGCATATTTACACTTACAGGCAAAGTGAAGGAGGAAATATGAGGCCCGGGTTGCTACTGGCTGTCATCTCATGACCAGACTTAGAATGAAGTTGATGCTTTGGACAATAAAAAAGAGAAAGTGATCTCCGATGACATCTTTGGGCCACTGAATCAATTAACCCTAAAACTTGCCCTACCTTTGGACTTCCTATTATGTGAGAAAATAAGCATAGGGATCAGAGAGATTAAATGACTTGTAGAAGAAACTAAAACGCAAGTGTTAAGAGCTCAGTTTTCTGTTTGTACACTCTATGAAAATACCATGCAAGAAGTTGGTGAGTACAATAAGAAACGAGAAAACAGTACCTGCTGCCAAGAAAGCCACAATCCCTTTGAGGGAGATAAAACACAATTGTTGGAAACCTAATCAAACAATCCTTGTAACACACTCTGACAGCATGCTAAGAGTTTACAAAGGATTTTGACATTTATGATCTCTTTTCACCCTCTCATGAAACTCTTAGGTAGGATTTTTTTATACCAACTTTACAACTGAGGAGATTGAGTCTTAGAGTAAATCTTCTCTAAGATTTACTTTTTGCCCAAGATGATCCAGTTGAGCTGAGCTAGGAGCTGAAATCAGATCTTCCGACTCAAAATCCAGTGTCCTCTTTGCTGCACTCTAGTTGTGAATGGTCTTTATGTTTTGGAATTCCATCATGTCTCTCTTACCTGGATATAGAGATACAAAGATTCAGGCACAACAGTGAGTTGACATACACCCTGATTTAACCCCTATGGAGAGTTGTAGATTTTTTGTTCTTCTGTCTGGAAGGTGGATGGAGTTAATGGCAATTGTTGACTTGAAGGGAATGAAGTTTTGTTTTGGGAGATTAGAGTCTAAGGTTTCTGGGGAGGGTTTAATCTGGGTTAAATGGCTCAACATTATCCATCTATGGGAATTGGGTTCAATTATCAGGGCAGGAGGCACATTTCTATTTAATTCCTATGTTCAATTTATTGACTGATCTTGTACACTTTTGTTGTATGTTTTTCTGGGCGCAATAGCCACATTCTCGATATACACAGAATGTGCAGAAATTCCTGTTATCTGTGTTCTGGAGATCTTTTACTCTTTCCCCGGGTCCAACAAACTCAGGCTACACCAATTGCTTTGATCTATAAACTAAACTGCTTTTGTGACAAGTTTCCCCTTAACTCCCACAGGATGAAAAGAACAGTCTAGAAATCTTCCCCTTGTATTGCTCATAATTCTGGGAAGATAGTAAACCAATTAAATAGTGCAGCTGTACAAACATTCCAACTATAATCTACGAAGTTCAGATCGTGAACACATTTTCATTTTCTTCTTTCCCCATATGGAATCTTATTCTTTTAATTATATTTTTAAAAAGTGTTTATGTAGGATGGAATGTTCCTTAGCTAGTAAAAGTAAATTTAAGCTACACTTGGAATGTCGAATGAATTTTTTTAGGAGAAAACATTTTTGGGAGAGAAAATTTATTTAAAATAAATAACAGTCTTTTGGAATGGGAATGACTGAATTTCTGGGTCTAGCTTAAACCATGTCGGCGTAAGATTCACCTTTGGTGTTTCTTAGCAGTTACTTAGTGGGACCAATTCTTGGGATAGGTGCCTAGTTTAGCAAGCTGAACCACTCTACTAAGAGTATAATCATTGCAATGAACATTTACGAGCACTTACTACAAAGCAGAGCCTGTTTCAAGCACTTTACATGAGTTATGCTATTTAATCTTCAAAATGACATGATTATATGTTTACAGTTACCACCCCCATTTTGCAGATAAGGAAACAAAGGTATAGGGAGGTGAATATATTGGTCTTTTCCATCTAGCAAGCCAATATTTAAACTCAGGAATTTTGATTGCAGATTCATACTTTGAGCCATGATGCTTTATTACCTTCTTTTAAAAGGAAGCAACTCATTTAATTGATTTTCCTCTAAAGGAGCCCTTTCCTACTAGAATTACAAACTGGTCGACCGACTAACTGGTCAACCAGTCTTCAAGTGACAATGACACAGTTTTCCCTATCTCATTACCAAAAGGCAGACCAGGAAAAATCATTTCCTGGAAGCAATTAGAAAAAGATAAATACGTTTTGCAGCTCTATTTTAAACATGTGGACAAAATTACCTGTTAAATTCTTTTTTCACTTCTTGATTGTTGAGACATTTTGCATATCATAAAAAATAGAACCATCTGTCGAACATTCCATATTCCATACTTTTGATTTTCCTGCATCCTCCTGGATAATAATTCATTGAGTCTCAAGGACAAATTCTTTTTTTCCCCCCAAAAGAATGAGTTCATACTTGTAACTCTCTAGGAAGTGACCCATTTTCAAACGGTTGCTCATTGTTCATATGTTCTGCAGTGTTAAGGATGTGGCTTTGTGCCTTCTTAGAAGACAAGCAGTAGATCAGAGGTGGCTAATGGTTGAAAGGAGTAAACGTCCCTTAGTTCTTGGTATTTCTTTGTATACACCTAACTTTCCCCAAATTATATTTTAGAGACTTTAAGGATGGAGGTGCAAAAGATAAATGGCTTTTCAAAACATATGCATTTATGAGCCGGAGCTGAAGTCACTGTCTTAGCCAAGAACACTTTCAGGTAAGTTTCTCTCTCTCTCTCATATTAATTGCACTGTATTCATTATAGACACCAGTGAAGCAAGAAAGTGTGTTTTGAAGTGTTTTGCCTCTTTAAGTGCTTGCCATTTAAACATATATTTGAAAATGTACCAAATATAAGAACTGCTATGTTCTGAGGACCTGAGGAACACCTGCTCTGGAGTCTGTTGAATTCTGTTGATCATATTAACGAAGGATGATAAAACTTTAAGAAGCTAAGTCACACCAGCAAGATAAAAATGAATGCTTGGCTAACAGGGATGATAATAAGCCAATTTGCCTCTCCTCTCTCCTTTGTTAAGTATTGTCTCCAGTGAACTGTTTTTCCTCTACCTCATGGAGGAATGCTATAAGAAACACCATTAAGAAATCTGAAACTACATTTATAGTGGGAACGTCATCATGTAGCCTGCCCCATTAGGAAAGTCCAAGTGAGAAATCCCATTTAGCTCTAAGTGCTAAGGAAAGTGCTTTCTCTAAGGAGCCACGGCATCTTTATTTCAACCTTTTTAACAACAAAAATCAACCATCATTTCCTTTTCCCTTGGACTACCTTAGAGGGAAAAATGAATTATATAGACGCTATGACCTCAATACTTGCTTTATTCCCTCCCTACACACGCCTTAAATTTTCCCTAGAATGATTTGATAGTAAACTATCAAAATATATAAAATATATATGTGTTTTATGTATGTTGCTTAAAATTCTTTGTAAGATTTAGTTGGGGGCATAAGATATCTAAAATTGAATTTGTTGTAAGAGTAACACCTGCGTGAAGAAAGGGTTTTGTCTTTATCTTGTTCTTTTTATAAAGGACATTCTTTTTATTCCTTCTTTTAGGGAGGAAAAACTTTTCCTCTACCCTCTTAGGTTGAATAAGTGGGGACATGTGAATCAAACTGACAAAAGAGATAAGCAAGACAAAAGACAGATTTTTATTCATGTATGTACAGGAGTATTCACAGAAAAAAAACTGACTCAAGGAGGCAGTGATAAATTGGGGCATATATACAATTTTAATAGGCACAGGGGAGGGGGAGAAGGGCATATAGGAAAGTAAATGCCCTTTACGAGAGATAAATGGGCCCTAGCAGAATAGATGGGAGATTTGATAGTTTTGTGACAACGTCTGTTTAATTTCTTATCTTGGTGCCAACTTCTTGTCTCCTGTAATAGGAGACAATCTTCCCTGGTTACAAAATTCCCAGGGAGGGGATTTATGACAGATGAATTCTTTTGGGAGGCTGTGCTGTTAGGCTGATAAGGAAAGTTCAGAAAAAAACAAAAAAACAAAAACAAAAAACCCTTCACAGTGGTATATTCTAGATATCTTCACTTCCAAAGAACACTGTTCTCAGGAGAAGAAGTTAACCTGGGTAGATTATTTGATACTTGTCTACGTAAGAAATGTCCAAACCTATAAAGGATTTTTATAAGATTTCATTTGAGCCAAACTGAGGACAATTGCCAGGAAGCAAGATCTCAAATGCTTTAGAGAATGACTGTTTAGGGTTGGATTACAGGATCATTAACAAAATTATGTGCTTTCTTGAGGGTGGTTACCTTACTTCAAAAGTGTGTTAACCTAGATGCACGAAAACAATGGACAGGGCTTGCTTAAGGCAAAGATAAACCTTTTACTAAAAGAGTTGCATCCCTAGGGTGTGACTAACCACCACGACCTACACATTTAGGAACTTATGACCAGGTAGCCTTCTGAGGTTACTTTCTGTAGAACCCCTCTCTTGTCCACCAGCTGCAAAGTTTATTTGTGCGTTATAGTGGGCTCCAGGCACCCATTTCTCCAGGTTTTAGTTAAATTTGTTAGCTCAACACATCCTACTAATGGTGTTTTATCTTCTGATAAAATTTCTAGAGTGCAGGGCCGATATTCTTATTTCTTCAAGCTCTCTCTGTACTTTAATTCAGCACACAAACCTTCAGGATTATGGTAGTTCTTGTATCTCATTTCCTGTTTTTTTCAGTTGTAAAAGTATTCTCCCTTGCTACAAATTACAAATTTGTGCTCATTTTGTCAATCAATACTTCTTTTGAATAAAAAATAATACTACTTAGCATTTCTCACATTAAGGTAGAGCAGCCATTTTTAATGAAAAGAGTACGTGTCAAAAGGAGTCCTTTCTTTTGCACTTATACTTAGCCCTAGATTTGTTTTGTTTTTGGTCTAACTAGGCTCAGAGTCTCCTAATTACTTTATTCCTGGCAAGATTAGAGAGTCAAGTACTAAAACAGACAGAAGTTAGTTCAAATACATAGAATTTTCTCAACAAACATAGTGTCTTATAAAAGTGTGTTGTATCAAGTCCAGAGTAAATTTCTAGTCTATCTACTTCTTTATTCTCAAATGTTACTCTCAATTTTTACTAAATCAATTCACATTTGTACTGTAATAACTTCTTAATTTATCATTCTGCTGCCTATCTTGCATCCCTGCAGCCAATCCATTTGTCCTGCAGTGTGGACAGTGTGATCTTTTAAAGGCAAGCGAGATTGTTAAAGGTCAAAACCCTCTCATGGTTATGCTCTACTCTTAAAATAAAACCTTAACTTCTCAACATGGCCCACAAAGCCCAGCATGACTTTGGCTCTGCATCTCATCTTGGACCTCATTTCTTTTCATCTCCCCTTGCTTTTGCTTTCCAGCTACACTGACAGTTCATCTCTTCCTGCAGGTCACCTAGCTCATTCTTGCCTCAGACCTTTGTACAAGGTGTTTCCCTTGCCTGGGCTGTCTTCATCCAGATTTTCTTAGGATTAGTTCTCATCATTTATTACCTTCCCAGAGAAGCTGTGTCTGACTGCGTTCTCTAAAGCTACCCTCTCCTGCCCTATCAATTTTCTCTCACATTACCTTGTTTTATTTTCTTCATATCACAGTCACGACATAAGATTATTTGTTTACTTGTTTATTATTTATCTCCTCAGAATGTAAACCGGTGAGACTAACACACTGTCTGCTTTATTCTCTGCTGTGACCTTATTAGATGCCATAATAGGCACTCATTGACTATTTGTTGAGTGAGTCAATTCAAATAGAAAAAGAAAAAAACTGTACCACTTTCTATAAATAATTACAGAGTGATAAGTTTTCCAATCAAATAGTAAATTAATGGAGCAGATGTGGAAATTTGGTTTTGAATTTATTTTATATGTATATTTTGAAAATAATTTTATTCAAATGCTTGGGCAGACTTTCATATATGTAATCTTTAAAGTTTTGAAATACTCATAAACTTTCAGAAAAGTTGGAAATACAGTACCAGAACTTTTTTTTGTTTTCCTGAATCATTTGGTAGTATGTTGCTCATTCTTGAATATTTTTATGTGTGTTTCTTACTAACAAGGATATTCTCCTGCATAACCGAATTCAACTAACAAATTAGAAAATTCACATTGATTTAATACTATGGTATATTCCTCAGAATCTATTTAAGTTGCATTATTTTTCCAATAATGCCACTTATAGCAAAAGGATCCATTAGAATCTCTCGTCGCACTTAGTTGTGATTTCCCTTTAGCTTTTTTCACTTTGGGACACTTCTTTAGTCTTCATGACTCTGATGATCTTGACAGTTTTGAAAATAAAACCTCAATTATTTTGAAGGATGTCCCTTAATTTGGGTTGTCTGATATTTCCTTAAGATTAGACTCAATTGTCAGTCTTTGGCAGGAGCACACTAGACGTGATGCTAAATTCTTCTCCTTTCATCTTATCATGTGGCATTATTTTGATTTGTCTCATTGTTGATGATGTTTGTTTTCTTGAGTAAGGTGGTGTTTGCCAGACTTTTCCACTGTAAAATTTTCTGTTTTCCCTTTGTAATAAGTATTTTGTTGGGAGGTACTGTAAAACTATGTATCTTTTTTCTCATCAAACTATCAACCTATCCATTTATTTAAATATGTTTGCTTCCCATTTTATTCAAAGGGTTATGCTCCATTCTGTCTTTATATAACATGATGCTCAAATTGCCCCCGATTTAACCAGTAGAAGTTTGTTCAAGCTGTTTTTTGCGTCCTTTTGATCTATCCCCATCATTCTTTGCACACATCCTTCCTTTCTGGCATAACAAGTTCTTCTAGGCTCATCTTGTACTTTTTCTGCTTCAATGCTGTCTATAGTCAGCTATTTCTCCAAGGAGCTTCAGTTTCTTTTACTGGAGAATGGTAATTAGAAGCCAAGATCTGGACACTAGGTGTGCTCATTGTTATTGGGTATTATTGCCTCCAGGCTTTCTCAATGGACAGATCTAGGGAATAAAACATATTAAATGTATATATTTATATCTATATTTTTCTCTATATAGGTATATCTGTACATATCAATCTGTCTATAAAAAAACTATAAATTCATACAATTCCTCCAATTCCACTCTTCCCTAATCATATCCTAATCTGACCCATAGGATGAGTTTGCATGTGATAACTTTAGCAACCTGACTATACCCCAAAGCTAGTCTTCTAGTCTGGCCTTTGATTGCCAAAAAAAAAAAAAAAAAAAAAAAAGAATCCCATTCATGATGAAAATTGTATCCATTGTCTGCGAAAACTATGGGTGGATGGGGTATTATGGGGAAAGACATAGGGAAAAGATTGAGAAATGTACTCTAGATATTAAATGATTGTATAATAACAAGTTTCACAGCTATCACACCCTATTTGTTAAAATTCATAAAAATGTAACACGTTTTCCTTTCCTACTTCATCTGGATTCAGGGAATCACTGCTTGTGTTTTTGCTACCTTTTTAGCCAAGTTTCTTAGTGCTCTTAAAGTTTACACTACTTCATTTGCTTATTTCATATATATGGGTTTGTCATATCATATGTTTATATTTATATGACATGTGCCATCGTTGCACAAAAATAGGATTAATTTATGATCTGAGAGTAGGTAAAATGAGATGTTTAGCAATGTCAGAGTTTCTCATGTTAACCTAAGAAATATCCAAACCTGTAGAGAATTTTTATAAGAGTTTGAGTAAAAGAAAGGATGTGCCTGGAAGCAAGATCTCAACAGACTGAGAAAAATGCCTCCAAGAATAACAGTTTGCAGTGTCTTTTATGCATTTGAGTTTAAGAGGGGAATATAAGGAAGATTACGTGGAAGTAGGAGAAAGTAAGATAGGGATAGTTAAGATTATATGCTCTCTGGCATGCTTTAGAAGGAGGGTTCTGAAAAGGTGGTCAGGTATTAGAAGGAGGGGTCTGAAAGTGGATATTTCAAAGGTGTGTTAACCTAGATGCACAAGAACAAAGGACAGGGCTTTTTAAAGACAAAAAAAAAGCCTTTTACTAAAGAAATTCTATGCCTGGGGTGTGACTACCCACCATGACTTGCCCAGGTAGGAATTTATGATCAGATCACTCTGTGAAGTTACTTTCAATAGACCCCCTTTTCCCTCCACACTCAGTAAAAATTAATAGCAAGTCATCTGACTACCAGTAAATGCTGAGTACTTGAGAGGGAAGAGAGTAAGTATTTGGGCAATCTGAAATAAGGTACCCAGAAAAATGAGAATATTAACTTTGCCTGATGACTGGGTAACAATTCCGAATACAACATTAGTGTTTTCATAAACCTATACGAGTATGAATTGGCTATTAAAATATTAAAGCTCACTTTTATGTCAATAAAAATGGGAAATATAGTAATTAGGAGGAGAAATGGACCAGAATTGGGACTAGAAAAATTAGTACATGAAGAGAGCTAGAAGTTCTGCAAGCTGGTTCCCCTGATGATGGAGAATCATTCAAGTGTTGAAGGCAAAGTGCACACAAAACACCTTGCAATTAAATGCCCATTGTGGAGTTTGACCTTGAGCAAGATTTGTGGTTGGTCTGTTGAAATGGTGAAGGTCAATAATTAATTTAAAATAAAAACATTGTATCAGTTGTCAATGGTGCACTCCTTTTGAGACCTAGAGCTAAATGCTCACCCTTTTCTTGTCTTTGGCTCCACTACTATCCAGAAATACCTACAAAGGATTTGCTTTTCCTGCTCCAGCAGGAAAGAAAGCTAATGGAAAAAAAAATATTTGCACTGTAGTAAGTTTTCACTTAATTTTCAATCTCATTTTTAAAGAAAGAAGCAAAAAGATTTCCATAAAAGAGGCACATAAAAATATCTTAAGGATACTGCATGGTTTAATTAAGATTCACTGTTATTTCATTTTAATGATTTCAATTGTGATATAGATCATTAGTTTTCTATTATGTTTTTTTTTTATTTATTACACTCATATTGCTTTATAAAGTACTACTATTGAACCAATGTTCTACAGCATAAAAGGGAATTGGTTTATTCTGGCTTTGGTTTCTGGAAAGATTAATTTTAGTAAAACTGTTCGTTTACTTCTTAACACTACTATGGCTTGAAAAATATAGAAACCTAGTGGGAACAAATCCATCTTGGCTATAAGCTTAGGTTTATTATCATGAAAAAAAGATTTGGTTCAAATTCTTTGCTTTTATAAGTTTTTTTTTTTTTTGTGTGTGTGTGTGTGGTTCAAATGCTGTTATAAATACTGTGTATGGCCATTATATAGAATTCAGGAATTTCCCCCCCTTCCCACCTTGATCTGTGAAGATGGAGCAAAGGTAGAGTTCTAATGTTACAAGGAGCCAGTAACTGCATTGATTCCTCTTTGCCACTAGATGTCCCTGTATAGATGCTCCTGCTACCTGAGAGGCTTCTTTAAAAAGATACCAGCAAAATCAGAGGGATATTTGCTACTCCTACAGAATTTTTCTCTGCTCTAATTTAGCAACCTGTTACTTAGCAGATGCTTTCCCCTCTTTTCTGGATGATTAATTCCAGAGGACTGGACAAGACTTGAACTAAACATAAAAAGAGCAAAATTAGGCTTAGGCATTGGTCCAAATATGTACATCTATTAACTACTCATCCTAGAACATGTGAAAAGTCCTACAGATATAACTTAGATTTACAGGCAAATTTCAATTAAGAATGCTAAAGTGAGGAGGGCCTTGGGTTTGAACTGCGTAATAAAAACGACAGATAATTTAAATGTACATTTAATAATAAAATATGTTTTGTATTTATATTTTGAATATGGTGCTTTGGGAATCAAGACATACAAATAATATTAATCCCCAAGGGAACTTGGAGTTGTTGAGATTTCTCATACAGCTTATCTCATAACTCTTCTCTGTTTTCTATACTTGACTAAGATCAACCATGTCAGTTGCCAGAACAATGTAACATGATAGCTAAACCTGAGCTCATTCCATCCTATTTTTGTTCAATTTTTAGTTCTCAGTATACCTGCAAAGGGAGGGAGGCCACTGAATGTTTTGATTAAAAATGCCTCTTGCATATGGAGTCATAAGACTGGATTGGAACAATAATGAAATTCCTTGGTATACTCTCTGTTTGAAATTATCAGAATATTTCAATACATTTTTGGTAGTAGAATACAATGTTGATAATTTTTTATTTGAAACGTAAGTTTGATTAAAAACATTTTGGGAAATAATTATTTATTAGACCCAGTGGATCATTTCTAAAGGATTAGATCCTGAATTTAAAATACTATAAGTATGCATTTATTAATGAATATATTTTAACCGATTTTATAGTTAAATAATCTTTTATAATGTTGACTTATATTTAATGACATGTTACTTATTATAATTCAACATAGAAATAATATAGGGAACAAAAAACAAAGTAATGTTAACCAAATTTAATTGAACTGTTTTCGTTTTAAGTGTTCTGGAATTACAGTTTTACCATTTATTTTGTTCTATTGTTTGGCGTACTCTCCCCCCCCCTTTTTTTCTTTTCCCCCCCAGCCCCCCTTCAAGGTGTTGTTTCTCAGTCTAGTTATGTAGGACACAGCTCCATGGCCCATGCTGGTATTATGGGTCTTGCGCTATCCCCCCCCCCGCCCCCCCAGCAGTCGGTTGCCAGTCGTTGGTTGACTGCTCAAAGCAGTGTTTTTTTTTTTTTTTTTTTAAAAAGAGAGCATCTACGTTTTGAGGGTTGTTTTTAATGCAAACTTTCTTCTCAGTTTTGAAAAAGACACAAACGGATACTCAGTTTTCTATTTCCCTTCTATTTTCCCTTTTTATAAAATTAAAGTTTATTGGGGTGACAAGCTACATAGATTTCAGGTGTACAATTCTGTATTACGTCATCTATAAATCACATTGTGTGTTCACCACCCAGAGTCAGTTCTCCTTCCATCACCGTATATTTGATCCCCTTTACCCTCATCTACCACCCCCCGCCCCCCTTACCTCTGGTAACCACTAAACTGTTGTTTGTGTTTATGAATTTTTGTTTCTCATTTGTTTGTCTTGTTCTTTTTTTGTTTTTTGTTTATATACCACATATCACTGAAATCATATGGTTCTCTGCTTTTTCTGTCTGACTTATTTTGCTTAGCGTCTCAAGATCCATCCAGGGTGTCACAAATGGTCTTATTTCATCTTTTCTTACTGCCTAATAATATTCCATTGTGTATATATACCACAACTTCTGTATCCATTCATGTATCGAAGGACATTTTGGATGTTTCCATGCCTTGGCCACTGTAAATAAAGCTGCAATGAACATTCGAGCACACGTGTCTTTATGTATAAATGTTTTCAGATTTTTTGGGTAGATACCCAGGAGAGGGATTGCTGGGTCATATGGTAATTCTATTCGTAATTTTTTGAGGAACCTCCACACTGCCTTCCATAGAGGCTGCACCAGTCTGCATTCCCTCCAACAGTGTATGAGGGTTCCTTTTTCTCCACAGCCTCTCCAACACTTGTTACTATTTGTCTTGATGATAGCCATTCTGAATGGGGTGAGGTGATATCTCATTGTGGTTTTTATTTGCATTTCTCTGATGATTAGTGATATTGAGCATTTTTTCATATGTCTATTTGCCATTTGTATGTCCTCTTTGGAGAAATGTCTCTTCAGGTTCTCTGTCCATTTTTTCAAGTGGGTTGTTTGCTTTTTGTTATTGAGTTGTATGAGTTCCTTGTATATTTTGGATATTAGCCCCTTATCAGAGGCACTGTTTTCAAAAATCTTCTCCCATTCAGGGTTGTCTCTTTATTTTGTTGATAGTTTCTTTTGCAGTGCAGAAGCTTTTAAGTTTGATATAGTCCCAATCATCCATTTTAGCTTTTACTTCCATTGTCTTTGGAGTCAAATTCATAAAATGCTCTTTGAACCCAATGTCCATAAGTTTAGTACCTATGTTTCCTTCTGTGCAGTTTATTGTTTCAGGTCTTATGCTTAAGTCTTTGATCCATTTTGAATTAATTTTGGTACATGGTGACAGATAGCAGTCCAATTTCGTTCTTTTGCACGTGGCTTTCCAATTTTGCCAGCACCATTTATTGAAGAGGCTGTCTTTTCTCCGTTGTATGTTTTTTGCTTCGTTGTCAAACATTGTCTGTCCATATTTATGTGGTTTTATTTCTGGGTTCGCAATTCTGTTACCTATTTTCCTTTGTAATCTTTAAGAAATGATCTTTAAGACATCATCACTTTGAGAAAGTGATCTTTGAGAAATGGTGATGTTTGAACAAGCTTGGAAAATGAGTATGAGTGCAGGAGACTGACAAAGGCAGTTATTATATTGTCTCTTAAAAACAGGAAGGAAATTTTTTACAATCTAGAAGCTAGAGACTTTGATCTTGGGCAAAATTCTTAAAAATATCATTGAATGAAGTATAAACCCTTTAGAGAAGTAAAAGTGATTATTAGAAGTAAGCATGTGGAATCAAAAAGTCAAATAAGAGTTGGGGAGGATGTGGAGGAAAGAGAACCTTTATGTCCTGCTGGTAGGAATGTAAAGTGGTGCAGGGTTTCTTTTGAGGTGATGAAAATGTTCTAAATGGACTGTGATGATGTTTCTATAAATCTGAATATACTAGACACCATTGACTTGTACACCTTAAATGAATGAATTGTGTTATGTGAATTAGAAATCAATAAATCTGTTAAAAAAAGAGAGGAGGACGAAGTGAAATATTGTTACATACTACAACATGGATGATCCTTGAAAACATATGCTGAGTGAAAGAAACTAGTCCTTCAGGGGAGCCCAAAGGTATGACTTCCAATGAGGTATTTATTGCTTTCCCAGCCAGATGCAGTCTGCCAATCAGAGATCATTTCTACCATAAGCAAACTTGCCTAGTGAAATATGTAACATTCCAGCTTTTACTGGGTTACCGAGGGAACAGAGGTAGAACGTTAACTAAAGGTCAAATTCTTGTATATAAGGTGAAAAAGTATTGCTATAATTCATTTTGCCCTCACACATATACTGAACTCTGTATATACTAACTTATTATCTATTCAGATGCTATTCATCTTGGCTTATGTAATTTCCATCTTATTCTTGAAGAAGCAGTACTGTTTATACCTAAAAGATTACATTTGTTTGTCATTGTTGTCTTTTTTATTCATCAACTCTGCCCATCATCTTCTTTCAGTTAACTGGAAAACCAATTGTGAGGATATGTGATAACCAGTGATAAATAGTTAACAATACAGGACATTTCAGGCATTGCTAGAGCATAGATTTTTCTTCATTAGTATCAGAGAGATCTCCTTTTATGTAATTAGAATGACTGGAGGTAGATATATCTGAATAAAAGTATCCTGGCATGTAAATTTTCCACATAATGACAGAATGTTGAAATGATGACTACAGTTGACATACCTAATATAACTCACCTGCTTTTGTGGAAATGCCTGATGTACACATATTGGTCCTTTCACCCTCTCCCATGAAGTCATATTCTAAACATATTTTCTTTGAGTGGTTTTCTTCTGTGAAATGAAACAAAGGAAGATACAATATATGATGTAGCTAAAACCAACTATCCGATCAAAGTCCAACTAACAAACATTTCGTGATTTATTTGCCAGTTGGCAATTTTTGGGAGGGGAGTGTCAATCTACAGGCTGCTTAATTGATGTTTCTTGTTTTTGGTAAGGGGTAGTAGTAATTCAGGTGTATTTTGCAGAGACTAGCAAAACGATAAATTATGCTTAGGTTTATTTTTCTTTTGATTCACAATGTGTATTTTGCAAATAAAAAGTTCACTGATATTCATAGAAAATAATGGTTTTCAAATATTTTAGCCAAATGAACTCTACAGTGGGGGTGAATATGTAAAACAAAGTGAAGTTGTTTAGTTTGAAATGGAGAAAGGATATTAGGGTCTGGCATTCTGCAGCAAACTGCTAAAAATCTTCCTGAACCAGAGGCAGCCTTGGAGGCATCTCTGGAGACACTAAAGGTGGTAGAGAACTCCTACATAATGCAAAGGATGGTAGTTGGAGTTCTAGGCTCATCTTTACAACTAATTACTTAGGCTATTCCGGACAAGTCATTTTATCCTTCTGGGTCTTTGTTTTCCCTGTGTGGAAAATGAGGCATGGAATAAAATGCTTTTTAAGGTTTTTCACAACTCTGATACTTTTGGAATATGGACTAAGTCCTTTCGGTGAAGACTTGAACTTGGCTAAAGGCTTATAGCTACAGCAAAATTAAATTATAATTCACTGGTCAATAAACAAAGAGAGGATGCTTTTTTAATTCATTTGGTTTTTAAGTTCTAGAACTGTAAAACTCTATTAAATATAAGCCAGTAACAGCGTTAGAATTCAAGAACCCTATTTTAATCTACTTCTGCTTGTGGGAGTTAATTGACAGCACATTTCTGGTGTTGGATATTTTCACCTTTTTTTGTAATCACTGAGTTTAAAATTTTACTTCTCCGGCTATAAACAGAGGAAGAAAGCTACATTTTGATTATTTTTGAATGACTTTTCATTTATGCTAACAGCCCTGCTTTTTTGATATGATGCAGTGCCCTAAGGATCACTATGACAAGTGCAAGCAATGTCAGAGCCCAGGGAAGACACTTTCTTGGATGAACTTTTCCAATGCGAGCTTCGTTGAAGTTACGTGCAGGGAAATGGTCTGGCAGTGCACCAAAGCAAAGAGCAGCTGGAAGTGCTGGGGATCTGAGCAGTAACCTGGACACCTGGGCCACAGGTGTTCTTCCTCATTATTGCGATACACATGTCTTGCAGTGTCCTAGTGTTCAGGTAAGTGACGTGGAGGTATGAGGATGTTTTCCTTACTTACTGCATTGAAATAGGCAATGCTGTTTGTAAAATCACTTTAAAAAGTTTTATTCCAAGGGCAGCTACTTCACCGGGGCAGATATTCTTTTTTAATTGTATATCCTGCTGGTGTGTCAGGAGAGCCAAATCACACCAAAGGCTGCCAAAAGTTGGATAACATGTAGCTGTTTTCTGCACCTGTCTCAAACCCTGTCATGATAATAAGAATAACGAAACACCTGGTATATTGAACACATATGAATCAAATGATGGAGTCAGAAACAGTTCCTTTTTTCATTTCATTGTTCTCTTACAGCTTCAGTGAAGCTGGTTGACACTGAAAATGTATGTAATGCGGTTTTTTTTTGACAATCTTAAGTAAATCAGAGTCTAAATCCAAAGAGCAAAATGTCTAGTTCCATGTAAGAGTCACCAATCTTCATTAAAATGTTAAACTTGATTTAAAGTTTAAGCTTCTCCTGCAATCTAAGCCTACTATGGGCTGGGAAACCTATGTCCCGGGATGGATGGCCTACGTGATAGGTTTTTGTGTTATGGCCGCCTAGCCTTCAATTCCTGTTTTCACTTACTAACTTATTTCTAGTCCTTCCCATGTTGCTGGGTGGGGAGGAAGGAGAGGACAGGGACATTTCTCTTGACTGGTCCTGTTGAGGTGATGGTGACACGCTCTGGATACAGTAGACATTAAAGCTGATTCTTCCTTGCTTGGACACACATGAGGCTTCTTCAGAGATATCCCCCATATTGCAATTCCCGCCATTCCTCTGGCATGGGCAAATGCATTTCTATTTAGCCTAGTTGCTTATTTCTTTCATCACCGCTAAACGAAAACCTTTGCCTCTCTCTGTTGATGCTTGTTCATCTGTGTTCCAGGCACTCTTAGTATCTAAAATTCCCCATATGTTTTTCTCTTTCACACGAGATGCACATTTGGTCCAAGAGAAACACTCATACATTCTTTGCACTGATAAATTCCCAGAAAATAGTTACTCTCTTGCATAGGCTACTTTAGTTAGCTTCTTGCCCCCATGTTCCCAACAGCAGGGGACATTGCCTTCTTTAAAGTTGTTGTCTTTTGGCTTGTGGTAAAGGGTTGGTAATTTTCTGAATTCCTCTCTAGGTTCTTCTGGTGCTGGCAATATTCTACTTCTTGACCTGTGCTGCTGGGTGTTATATGGATGTTTACCTAGTGATAATTTATTGTGCATTACATTTATGTTTTGTGAAATTGCTGTCTGTTAAACTCCAACAATACTAATTGAAAAAAAAAGTCAAGATAATACAATCCAGGTGCTAAAAACAATGCAACAATTATCCTCCTTCTTAATTTCCACTCCCAATCTTCTTATCTCAGTCTTCTCTCTGGTTCTGTGATTCTTTGAACAATTTTGCATTGTGTGTAGCTCCTCATTTTAGGAAGTGTCTCAGCTAAAACTTTTAACACTTGTACATTCATTTTCATTACAATCTTGTAAATACTAATATCAAATACTGTATTTAGCCTTTACCTACATCATCTCAAGAAATCATTCTACAAACTCAGAAAAGTTAAGAATTGTTACCCTCGTTTTACAAACAAGGACCTCTCAGGTCCCAGGGCTCAAGTAACTTGCCAACGTTGCAGGATAAATAAATGCCTGTGCCAAGATTTGGACCCAAAGTTCTCTGATTCCAAAGCCTATGCCTTTTCCTGTAAGAGCAGCCTCAGTCTCAGAGCAAGACCTCTCATGTGTGTGACCTGGAGACCACTCCAAAATATGCAACGATGGTGCAAATGCTGATCCTGTCAGGTTTCCAGGTATCCCCTATTTGCTGGAGTCAGAGTGCAAGCATTTGCTCCCTTCAAGTCTGGTGAACAAAGCCTGACTGGAACCAGAGGAAATTCTCTGGGAGGTTTATGACTCTTGTGACGCACAAAGCTGTGCCTGTGTTAAACTAAAAAAGTAAAGCGTGAAAAAGGAGAGGAGGTTGTCCTCAGAAACATGGTCGATACAATTTTATCCTTCAAAGCAAATTATTAGTGGTCTCAGGACTCAGATAATCTATTTGTAAACTTTAGAAGGGCAAATATGTAGAAGGGCAAACATGTAGCCAGCAGTAGTTGCCCATTAGGCCAATTTAGATAAACAGAAATTGTGCTCTGGATGAACCAGATATCTGGTCTAGTCATGGCAACGGAGTGAACAGTGGAGCTAGGGGTTGCTAAGTGCTGTTTTCCGGGATTTTTTTGTGGTGCTAACATGTGGGACCTCACAGTACCAAGGCCCATGAGTTGATTAAATTCTACTCCTTACGAAATAAAATGAGTAAGGTGCTAGTGAGTCTGATGGTAATGTCAGACTCACCAGTAATGTGTTGGAACCCGAGTTTCCAACTTATCAGGGTATTGTCTTGGAACCAGAGGTTGATGCCTCGCTTTGCTTCAGTTTCTTAGTAAACTCAATCCATTGAATTTAAAATGTATTCTGAAAGTATTTTTTTTTTTTAAATGATTTTCAGTTTTCCTCATTATAAACATAGCAAAAATTCACTATAGGTAGCTGGAAAAATTAAAAGAAGATAATATAATTATTTATAACACGACCATTTTAATACATGCATTGTTAAACTTTTTATTCATTTTAATCCTTTTTTATGGTATAGCTGAGCTCAGATTATGTAAATAATTTCATTGTCTTTTTTCACTTAACTTTATAAGATAAGCCATCCTCCTTATTTTTACAAAATTACTTAAAAAACTTATATATATATATTTTAGATAATGTTTTAATATGTGGCTAAATCATAATTTATTTAAATATTGCCCCATTATTGGATTGTTAATTTATTTTCTGTTATTAGTCTGCAATAAACATATTTGTATATAAACTTTTTTTTTCTTTTTTATATTTTGGCATGTTTCTTAGACAAAATTCATAAGGGTAGAAGTACCGTGATTCCCCGAAAATAAGACCTAACAGGAAAATAAACCCTAGGATGGTTTTTCAGGATGACATCCCCTGAACATAAGCCCTAATGCGTCTTTTGGAACAAAAATTAATATAAGACCCGGTCTTATTTTTGGGGAAACACGGTAATAGGCCAAAGTTGTAAACACATTTTTAATTTTTTAATGCTGTTTCTCAAGAAATGGCAGAAATAAATCGTGACATACAAACATGTATCAAGATAATCATTTTCTTAAGAGCAAGTAGTTAGAATATAAACTATATTTGTCATTTATTCCCTTCTTATATTTTCTTTTCAAAATAAGGAGATTCAAAGTTAATGGAACAGTGTGAAACAATTTTACTTATTTGTAAAGTGCCTACTTTGTAGAAACGAAAATTATTTTCTTATATTAATTCACGCAATTCTTTCAGGTAGGTGGCAAGATTATTATATCATAATTGAAAAAATGTGGAGCTAATGCTCTTCTCACAATTCACACGGCCAGGGTTTGGCAGAGGCCCAAATAGAGTCTTCATCATTTTTCTTTTTAAATCTTACCTGCTGTGTATTGTGATCTTAATGTAATGTCTACTAGAAAACTATTTATATAGCAAAGGGAAAAATTATAGATGCTACAGACAGTTACCCTCCTTAATAGACTTTTAGCAAAGGAGAGAAGGGCTAACAGGCATAAAGATGAAATTCTCCCATTTTAGTGTCCTGAAGAATCCATGTGAAGAATGGATTAGTACATGGTGTTTTACCTCCTGGGGTACGTTTAAGCATATTTAAAATGGACTTTATTCACTTTATTCACATCAGTGCTATAAAACTTTCTACTTGTCTTTCTCCTTCCATATTTTGCCTTGAACTGCAGATAGATAAATATATATGTATATATGTGTGTGTGTGTGTGTGTGTGTGTGTGTATATATATATATATATATATATATATATATATATATATATTTACAAGTATGTATAGATTTTTCCAATACAGTCTTCATGAAATAAACATTTATTTTAGAAAGTTTTTCTTATTTTTCTTATTATAGAAGAAAGTCACACTCTTGTATTATAAAAAGACCACAAGGATATCAGAACTAATAGTATCAGCTTCCCTGGTTTGTTGTGAGGATTAAATATGTGATACTGAGCACAATGCTGTGTATCTCGTAGGTGAGTGATAATGATTAGCTTTGTGAATATTATACTTGCACAGAATGAAGCAGAAAGCCAAGGAGATAGGAAAGTTTAGATAACTGGGAAGAAGTTGTCAATGTGAGTGATCATGTGGTCCATATTAGGAACCTGGAGAACTGGTTGATATATTAAAGAAGAGGTACAGTTGGGTATCTTTTAATTAGGAATGGAGAGAAGGGTGGATGAAAGGGGTCTTTCAAAGTATTCAAAGTCTATTCAAAGAACTTGGTAACAGAAAATCTACCCTTTTCATATTTCCTTTTAAAAACATTTTTATTAAATTTATTGGGGTGACATTGGTTAGTAAAATTATATAGGTTCCTAGTGTCCGGTTCTATAATACATCATCTATGTATATGTTTCTTTTCTGATTTTTCCATTTTCCTCTTGAGATGGAAAATAATTACAACAAATAAGGCAAGAAAAAGAAATAAAAAGCATAAGGATTATAAAGGAAGAAATACAACTGTAATTTTTCATATGACAACTATGTATGTAGAAAATTCAAAACAATCTACAGATAAGCTATTAGAATTAATAACTGAATTTAATAAAGTCATTTAAACAAGGTCATCATAGAAAAATCAGTGTGTTTCTAAATACCAATAACAATTAGAAAATTAAAATTAAAAACAATACCATTTATAATAAAAAATTAAATGCCTAGCAATAAGTTTAATGGAAGAAATGTAGGTGCTTTTCATAGAAAACTGTAAAATATTTCTAGAGACAATTTAAAAAATATCTAAATAGAGGAAGATTATAACATTCATAGTTTGGAAGACTCTGTTTTGTCAAAATGTTTCTTCTACCCAAATGAATCCATAGATTCAATGCAATCTTAATTAAAATTTCCACAAAGTTTTTTTTTTTTTTTTTTTTTTTTTTTTTTTTTTTTTTTTTGTGTGTGTGTGTGTGTGTGTGTGTGTGTGTTTAAATGGACCAGTTGATTTTAAAATTTATACAGAAATGTAAGACAATCTTGAAGAAGGATGACAAACTTGAAAGACTATTAGATACAAAGATTGATTTTAATCCTGGATCCATGGAACAAAACATGAAGTTCAGCAATTCACCCACCTCTAATTTGTGGTGAATGTGACACTGCAGAGCAGTAGAATATGACAATCTTGTAAATAAATGGTTCTGAATTAATTAGAGAATCTTAAGGGGGAAAAAAAAACTACATCATCTTATACTGTTTGTGTATGCATTGTTTGTGTGCCTAGTAGGCTGAAGAATTAAATGTGAAAAGCAAAACCATACAAATTTTATAAGACATCCAATTTCAGAATATCATTATCATCTATGGTAGAAGGACTTTCTTAAACAAGATATAAAATGCATAAACCATAAAGGAAAAGATTTATAAATCCAATCACATTAAAATCAAGAATTCCTATTCATTCAGAAAGGTATAGAGTGAACCAATACAGCAAGAAACAGAAGTAGATACAGCGACAAATCCATAAAAAGATGAAAAAAGTAGAAAAACAGACAAAAATATTTCTAGGCATTTAACAGAAGGAGAAATGCTAATGACTCATAAACGTCTGAAAAGATGCTCAAACTCTTTAATAACCAGGGACATGCTAATGATTGAGATATTTCACTCTTGTGGAAGTGGGAAGTTAAAAACTTACGTAAATAAATTGTGGTGTATTCATACACTGGAATGTTATACAGCACTGGACATGAATCAACTTAGCTACATATATTAGTATGCTTGAATCTCAGAAATATTATTTGGAGTAAAAGAAATCATAGAAGAACTCGTATAGTATGGTTTCACTCATACGAAGTTTTAAAAGACACAAACTACTTTTTCATGTTTCACAAAGATATAGGTAAAGTACAATGAAAGCTAGGGAATAATTAACATACAATTCAGAGTGGTAGTTACCTTGTGGGTAGGAGGCAGGGAAAGGAATTTAACTGGAGAGGGTCCCCCAGGTAGCCTGTAGTTACCAGCAAGGCTCTTAGTGTAAGTGTGATCGCTTTATTATTTATCTCTGACATGAAAAAATAAACAATTAGCATACTCTTTTACACATGTGATATATTTCATAGCAAAAATGTAAAAGAAAAGTAAACAAAAACAAAATTTTTACTACTCAATTATATTATTTGTTATTAAAGAAAAGAAAGTATAATAATCATAACATTTTTCACTTCACTGATAAAAAGACGAAATTTGAACTTGGAAATTGATATCTTGATAAATCTTTGAAATTTCCAGAGGGAAAGTTTAATTTTCATAATAAGCTTTTCCAGTAACTATTAAGCGAAAGATGCCATCGCACAATGAGAAAAGAAGCCCAAAAACATCAGAAGAAAATTCACAGGAAAGAAGAATACTAGTTGAGCATGTCTTACCAAAATACATTGAGAAAACTTTTCAGAACCATGGGCCAAAGATTATACAAAAGGGCAATTCATTTTTACATCTCAAGTTCATATAAAAATGTGCTTCACATATCATTAGTTAATCTGTCCACGAAAGTAAAAGCAATGTGTGTTGCCATTTTAATCAGAAGCAGTAAATCTCATTGGGTGAAAACTCCTGAATGAGTTATTACCATAGAGATTCATTTATGGAAGGAAGTTCAAGAAAAAGGACATGATCATTTCAGGAGAAAAAGACTTAGTCTACACAGGATACTGCAGATGGGGTATTCTGCCACCCATTATGAGAGAAGGCAGTAAAAGGTAACAAAGGTGTTGTTATCGAAAATGAGCATTTTAGAAATCCAAATGTTGATTTCTGTGTGTACATACCAGCTCATTTGAAGTGATTTTAGACTTAAAAATACAATCACATTATATAATTTAACTTTTACAAAGTTAAAATTTTTTATGGTTAGAATAGTGCTAATCACGAGTGTGGGGGTTTATTAGAATTTTTTTCTAGAACTTTCTCTGAAAATTTTAACCTGACAAAGATTTATTCTTCATATTAATCTTTATTGTTTTTCATGTGCAGTTTTTATATTTTTTGCCTCCGTACAGTAACCTTTATACCAGTTTGCAGGTACACTGCATTTGGAATATTAATAGTTAACAACTGGCAGGAAATAAAGCCAGGAAGGTAAAACTTCTTGTTGAGAAAACAATTTGGAAAACATCCTGAAAATGTAAAGGAAAACCTTGTCTTTGACAGTAACTACGACTCTGGGAATGAACAGAAATGGCTTGACGCAGGTGTGATGGCAGGCTGTTCTCTGATTTTTGGATGAGATCGGTTTGGAAAATTTAGCTATAATTATTTTGTAGGCAAAAAAGCCACAGGAAACATTCTGATAAGGCAAAAAAAAAATGTACAACAATGTTATTTTTTAAATGTTGAAGCCAGGTAGTCTTTGGTTTATATTTAAAATTGGCTTAGAGTTCGTGGCCCTCTGGGAAACACTAATCGAACTGTATGGCTGGTCATCTGCTAAAACCTTTGGTTCATTTATTCATGCAGTGGATATTTAGTAAATACTCTGTGTGTGTGTGTGTGTGTGTGTGTGTGTGTGTGTGTGTGTGTGTGAGAGAGAGAGAGAGAGAGAGAGAGAGAGAGAGAGAGAGAGAGAGAGAGAGAGAGAGAACGCTGTCAAAGAGTCTGGGTGTAGAGCAGGCAAGATAAATACGTAGTCCCTACCCTGTGTACCTTAGCATATGATCTCATGGGGCAGAAAAACATTACACAGCTACAAAGGAAATGTATAGGGTACAATAAAATGATAAAAGAGAGCATCTAGTGTATTCTGGAGATGACATGTTGCCGAGGCAAAGAACATAATACAGTAGTTATACAGTTAATTTTTATTGATTGGCTGCCAGAAGCATTATTGCAAGGCCTAAGGTTTTTTGGTCTTTAATTCATAAAGTTTACCTGTCAAATTCCATATCTTTTCTTGATTCTCCAAATAACTAGCCTAAGAAAGAATAGACATCTGCTAACTAAAGGAAAGAAAAAAGATGGGGTCAAATGTGATAACTTTCTTTTTGGACTGTTTTCATATTTTTATTTACCCTCCGCACCCCTACCCCTATTATTTGGGTCTTAAGAAGAATTCAAGCAGCTGCCCATTGACATGGTTGTTCTATAGATAATTGTATATTCCATGAATAATTTTGTGAACCTTATTTCCTACTTAAAATCAACTGGTTAATATTTAAACATATTTGGAATGAGAAAGTTGGCGTGCTGGAATTCCAAATTTGCAACCTTGTTGTGTGAATTTGGGTAAGTCTTAACCTCACTGAGACTCAGTTTTCTCACCTGAAAAATAAGCATTTTCCATTATTGCTGTCAGAATTAAATGAGATAATATATGGAAATTGCCTATTATAGAGCCTGGAGCATGATGGTTTCTCAGCAAGAATTAGGTTTTCCCAGTTGTAAAGTGCTTAGCCCATGATATGTGCACAATAAATGTTAATTTCTCTTTTTTCCTAAATTTTATTAGTAACGAGCAATTATTAGATGACATATCCTTTTGGGAACTCTAGAGAAGGAGATATTTATTCTACAGAATAGGACAGGAATAAAAATCAAGAATCCCATCCCAAGAGAAAATATTTTAGGTAGCAGTAAGGCATAAATTGTTTGGTGTAATCACTAGGTACCCAATTTTTATAAAAATAGTTCACTGTTTCATAGAAGTTGTGGGACAAATGATAGATTAAATATGTGATGGATGTATATATAACACATGCTATACTATGTCCTGGACCTGGTACTTGGCACACACTGTATGTGTGGCCTATGTATTGTGAATGTATAGCTCTCCTTATTATGCATTAGAAAGTGCAACTTCCAGTTGGATTTTGGAACAGAATTGGGGGATACTTAAGAAGACATTAAGTTGATAATTACCCAAGTAATGATAATCAAATAACAAGCATAGTAGTTCCTTGTCTTCTATAGAATTGTGTACTTTGCAGAGAACTTATCACTTAACTTTTTGACCCTCACAACAACCTATTAAGTTAAATATAATACAGGTTTCTTCTTCTCTTCCTCTTCCCTTTTTCCTCCTCCCCATTTTTCTTTTAATGAGAAAACTGAGCCTTGGATAGTATAGAGGGCTTTTCCAAGGGTACGTGGACAGGTAATAAAAGTCGTGGGGACTTGAATACATGCCTTATAGACTGGGATCAATTTATCCACTGCTTGCTGTATCTAAGGCAAGCCAGTCATGTGCATTCATTTCTCATACACCTTCTTCGTGAAGACTGTGACTAGTTTTAGTGTCTTTTCACCTTCAAAGTTTACGTTTCTTTTGCCGTTGGAACATTTTCCAGATGGAAAGCATTGAGGATGAAGACACTTTAGCATAATGCTCTATGGTGTAATCAGTAGCCTGTAAATGCTGCAGGAGTAGCAGCTTAGATTTCCTTAATCACAGGAGCATTGTTGTTTTCAGTTCCTGTAGTCTGAGGCTGGAGTTACTAAGAGGTGCAGGGAAGGTAGGCCTCTTTTCCTAGAAGGGGTACTCTGACATAAGGACTTCACTTACCAGGCATTTTATGAATTTTAACATGGTGTCATTTGTAGTAGTCAACAATAAACAATGCTCTGTTCCAGCCATTTAATAGTTTGCTCAAGTACTTTGTTGGTAATTATGGTCTTGTTGGGACACGGGAATTTAATGGGATCTTGTTTTCCTACACCCCTTAAGAGAGAATTCTGCATCTGTATTCTTCCTAAAGAAAAAAAATAAGTGTAGAGAGCATAGTTCATCACTCTCCCTGTACTTGATAGCCCTGGTTCCTGAGGTTATGCTCTGAATAAGTCTTTGGGTCCATTTCCCCTTACTGTTTTATACATGTTCTTTCATTCTTAATTGAAAGTGTTGAGGTGACGACTTGGGTGGGGATTAATCAGGCTTACATGCCGTTTTGCTTTATCTATGATCTGGAATTCAGTCATAACCTTTCTCCACCTCATTAACCCACAGATCAAGAGTTGACTGCATCAGTTTTTTGGTTGGAAAAGTTAACTGCTTCCAAACCATAGGGATGACGCTTTTCTATGACTTCAAATACTAGTTTCAAGTATCAAAGAATGTCCAAGCAAGCCAACATGTCCTTGAACAATAGAGGTCAGTCCACTGTGGTAGCACAGTCTTGCGGTTCTTTGCCTTGACTGGAAGTTATAAAGCTGGAGCCAGAACCAAGACATTATGTTTCCTTCAGAGAAATCCTAAGTACAAATTAGTCAGAAATTAAATAAATCCCATTTGGCAAGGGCATGAAAAATGTCCTAGAGTCTTTAACATATTTAAATGCCACAAATGGTGAAATTTGCAGCTCATTAAATATGAGGAAGTGATTTAAATAATAAAACCCCAAATTTCAAACTTACTGTTATTTTCTTGTCCCACCTTCAATTTCTAGCCAGGAAATAGTGTCATAGAAAAACAATCTTGTGGTTCAACTCCCTGTTGCAAAAGAAGTACATTCAAGTTATCTTAAACTAATTCTTTCAAATGAATGTCTAACTGATTCTTAAAAGCCGCTGAGGGAGATTCCATAAACTCCTTTGGTAAATTCTAACAATGTTGAATGACCTTGAAGTTAAAAAATGGCTCCTGATATTTAAATGGAGCTTACTTGCTGATGTCAGAATATCATCAGTGAATTGGTTCTGTGCACATTCAAGATGGAAAAGAGCTGTCTTGAGACTACACGAGAAGTACTTAACACTTCTGCATTTACTAAGTTCTTTCTTGGAAGAGAATTTTTTTGTTCTCTGATTCTTTCAAACATGGAGGAGAGTTCTTAAATTTGTTCATTTAGGATTCTCGCTGCATTGTATTTATGACATGTAATTTTTATGAAGAAGTAACATTTATAGTGGTGTGTTGGTTAAGAAGGAACTTTCTATCCTGAGATTTTTATGATTTTATTTTAGTTATGACTGTGAATGATGGGTGTTATTCAGAAAAGCCCATTTCACCCAAAATGTTCTAGTTCTGTTTCTTGGACTATAAATAGTGCAGATAAGATTTGGACAGGTCTGAAATTTCCACTGACTTTATTAGAACAGTGTTTTCCACTGGTTATTCCTACGGGGCAAGGTCAGATCTGATATGAGATTGGCTCAGCATAAATACCTTGTATACTGAGTGAACATGAGAATGAAAGCCAGAATATGAGAAATGACAGAAATTTGTAGGCTTGAAATAATGTTTTGGATTCATACCATAGTTGCCCATATATGTTTTTTTTTTTTTTTTTTTATGAACGTATCCATTCTTGAGGTTTTATATACATTTGTATGGTACAGATTTCTGTAGTTTTGCCTAAAATCCTCTTCTGAGAGTGTCTTTACTTGGATATTTATGAGCACTCCATTCTCAACACATCTAAAATGAATCCTCTGCTCAAACCTGCCCTTTCTTGTCTTCATGAACGGTATCACCATTCATCTATTCAGTTGCTCAAGTAAGAGACCTTTTTCCATTTCATATACCTGTGTCAGTTAGCACTAGGTTTTACTCTAAGTTACAGAAAGTTCCAATTAATAGTGGCTTAAACAAGATAGAAGTTTATTCTAGCTGTACATAAAAATGTGGGTTGGTACTTGAGGACTAATGTGGTGCTCGAAAACATGAGGAACAAAGGTTACTTATATCTTATTTCCTTGTCATAAGTGGTGGCATCTAAGTTACAGGCAGAAAGCTGGAGGAAGGGAGAAAGCAGAGAGCAGAGGGCAAACATGCTCTGTCTCATCTGAAATCTTCCCAGAAGCTGCTTCATAAACACTTCTGCTTATCATCCCATTGACCTGAATTTAGTCACGCGACTCTACCTAGCTATAAAGGGGAAGGGAAGATGCAGTCTTGATTCTGGAAAGCCATGTGCCAAGCCCCAAATGGGAGATGCTATCACCGTTGAAAAAGGGGTAAATGGATATTGGGGGACAACATTTTGGACTCCCGAACATCCATGAACACACTTCTGTTCATTTGTAGAACACCATCATTTCCTCCATAAGGAAGATAAGCTCTGAAATCCATCAGGTTACTCATCCAACTCAAAGTTTTTGATCTCTGGATCAAGGCTAGATATATCTTCTTGTGGTCTGGTAACCTATAAAGTAAAAGACATTCTGTTTCCCCCATAAGCACTAAAAATCTGATTGTAGAGAAGGAGTAGAATAATTGCTTTAAAGTTTCCCGTTCAGAAAAGAGGAAAATGAGAAATACATAGAAGTCACTATCCATAGCAGTTATCAAATTTTGCTGCACAGGAATTATGAAGACTCTTTTCTCTGGGATTAGAAAAGCTCCTTGATTTGTCTCTCTGGTAGTTCCTGACATTGCCGTGTGAGAGGAATTCCCTAGTCCATTTTTCTGTGACTCCTTTGGGAAGTTCTTTTTTAACTCCACTTTCCCCCATGACTGCACTGGAGTACATATTCCTTGAGGATGCAAAGTTCTTATAGTCCATTTCCTGCTAATGTAGATTAGGGTGGTGCAGGGATAGCTTTGTGTTCAGGGGGAGTCATGGAAAGATGGATAGGGGTGAATCTTCCTAGAAAAAATATAAAAGTGAGAGAAGAGAGACAATGATGGCACTCCTGGGAATACCAACATTTTAGAGTTAGGTGGAGAATGATGACCTGACAAAGAACAAAAAGAGAAAATGGTTTTCTAGGAATAGGAGAACCATGAAAATGTGATGCCGTATAAGTCCTAAGAAGAGAGAGTTTCAAGAAAGAAGATGTGTTCCAAAATACATGTTTTAGAGTGGTCAAAAATATACAAACTGAAGTGTCATAAAGTTTAGTAATTAGAAATCATTCGAAACCTTGCAGAACAAGAGCAGTTTCAGTGGAGATCTGGTGGGCACAAAACCTGCCTCTGGTGGGTGTAAGAGTTTAAGGAGGAAACAGAGATAGTAAGTTTGAACCTAGTTATAAAGAGAATGGGAGGTAAGGGGGAAGGTCAGGGACTTGAGGTTCACTCAAATTTTCAGATATTTTTTAAGAAGGTAAAATTTTAACATGCAAGACAATCGAAAAGATGTCATCTGTATTCTACTCTGTTCCCTCCCTTAGCTCTGGATGAGTTTATGTGCCCCATTATGGCAGGTGGCATTGACTGGGAATTTAGGTGTTTTTTTTTTCTTTTTTTCTTTGCAAGACAGTTGGAAGAGTTGAAGAGGAGAGCTTTGTCGAAAGCTCAGGAAATGTACAGGCTGTGGAGGAAAAGAGAAAGGCTTGGAGGCTTTGATACCAGAAATATTTATTGAAGAGCATTACTTTGTAACAAGACCGATCAGTATTATGTGCGAGGCACCAATATAATGAGTATTCCCTAAAAGAAGAAACTATCTTTGTACTTCAAACTTTGCTGCAGTCAAATTTAATGAAATGATTCTCATTTAAATCACTAATACAATGATATATGCAGGAAAATTCTCTTAGGATTTGGTAGTAGCATTTACCATGTCTTCCTTAATTAGATGTGTCCCGTGTGCCAGGCACTACGCTAAACACTTCATCTATATTTTCTCAGGATATTCTCACAATGTGTCTTTGGAGAAAGTACTGTCATAATTCTGTTGGTGAGGTGAAGTAACAGACTATTAAATTTTCTTTTCTTTTTAGCTGCCAGGAAGCTTAGAGCAAGATTTTAAGCCCAATCATAGCAACTGCATTGACCTCTCCTTTTTATTTTCAATGTAAAAGACATTTATTTTGCCTTAGGTTATAGTCGGAACTTTTAAGCATTCAGATAGGATGGCTCAATTTTAGTTTAAAATCATATATATATATATATATATATATATATATCTCATCATTTTTTCATTCTTAAAAATAGTTGTATATACATTTTGTAGTGATCAAATATATTTTTGAAGAGAAACATGGTACAAAATAATTTATTGCATTCATATAGTGGCATTCTATTACAATTATGAATTAAATTTCTAATTTGCATCTTAGGTTTAATATTTTTATGAATTAAATGATGATACAAACATATCCTATAACTTATGTTCTTTTAGGTCAAGTTTATTTGTCTCTTTATACATGTAATAACATTCGCAACCATATTAGACATTTTTTTGTGTGTGTTTCTACGAGTAAATTAATATTTAAAATAAATTTAGAGCAAACAATTTTGATAAAAAAATTGGTGTTTCATATATTAATTTTCTTGGTAGATTTTTGGTGTCAGGCGAGCTTTTCTCTGATTCTAGACTTTGAATAATTTTCTTTTTTGTTAAAATATGGAATTATGAAATAGCTTTTTACTTATGCATTTAAAATAATACCTTGGCCTTAATTCTTATGTTCTGTAGAATTTTCATTTAGTTATTTTAGTGAAAGATCACATAACATGACCTTCAGATGTCTTTCAGGCTATCTACATGTATATAACTATTTGACCAACTGTACATGGTCAACTTGAGTAAGTGTGATTTGCCACCTAAGAGATTAGAAAACTAACCTTAATTTTTTGCATGTTTGTATTTAATTCTGACACATGTGATAGGAATGATAATTTATAATGTAGAATATTTTCTCATATCAATCCCTAATTGTAGCTAAGGATGAATAACTTGTTCAAGTTTCAGCATCAGATGAATTATATTTTTGAGATGTTGATAATAGAGATAATTGCCTTGAAATCCAAGGTTTTCCCAATGTAAAATAAGTTGGGACATTTTTCTCAATTTAGAATAAGTTGGAAGGCTATGTATTAGATTCAATTGTAAATATTTCATTCAACTACATCAGTTAACTACTGATCCACTAGGGTGGAAGACCTTATATAGGTTTCCAAATTCTAATTCCAGAACTAAATAACTAGTCACTCAGATCACTTTTCATGAACAAATGTGTAAGCAACGTTTTCATATATATACTCTGAAATAGCAAAATACATGAACAATGAGCTCATCCCATTAATACTTAGTGAGTACCCTCTATATGCAAGGAACAGTGTTGATACTTTGGGGATAAAAAGATACATCAAATTTAAACTCTGCACTCAAAGAGGTGTCAGTTTAAGGGGGAAAATGAGACATGTTCACAAAATACATAAAGCCCTAATATAGAAGCAGATAAAGAGCCCTGGGACTTAAGCATTTACATATCCTTAATCCCCAAAAATATTTGATATGACCAAGTAAAAGTGATTAGAGTTTGAAAATCAAAAACAGAAACAAATACAAACCCTCCACATGATTATGGTGGAAAACACATTAAAATAATGTAAGTAGTTTATTATATTATTTTAATTTGTTTTGCTTCTTCCCTTTTTTGGGCCTCTGTCTAGTCTCTCAAGTGTATTGGATGAGCTGGGAGGAAGGTTAGGAAAATTACTTTCTAAATGTGTTGTGCTGGTTCTCTGCTTCGGGAGGGTACCCGGTCTTGCAGTGGCTCAGACTGGCTATTTTCACCAGCAGTTACTCCTCTTCATGTGCTGGTTTCTGTAGAGATGGTAAGTATTGTTTTCTTGGGGTGGTGTTGGTTTCAAAGGAAAGAGGCATCTTAGGGCTCCATTGGAGACTGTGGTGCTAACCTCCTTTCCTAGTGGGGGATAATGCAGCTTCCAGCTCATGTCTCTACCTCATCGTTTCTTCATGTGGATTCATTTGTGCCCCTGAGGGTACACCTTGAATAATTCACTCTTTATAAGCTGGGTCATCACTTCTATTTCTTTTCCCTTCTCTTGATTGTCTGCTTTTTGGAATTAGAGTAGTGGTACGATAAAGAATCGAGTAGCAGAACAGTTTAGCTTCTGTTTAATCAACTGCGAGGTAGTGTTTGGCCCCATTATTTTGACCCGTTTAGGATGTTTTACCTAATTCTTAATATGTTTGTTCTCAATTTTGGATTCTGATTATAAACATCTGCATCATGGAAAAAATTCTCGTTCACTATCATATTACACAGAGAAGAAATTAAATGTCTCCCATGTTTCCATACCTACCTGGGGATATTTCTGCCATTTAAAATTTCTTTCTTTACTTTAACATTTTATATAAGCTGCTTATTCAATTTTTCATTCTGCTTTTTCCCAATTAAAATTGTTGTATACAATTATTTCATGTTATTGCAAGCCATAAACGTAATTTTTGCAGCACAGAATTATTCCATTGTGTATTTGACATTAATCATTTCACTTACTAATTAATCATCACAATCATTTCACAATTTTAGATCATATAAGATAGCTTTGGATAAAGAGTGTTGTGAATTATGCGGAGAACAACATCTTTGGGCGTACATGTTTCTTTCTTTTGATATTGGATTATTCTATTTGTATGAGAAGTAACACCCACTTCATGAACAATGGCAGGGGTTACTGAGCTTGTTTCTCAGAAATGGAAAGTATTATGTATTAAACATAAGTATAATTTAGTGTTAGTTATACTTTCTAAATGGTATCGACCCGGACTCTGGAAGAAATCTTCAAATTCCTACTTTTGGTAATAGCTAGTTTCTGTCTCTAAGTTGACTTTCAGCAGAATATTTTTATTATTTAATAGTTTATATTCATGGGTTGACAGCAAGTGATATATTTATTTTTGCTCCAGGATTTTGGCAAAAGCTTTCTGTAAATCTTAGAATCATACCAACCAATTTACATTCTCTGCCATGCAAGGCCATGATCACTTCTCTGAATTTGAACAACTTGGGAAATTTTGAGGGAGCTTCGAGTGCCTTTTCTGGAAAACCTGTTGGAGGCCCTTGACTAGGTCGTGGCTTCTCCTTCTCCTCCTCCTCCTCCTCCTCCTCCTCCTCCTCCTCCTCTTCCTCCTCCTCCTTCTCCTTCTTATTCTCCTTCTCTTTCTTCTTCTTTAAACAAGTTCTTCTAACAGCATAGTTAAACGTTTATAATTTTCTGGAATATACACAGGGTTTTTATTAATAAGTTATTTCTTGTTAGAGTCTGAGATAAAATGAAACAAAATATTGGAAAAAGGTAATGGCAAAGCTCTCTGTTCCTTATCACAGCACAGGTGGGCTAGGCACGTGCAGCTTATCAGGAAAATGAAAGAATGAGCAGAATGAATGTACAATAGTCTCCCCTTATCCGTAGTCTTGCTTTTTGCGATTTCAGTTATCTGAGGTCAACTACAGTCTGAAAATATTAAATGGAAAATTCCAGAAATCAACAATTCATAAGGTTTAATTGGTCTCTGTTCTAAGTAGCAAACGTGATGAAGTCTCGCATCATCCTGCTCTGTCCTACCAGATGTGAATCCTCTATTTGGTCCAGTGTCTCTGCGATGCATCCCCCCACCCGCCATTAGTCACTTAGTAGCTGTCCTGGTTATCAAATTGACTATTGTGGTATTGTAGTATTGTTTTGTTCAAGTAACCCTTATTTTACTTAATGATGGCCCCAAAGCCACTCACTTAACTTTTATTACAGTGTATTGTTATAATAGTTTTATTTTATTATTAGTTGTTAATTTCTTACTGTGCCTAATTTATAAGTTAATCCTTATCATAGGTATGTATATATAGGAGAAAACAGAATATACAGTGTAGAGTTTGGTGTTGTCTGTGGTGTTAGGCATCCATTGGAGGTCTTGAAGTGTATCCCCATGGTCAAGGGGGGCTACTATATTTCTAGAGCATAAATTGCACAGCCATCAATTCTGAACTGGACAGCTATCAGAGTGACCTTTTTAGTGCCTATCTGTACCCTTCATAGCTGGAGAAAAACAGGAAGGATCCTAACCATTGATACAAGGACACAGATTTCTAAAATACAGGTCTCTTGTAGCACATATCTACTACTAAAATGAATTAGAAAAACAAACCAGTGAGGCTCCTTACTGTGGAATTCCTTTGCAGTAATTTCCTTGGGATTCCCATTCACTGGGTGGAACATTCCTAACTATGAGGAAATGTAGACACCAGCATAATTGTGCAGCTTTGCACCAGCTAGAATTGCAGTTGCTGGTTGAGCTGACAAAATTCAAATGGACATTAGAAGGTTGTATCATAGATGGACAGATCTTGGAAGATACCTGACATGAGGTTCCTTCAATAGTGAGTAAGCTGAATGCAGAGTGTTGTGTCCTAAATGGGTGTGGGTAGTGAATAGGAATGGCCTGATGATTCTTGGCTAATGTCATTTCCTAGGACTGGATGGCGGGATAAAATAATGGAGATTAGGCAATAGTGGGCTGGGTCCACAGGGAGAGGATCCAAAAAGAATAAACAAGAGGCATAATGGGAGAAAACCGCAGGAAATTAGAAGAATGAACATTACGGCCCAAGTCCAGAAAACTAACCAAGATGTTTTCTTAGTATAGCTTTGTGTTACTTTGTGGAGGAGTGACATAGGGAAGAAGAAATTCAAACTGAGCTGTTTTAGTCTATCTTGAGACCTTCTGTAGATCATATAAATCTCTTCAGTTGATGGAACATTATCTTTTCATTTGATTTTGGTAGGCTAAATAAACCATACACTTAATGATTTTACTATACATTTATGGTGTTATCCACTTCAAGCAGAAATGATCAATTAAGATGAAACAACACAAATAACCCACCTATCCCCTCATTTCATTGAGGATCAGCTCAGTTCTCTTGAGCTTCTCCTTCTGTCGCATGGTGAGGGAAGATAGCTGGAGAAACTGATGATACATTGGATGATCTTCTGTAGATCTGTTAAGCGGGGAGAAGACTAAGCTAGAAATAAGTATGTTGGAATCAGGGTGATGTAGAAATGATGTTAGAAATATGATGATGGATATTGTACTTTGCCTTTTTTGACAGAAATCTATGGGTGGTTTAGCCAAAGTCAGGCCAGGTGTTTTGATGAAGCAAACATCTCTTACTATAATCTCCTGCCCAACTGGAACTCCTTAGATTATGGTTGAACTATGAATTTAGAATAAGGATCTCCTCACACAGATATGGGACAATTCATACCCTCTCATGACTACTCTAGAGTAAAATATTTAGAAGACAAATAACATTATAAAAGAATGCCTTTTGCTAAGTAGGGGTCGAGAGGGTAATAGAACTAGAGAGAGCCTCTGGGGACTTCTGAATGATAGTAGGTCCACAAGTCTCCCTTTATCATGGTGTGTATGTCCACCATCACCACCACCTTGCCTGTGATTTCTGCCGGCCATCCTAAAGACGAATCATGACATAAAACCAAATAAAAATAAGAAAGGAGAAGAAACAAATTAGATTAAATTTTTCAGAAAAATGCGAAACAAATAAAGATTACATAACAAATAAAGATTATATAACAAAAGATTATATAACAAAGGGTTTTACAAACTTAAACAAAGAAAAAGCTAAAAGAAATAAAGATGACAATTTTTATAGAATTTATTGAATTGAAAATGGATAAAACAGTTAAAAATAATAAAAGTTAAGGGAATGACCAAATTGTGATATTTTTAATAAAACTAAGTAAAACCAATAGAGAAAAAAGATGAAAAAAGACTGATAAAATGATTAAACATAAAAAGTTGTGATTTATAATAAAAAAGAGAAAAGTAAAAGCAAGAAGTAGGAAGATGAGAAAGATGTATGGTAAATATACAAAAGGAAAAGTAGCATAACTGAACAGCAAGCTTAAACAATGCTGAGCTGCAGAGATGTTTTTCAAAAGACAAAATATAACCTGAATGAAAATAAGAAGTCAACTGACCAACCAGCTGGAAGTCAGCAAGCGGCCTGAGTCCTTAGCAGAATTCTGAGTTGCAAACCATTTTTCATAGTGTGAGGTCCAATTTAATAGAGTCGCTAATGGGTATAGAGGAGGGAGACAGCGAGAGAGGAGCCTGTGCTCTTAGACTCCTGCCCTTCGGCACACCTTGGGCACCACAGCCCAAGTCAGCATTTCTCAGCAATTAGGAATGCGGGGGCAGGGCCCTGGGGGTCGAAGGCCTCAGTCCTGTGTGGTCTCTGGGGCCCTGCAAACTCCACTGTGAATTTAGGTGAAGCAGATATAGTTAATCCTTTGTTATTCATAGTTCTGGAAGAAAGCATCAGTTTATGTAATTTAAAATAATTCATATTTGAGTCTCGGATGTGTGGGTTTTTTAATTAAAAAAAAAAAAAAATCCCACATCCCTCCTCTCATCTCTTCCTAGGTCACAACTGTTAACACTTGCCTGTGTTTCATTCTTGACTCTTTTCTATGGATTTAAAGCACTTATGCATATAGTTATATAGGATTTTGTATGTGAATGATAATCATAGCTAGCATATATTTAAATGTTTACAATATGCTAAGTACTAGAAAGGGATTATGCTGTGTCTTGGCTTTATAGGCGTTAATTCATTTAATTGCTACAGCATTATTATTTTAATTTTACAGATGTGGAAATTGAGGCAAATGAGATTACCTAACGTGTCCAAGGCCACCCTGCAAATAAAAATGAAAACAGGATGTGCACTTAGAGTTTCCACTCTTAAGCATTATGATTTTCTGCTTTACTAGTTGGGATCATGTTATACCAATTTTCTACAACTTATTTTTACTTTTAGCAATATATCATGGAATACATATTCTTAGTTGTATCAAATCCAAAATCTTTCTATGTGAGTGAATATAGATCTTCTTTAAATTGCTGTGTAATATTCTGCTGTATTTCAAATTTAATTAATTATTTTCCATTTATGAGCATTTAGGTAGTTTCCAACTTTGACTAATGGGCACATCTATTCCCTTTAGGAGAAGTTTATTGAATACCTAGTATGCGCTAACCATAATTCTTGGTGCCAACGGATCAACAGTGAATAAAACAGATAAAGCTCTTGCTCCCATGGATTTATTTTCTAGTCTAAAGACAAACAATAATCAAATAATATCACCTGTATCAAATTGATATCACCTGTATCAAAACATATAAAACTTTCAGCTTATGATAAGGGCAATGAAATGGAATAGAGCAGAATAAAGGGATAAATGGTGTGAGGGTGTCATTTTATGTGGTGTGACAAGGTTATTGATCACCATTTTATCGCTTCTCATTTAAAAAAAATTACTTTTGAAATAATTATAGTCTCACTGAAAGTGAAAAAATGGTACTGAGGTTCTTTTTTTTTTTTAAAAAAAAATAGTTTCTTTTTTCCCCCATTAATTTTATTTTTCATTGGGGAATATTGGGGAACCGTGTGTTTCTCCAGAGCCCATCAACTCCAAGTTGTTGTCCTTCAATCTAGTTGTGGAGGGCGCAGCTCAGCTCCAGTCACAGTTTTCAATCTTAGTTGCAGGGGGTGCAACCCACCATCTCATGCGGGAATTGAACTGGCAGCCCTGTTGTTCAGAGCTTGCGCTCTAACCAACTGAGCCATCTGGCTGCCCAGTACTGAGATTCTGGGTGTACTTTTACTCAGCTTCCCCTATGGTAATATCTTACATAACTATATTACAATATCAAATTTAAGAAATTGACTTTGATACAGTCTACAGACCTTATTAAAATTCTACTAATTTCTACATGTACTAATTTATGGGTGTGTGTGTGTGTGTGTGTGTGTGTGTGTGTATAAGTTTATGTGGTTTTAGCACATGTATTGATTCGTGTAACCACCAATTATCTACTCTTAAGTTGCCATTTGAATGAAACCTAAAGGAAGTGAGGAGCTGAGCCACAGCCTATATGGATGTAGAGTGCTTCAGGCAGAGGGCTTAGTACATACAACGGCCCTGAGGCAGGTAGGAGGCTAGTACAGCTAAAGAAGAACTCTGAGGAAGAGAGTGATCAGAGAGGTAGTTGGATGGTAAAGGGAAGTCAAATCATGTAGGGCCTATAAGGCCATGGTGAAGACTTGTTTTCACTGTGAGATCTGCAGCTATTGGAAAGTTTTGAGTAGAGTGACAAATCAGACTTCTGTTTTAATTGGATCATACTGGCTGCATTGTGGAAGAAAGTAGACCAGTTAGGGGTGTGAGATACAATTACTCCCTTTCTTCCCTGAAAGATGATTATACATTTCCACTTTGTTGCCATTTGATGTGCAGTGTAGGAGGAGTATCCCTGCCCTCGCACTCCCCACCGTCATCCATCCACCCAATTGTCAATCTTGGGCCATGTAACTGGCTTTGGTTCAATGGGATGTGTACAGACATGACCTATCAAAATCCTTATATCAGATTGCAAGTTTCAGCTCAGCCCCTTGGTTCTTCTCTCTGCTATGAGAATTACAGATAGGGGATCCTCTTTCAGACTGGATCCTGGAATGAAAAGACATGTGAAGAAGAGCCACAGCCTATATCAGATCTTCATTTCATATGTAACATGGGAGGAATGTATGTTTGTTATTATAAGTTATTAAGATATTGGGGTTTGTTATTGCACCAAATTCGACTAATACAGAAGTCTATTACAATAGGCCAGATGATGGCCTAGGGTGGTAGAAGAGTTTTTGTACACATAAATTAGGATTTCTGTGATATGATTGCTGAGTCAAAGTGTATGTGCATTGCTGTCAATTTGTCCTTCTAAAAGGTTGCGTCAATCTACACACCTATTAAATGTGCAAGAAAATACCAATTTCCTTACATTGTATCAAACAGTGGGTGCTATTCAATTTTTTCAATCAGATGGGCTAAATATGTTATCTCACTATTATTGTAATAAGTATTTCCTTTATAGTAGAGAGATTGAGCATCTTTGCCTATTTCTTTTTAGCTCTTCTTTCTTGTAGATAGTAGATTGTTATCTCAACCTACTAATCCCAGCACTTCTCCCATTATTCTCCAGTTTAACAGTATATTTAATTGAACGACTACTACATGCCAGGGAGATCTCTAAATCATGCATTACCTAATTTAACGCTCACAATAGTCTTATGAAATAAGTATCATGATATTAAATATTACTGCTCCTTTTATGCATGAGGAATCTGAAGCCTGGAGCTACTAAGTGACTTGCTTAGACATGAACCCAGCTCTACTCAGACTCCAACATTTTTTTCAATTTTCACATTGCGTCTGAACATTAGCTTTACTTGGGCTGATCTACTCACTTTTGCTTAAACAAGTGTTGGTCTCCCTGACTCTGTCTGGTTTCTTCAGGGAGACAAAATATGTACTTGTGAATGTATTCAAGGTTATTGTACCGCTTAATAACCTAGCACAGAGGAAGGCACATTGTAGGCATTCAATATTTGCTGAATTGCCTTGGACAAAATTGCCTGTTGATATTATTTAATGCAGATTTTTAACATACTGTAAAATTTTTAGTTTCCATTTTATTTGTATTTTCCATTTTTGTACAGTCTTACTCCAGCACTCTTTCTTGGACTGATGTAGTTTACCAATTGAATGAGGAAGCCTTTCGATGTGGTGTATGTCACCCACTGTTCTATTTGAGGTATCTCACCCATCCTGTGGCCTCTCATGTCACCATTTTGTACTTGTCCTATCATTGTAAGGAAGGCAACTAGCAAAAGACACAGAATGGGTAAGAAACCTAAAATAGGACATAAGGCAATACATGCCACACTGCAAAGCTTCATCATTCAATTGTATACCATTAGCTCACTCACACATTTCTCATGTGTTCACTTTCCATGTAAAGTGTAAAAACATTGTTGTTACAAGAGAACTAAGATGTTATAGACTTAAAATAGTTTTCTGGGGGCTGCCAGATGGCTCAGTTGGTTAGAGCACAGTGCTCTTACCACAGGGTTGCTGGTTCGATTCCCCACATGGGCCATTGTGAGCTGCGCCCTCCACAACTAGATTGAAACAACTACTTGACTTCGAGCTGATGGATCCTGGAAAAACACACTTGAAATAAGTTTAAAAAAAGATAGTTTCCTCTGCCTTTCTCCTACTGAGTAATTTAAAAAATTGTTTCCTCCCTCCTATAAGTTTAGTTGAAAATGGAAATAATTGGCTTCTTAATTTTTTCTACTGGAGTGTATCTGTATTTAGCAAATTCATATTTCTTCCCCATTTAATAGCAATAGGAGTGATTCTCCCCTCCCTCATTTCTTTGTGGTCTCTACATGTCTCTGAAAATATGTGTTCTAACTTAATTTTCCAGTGTGGTGAAACAGACAAGTATGTCTAACACGTACAGAACAGGAAATAAGAAAATATTTTTATCCACAGAGGATGTGAATGCTGTCCAAAGTCAGACAAGTAGTTAATTAAAAAGCATTAATCTATGTAAACATAAAGAAATGGCCCAGCTGGAAAATTGGACCAATTTGAAATTCAGTAAAATCTACTTATTTCTCATGTGTCTCTAAATTTAGATACCATTTTTTTGGTTGAATATTTATATAAGCAGGTGTGAAGAACTATTTCTAAAAAATATTAGCATTATCTCCAAGGTAAGTATTGTTTTATTTAGAATTTACATAGGTAGTGTCCTGTGCTTTGAAAATACATACAGACTGGAGCACTAGAGGGGCAACCATTTTTTTCTGCCTCTAAACTCAATATGGATGAAATCTGAGATTACCACAGTCATGTGATGCTTAATGGTGAGGATAGTTTTGAGACAGTCATTGTTAGGCTATTTCATTGTTGTGTGAATACCATACAGTGCACTTACACAAACATAGATGGCATATGCGTAGACTACTGCACACTTAGGCTGTATGATATAGCCTATTGTGCCTACGCTACAAGCCTGTACAGCATGTTACTATATAATATCAGGAAATAGAATCAAGCACAAGAGAAAATGATGCAATCAAGAGACGCGGTAAACATGAGATGTATGAGGCTGTTTTGCTGACATAATGTGGCATACTGTTTTAAAGCAAACTTTTTTGTAAGTAGAAAGAGTGCACTCTAAAATAATAAGTAGTATAGTAAATCGATAAACCAGTAACATAGTAGTTTATTCTCATTCATAAGTGGATGTGCTCTGCTTTTATATGACTGGCAGCACAATAGGTTTCTTTATACCAGTATCACCATGAACATGTGAGTAATATATTGTGCTATACCATCACACTGGCTATAACATTACTAGGTGATAGGAAATTTTCCGCTCCAATATAACCTTATGGGACCACCATCATATATGCTGTCCATAATTGACCAAAACATCATAATGCGGAGCACGGCTGTATTGTATTTCACTTTTCAAATTACCATGGTGAGAGTCTTTCTTTTCTTTTCCTTTTTCTTTTTCTTTTTTTAAATTGAAGAGCAAAGGTAAACTCTAAAAGAATTCAAATGTTTGGATATGGTTGCATTGTAGCTTTGGTTTTCTTTTTTAAAAGAACTAACATTAATTGCAAATCCCTTGGTAATCAAAACTATAAAGGAAAAAGAAATGTAATCAAAATGTTGGTATACGGTCTTCACTATTGTGAGTCCAATAATGTTCTCACAAACAACGGCAGCTTATTTATCTAACCTTATCATTCCTTGCGATGACTTTTTGGGATGATTAAGGAGTACTCCATTAAGCACATAAATGTTTCTTGTAGAAACATTTCTAAAACATTCTTGTCTGCTAAGTTTACTGAAGCTACATTAAACTTCTAAGGTTTCAAGGAAATCTTATGGGTATTCCTTGTTGTTTTATAGTGCTGTAACAGTCTAGAGCACTAAACATAACAGTAATAGTCATCTTCATAAAGCTAACATTAGTGATCATGTAGGATATTGTGCGCAGGCATGCTGTTAAGTGCTTGTATTAGCTCATTTAATTCCTATAAGAACACTGTGAAGTAAGTATGAGTACCATTCTCATGTTGCAAATGACGTAACTGAGGCACAGGCACAGGAAGGTTTAGTAACTGGCTTAAGGTGGCCACGCTCAGCGGTGGTAGTGCCAGTATTAACATTCATTCAGTCTACACCCAGAGCCTGTCCCCTCACCCTCAGTCTTTATGGCCTCTAAGATAAACATAGGTTCTGTTCAAGTTCGAATTTTGGCTTTGCCATTTGGTAGTTGAGTGAGGAGGTAAGTTGCTGAACTTTTCCAGGTTCCAATTTCCTGATCTCAAAATGAGAATGATAATGGCATTAACCACCACACTATTGTTTCGAGGAGAGAATGAAATAGTACAGGCAAAGAGCTTTGGCACTGAGGAAGTCATCAAGGAAAATTTACTTGTTGGTTTTTAAAATTTCTCCTGTTGTATAAAAGGATGAGAGCCTACATGTGCTCCTGTGACATGGGGAAATATTGCTCACCTGAAAAATAACTCTCAAATAGCTAATTTCGTTTTGGTTTGTTTTTGAACCTGTGTTTCTGGTTTTCTTCCTTGTTGGTTGTCTGTCACTTTTTGACATTTGTAGTGGTCAAGAGTTTAGGCTCCTCAAATCTTGGATTCACTGTTGGTTTGGTTCATTGTAGGCAATCTACTTCACTTCTGTAAGCCAGAGTATTCCTTCTAAGAAATAGGAATCTATATTCTTAATGAACAGTTCCGTGAATTTGAAAATGCAATATGGTATTATCCTTTGTGATCTGGATAAGTATTTTGGAAAATATTCTATATCTTAAGGTGCTCTCAATATTACTTTTCTAGTAGTATGTGGCACTTTGTACTTCTTTATTCCCGGTTTCTCTACTTCAACATTTTAAACGTGGTCAGAATCAACTTAGTCTCTCCGTATTTTTCCCAAATGCTTGATTGTTTCTGAATGTCTCCTGTGTTTGTCTTTCATCTCTTAGTGCTGGTAGATTTGGTGGATGTGTTGCTATCAGTTGACATGGTTTGGTGGGAAAGGTTTCCCAAGGGAGAAAGCATTCTCCATTTCTTTCATAGGGAAGGCAGATTGGCTTCAGTTACCTGTTTTGACACATTAATATTGTTGAAATTGAATGTATGCATCTGTTCTTAAAACAGTTGCAGTTCTACTCTATTTTTTTTGACTGCTCTTGATTCAAGCCCATTTCCTCTGGTTCTTTTTGGTACTTGTATAAAGCATATTGTTGCTGTATAGATATGGAATGAAAATAATACTGATATATATCTTTAAAAAGAAATACCAAGGAAAATACCACACTATGTGCTTAGGTAAATTGTTAGGTATGAAAACAACCTGCTCACATCAGCTTTTAAGTTCTTTCTCTTCCTATGTTAAAAGCCCTTAACTTTATTAATCAGTCTCTTTGCTGGCTGGTCAGGTGAAACAGTATGGAGTATACTTGCAAGGAAGCTGCCATTGTAAAAACAGTCATGTCATAGGGAGAAATCAGAAGTACGTGAAATACGTTCTTTCATCTAATGCCATTTTTAAAAAGAGTTCTCAGTTCTTCATTTCTATGCCAATTCTTATTTACAGTTTTTAAAATTTGATAATTATTTTATTTACCCATTGACACTTTAGCTTTAAATTTTTTCAATAGGTGATATAGTCATGTGGTTAAAATAAGCAATATTAAAATGGTAACATCGAAAAGTCTCACTCTTACATGTTTTTGACCACTTCATTTGTGCACACTTGCCCCATCTTTTATTATTAATTTTTTATTTATCTTTGAAATATACAAATACAAGAGAAGATTAACACATATTCTTCTTATCTCTTTTTTATGCACTTGCTTTGTTTTTCTTAATGTATCATGGACATCTTTCTATACCAGTAACTAGAGATAAGTGGATAGATTGTTGTTTATGTAACCAGTTTCATATAGATAGACACACATTTGGGTTCCTCCCCCCTCCCTTTTTTTTTTTTTTTTTTCCAGCTACAGAGAATGCTGTAGTGAATAACATTGGATGCATGTCATCTAGCATGTAGGGAGTTTATCTGTAGGATACGTTTCTAGAATTGAGATTGCTGGGTGGAGTGAAAAATGCATTTGTTGTTTATAGTTTGGTTTTACTTAAAGTATCTAGTAGAAATTTTTTACTTTTTCTATAATAAATTTGTCAATCTTTTTTTTATGGCTTCTGGGTTTGATTGCTGGTTAGAAATGCCTTTCCCTGTCTGAAATTAATAGCGGAATTTGTGTTTTCTTCTAATAATTTTATGGTTTTATTTTTTTATATTTAAATTTATGATTCCTTGAATCCAATTTTATCTTTTACCAGATGATGGTTCACTGTCACAGCACCATATATTTTAAAATACTGTCTTTCCCTCACGGATTTGAAATACTGTGTGTATTTAGGCCTATTTTTGGACTTTGTATTATTCTATTCCATTGGCTATGTGCATGGCTATACTATCATAATTTTTTCTCATGCATTTCTGTATAATTTAAAAAGTTGTCTACCAACCTCAGGGTTTCTGGCCTTTTTGCATAAAATTCTCTGAAGCAATAAAATGAACTAAGAACTTAACTTAAAAACTAAAATAATTAAAAGAAAACTTGTGGAAATCGACAGGAAAGAAAGGCATACGAAATCTTCAAGATTTTGGTCTGATTCTACATCTAATAAAATTTTTATTGCAATTTAAAAAGAAACTAGGATTGAAATCTCATTTAAAAATAAAAATAAAAATGTTCCAATTATTTGACATTATTTGTAAATCTATGATATTTCATGAATTAGATATTCTGACTAGAAATAAAAAAAATTGTATGGCTACTACTTATTGTCTATTCTTGCTTCTAGACTCTTCATTTTCTTTTTTTTAAATTAAAGTTTATGGGGTGACAATGGTTAGTAAAGTTACATAGGTTTCAGGTGTACAATTCTGTAATATATCATCTGTATATTATATTGTGTGTTCACCACCTAAAAGCAGTTCTCTTTCTATCACCATATATTTGATCCCTTTTACTCTCATCTACCAACCCCCTCCCCTCTTACCTTCTGGGAACCACTAAAGTATTGCCTGTGTCTATGAGCTTTTTTTTCTTTATTTGTTTGTCCTGTTCCTTTGTGGTTTTCAGTTTTATATCCCACATATCAGTGAAATTGTATGGTTCTCAACTTTTTCTGTCTGACTTATTTTGCCAAGTAATATTCCATTGTACATGTACCACATCTTCTTTATCTAGTTTTTATTGATGGGCACTTGGGTTGCTTCCATATCTTGGCTATTATAAATAGTGCTGCAGTGAATATAAGGGTACATATATCTTTCCAAATTACTGTGTTTCCCCGAAAATAAGACCTAGCTGGACAATCAGCTCTAAGGTGTCTTTTGGAGCAAAAATTAATAATACCCGATATTATATTATATTATATTATATTATATTATATTATATTATATTATATTATATTACCCGGTCTTATATTATAGTAAAATAAGACTGGGTCTTATACTAATTTTTGCTCCAAAGACACATTAGAGCTGATTGTCTGGCTAGCTCTTATTTTCGGGGGAACACGGTAGTGTTTGAATTTCTTCAGATAAATACCCAGGAGCAGAAGTGCTGGGGCATAAGGTAGTTCTATTTTTAAGTTTTTGAGGAACCTCCATACTGTTTTCCATAGTGGCTGCACCAATTTGCAATCCCACTTACCGTGTACGAGGGTTCCCTTTTCTCCGCATCCTTGCCAACACTTGTTTGTTGATTTATTAATGATAGCCATCCTGACAGGTGTGAGGTGGTATTTCATTTTCATTTGTCTCAAGATACATTTTGATTTCTTTTTTGATCTTGTTGTTGACCCATTCATTTTTAGTAGCATGTTATTTAACCTCCATGTGTCTGTGTGTGTTTTCAGTTTTTTTTCCTTGTAATTGGCTTCTGGTTTCATACCACAGTGGTCAGAGAAAATGCTTGATATGATTTCAATCTTCTTTAATTTTTTGGGACTTGTTTTGTGGCCTAACATGTGGTCTCTCTTGGAAAAAGTTCCATGTGCACTTAAAAAGAATGTATATTCTGCTGCTTTGGGACAAAATGCTATAAAATATCAATTAAATCCATCTGGTCTTGTGTGTTATTGAAGGTCACTGTTTTCTTATTGATTTTCTGTCTGATAGATCTGTTCATTGGTGTCAATGGGGTGTTAGAGTCCCCTATTATGATTGTATTACTGTTGGTCTCTTCCTCTATGTAGGCCAATATTTGCTTTATATATGTAAGTGCTTCTTTGTTGAGTGCATAAGTGTTTACAAGGGTTAGATCTTCATGTTCAGTTGATCCCTTTATCATTATGTAATGTCCCTCTTTGTCTTTTATGATAGCCTTTGTTTTTAAGTCTGTTTTGTCTGATGTAAGTATTGCTACCTCAGCTTTTTTTAAATTTTCATTTCCATTTGCATGAAATATCTTTTTCCATCTCTTTACTTTCAGTCTGTGTGTGTCATTTGATCTGAAGTGGGTTTCTTGCAGACAGCATATGTATGGGTCTTGTTTTCTTATTCATTCAGCTACCCTGTATCTTTTGATTGGAGCATTTAATCCATTTACATTTAAAGTAATTACGATAGATACATAGTAAGTGAAGAAATAGATGGAGGGACATGGGAATTATTACATATTTATTGGGTAATAGGAATGATCAAAAGAGAGTACAAATTTGATACTATGCTGTGCATTTCTTGCTCCCATATCAAAAAAACATGGAGATAACTATTTTCTCTAATTTAACTTTCCCATGTTATATAGCTTTGTGGTTATTGAAGTTGGGAAAAATACAATTCTATCTATAGTAGATTTATATTTAGTAAGGGTTTCTTGAGCTCATTCAATATATATATATGCTCTCATATACAGTCTTATTTATTCCCCACTATTATCCTGAAATGAAGGTATACTAAAGACTATGTATATTAAGTAAATTTTCTGAAGGTTATAAAGCTTTCAGGTATCAGGTGTAGGATACAACTTCGGTCTTTTTATACTCCTGTGACTATAGATGGGTTGGCTTAGTGGTGTATATTCAAAACATTCTCAGCAGTGGTTTACTAATAAAAAGCCTAAGATGTTTGAAGTGGTGGCTCACAGAGCTTGGCTTACAACATATTCTTTTAAGTATTTAAATTAGCTGTCTGAGAAAAAGGGATCAAGGTGATTTTTTAAAATCAAATTCTCACCACGAAAGCTATTTAATATGATAAATATTTGAAATTCAAAATGATTGTGACAATGAAAAAAATGGTTTTTTAGAATTAGGGGAAAGTGTTCTGTAGAAAAAAAAACCCCAAACAACCCAAGCATTAAGCACCAAGGTAGTATTATTCAGGTGTAATGGTAAAATAAATTAATCTGAAGAATCCATTTCAACATGTGCTTAATAAACAGTATAATGATATTTTGGTAGTAGGAAACTTGATTCTTTAGTGTACAGAAATCTTGATTTTTTAAATCCAGATGCTTAGTGAAAAAAACCTTAATTAAAATATTGCATCTATTTTGAGTCACCACATCTTAAATAAATGATGAGGAAACCAGAATCACATTCTGAGAGTACTGACCAAAATGAGTTAAAGATAATGCACACAGTGTTCTGTACTGTTAGGCCTTCAGTGAACATTTGATTAATTAAATATAGAAGAGAAATAGAGTGGTTTAAAAGTTGGTAGATTGCAATGGAGGAAAGTTGATGAAGACAACTTTGTAGCTGGCAACTACGTAACTGTATGAGGGTAGGAGATCATGTTAGGTATCACTTGAAGTTCTGTGGCTCTGTCTATCTATCTATCTGTCTGTCTGTCTGTCTGTCTGTCTGTCTATCATCTATCTATCTATCTATCTATCTATCTATCTATCTATCTATCTATCTATCTATCTATCTATCTATCTATCTATCTAATCTATCCCCACATTGGAGATGTTATTTGCAAATATCTTCTCCCATTTGGTTGGTTGTCTCTTTATTTTGTGGATGGTTTCTTTTGCTGTGCAGAAGCTTTTTAGTTTGATATAGTCCCATTCATTTATTTTAGCTTTTACTTCCCTTGCCTTTGAGGTCAAATTCATAAAATCCTCTATGAACCCAAGGTCCATAAGTTTAGTACCTATGTTTTCTTCTATGCAGTTTATTGTTTCAGGTCTTATGTTTATGTCTTTGATCAATTTTGAGTTGATTTTGGTACATGGTGACAGATAGCAGTCTAGGTTCATTCTTTTGCACATGGTTTGCCAATACTCCCAGCACCATTTATTGAAGAAGCTGTCTTTTCTCCATTGTATGTTTTTGGCTCCTTTGTCGAAAATTATCTGTCCATATTTCTGTGGTTTTATTTCTGGGTTCTCAATTCTATTCCATTGGTCTCTGTGTTAGTTTTTTCTGCCAATACCATGCTGTTTTGATTATTGTTGCTCTGTATTACAAGCTGAAGTCAGGGAGAATGATACCTCCAGCATTGTCCTTTTTTCTTAGGATTGCTTTGGCTGTCAGGGTCTTTTGTAGTTCCATACAAATCTGATGATTTTTTGTTCTATTTCTTTAAAAAATGCCATTGGGATTTTGATGAGGATTGCATTTAAATCTGTATTTGCTGTAGGTAATATGGCCATTTTAACTATGTTGATTCTTCCAATCCATGAACACAGAATGCCTTTCAATTTCTTTGTGTCTTCTTCAATTTCTTTTAAAAATATTTTATAGTTTTCAGTGTATAGGTCATTCACATCCTTGGTTAAGTTTATTCCTAGGTATTTTATTCTTTTTTTGCAATTACAAGAGGAATTTTTTTTTTTTTTAAATTTCTTTTTCTGAGATTTCATTGTTAGTGTATAGGAATGCAGTAGATTTTTGTATGTTGATTTTGTAGCCGGCAACTTTACTGTATTCATTTATTGTTTCTAATAGCTCTTTGGTGGCGTCTTTAGGGTTTTCTATATAAAGCATCACATCCTCTGCAAAAAGTGATAATTTAACTCCTTCATTCCCAATTTGGATGCCTTTTATTTCTTTCTTTTGCCTGATTGCTCTGGATAGGACTTCCAATATTATGTTGAAAAGCAGAGGTGATAGGGGACAGCCCTGTCTTGTTCCTGAATGTAGAGCAAAGGGTTTCAGTTTTTCATTGTTAGTTATGATATTAGCTGAGGGTTTGTCATATATGGCCTTTATTATGTTAAGGTATTTTCCTTCTATACCCATTTTATTAAGTGCTTTAATCATAAATGGATGTAGTGTCTTGTCAAATGCTTTTTCTGCATCTATTGATATAATCATATGATTTTTGTCTTTTATTTTGTTTATGTGATGTATCACATTGATCAATTTGTGTATGTTGAAACATTCTTGTGCCCCTGGGATGAACCCCACTTGATCGTGATGTATAATCTTTTTAATGCATTGTTGTATTTGATTTGCTAGAATTTTGTTTAGGATTTTTGCATCTGTATTCATCAGAGATATTGGTCTGTAATTTTTTTGTGTGTGTTATCCTTACTAGGTTTTGGTATCAGGGTAATGTTGGCCTCATGAAATGAGTTAGGGAGTATTGTCTCTTCCAAATTTTTTGGAAGAGTTTGAGGAGGACAGGTGTTAGATTCTCTTTGAATGTTTGGTAGAATTCACTAGTGAAGCCATCTGGTCCTAGACTTCTGCTTTTGTGAAGGTTTTGGATGATTGATTCAATTTCCTTACTGTTGATCGGTGTATTTAGGTTTTGTAGTTCTTTGTGATTTAGTCTATGAAGGCTATATGTTTCTAAGAACTTGTGCATTTCTTCTAGGTTATTGAATTTGGTGGCATGTAGTCCTGAGTATTCTTGGATGATCCTTTGTATTTCTGTGGTTATCTGTGGTAACTTCTCCTTTTTCATTTCTGATTTTATTTATTTGTGTCTTTTTCTTTTTTTTTTTAGTGAGTCTAGCCAAGGCTTTGTCAATTTTATTAATCTTTTTAAAGAACCAGCTCTTTGTTGCATTGATTTTTTTTTAGTGTTTTTTTGTTCTTTGTTTCATTTAGTTCTGCTCTGGTTTTTATTATTTCCTTTCTCCTGCTGACTTTGGGTTTCATTTGTTCTTCTTTTTCTAGTTCTTTAAGGTATAACGTGAGGTTGTTTATCTGGGATTTTTCTTCTTTCTTGAGCTAGACCTATAATGATATAAATTTCCCTCTTATTACAGCTTTCGCTGCATCACAATAATTTTGATAGGATGTATTTTCGTTCTCATTTGTTTCTATGTATCTTTTAATCTCTCCTCTTATTTCTTCTTTAATCCAGTCATTCTTTAAAAGTGTGTTGTTTAATCTCCACGTATTTGTGGTTTTTCCTGCTTTCTTTTGCAGTTGATAATCCAGTTTCAAAGCCATGTGATTGGAGAATATACTTGGTATGATTTCAATCTTCTTAAATATGCTGAGGCTAGTTTTATGTCCTAATATATTACTATCTTTGAGAATGTTCTATGTACATTTGAAAAGAATGTGTAGTCTGATGTTCTAGGAAGAAGTGCTCTATAAATGTCAATTATGTCCATTTCATCTAGCGTGTTATTTATGGCTGCTAATTTGTTATTTGTTTTCTGTTTGGATGATCTATCCATAGCTTCCAATGATATATTTAGGTCCTCTACTATAATTGTGTTTTGGTCAATTTCTCCCTTTAGTTCTGTTAGTAGTGGCTTTGTATGTTTCTTGCTCCTTGATTGGGAGCATCAATATTGATAACTCTTATGTCTTCTTGTTGTATTACTCCCTTTATCATTATAGAATGTCCACCTTTGTCTCTTGTTACCTTTTTTATCCTGAAGCCTGTTTCACCTGATATCAGTATGAACACACCTGCTTTTCTCTGGGTACCATTTGCTTAGAGTTTCAATTTCTACCCTTTCACTTTGAATCTATATTTGTCCTTGTAGCTCAGATATGTTTCTTGGAGGCAACATATGGTTGGATTTTGTTTTTCAATCCAATCTGCTACTTTATGCCTTTTTATTGGTGAGTTCAGTCCATTTACATTTAGGGTGATTATTGGTAAATAAGGATTTCCTATTATTCTAACTTGCTTTCTGGTGGCTCGGTGTCTCCATTGTTTCTTTGCCTTTGGTTGCTGTTATTTCAATATGGTGATATTCTATGATTTTTCCCTCTGTTTCTTCTTTTTTTATGTTGCATATTTCAGTTCTAGATTTTTTTTGAGTGGTCCATTAAATTTTTGTAAAAGAAAGTTTCATAATTGCAGTAATTTTTTTTCTTGAGCATGCTTCTTATCTCCATTCCCCTTTGTAGGTTCTGACCTTTACCCTCTCCCCTTTTATTTTTCTGTTGTCTCAACTTATCCCACTTATGTTATGAGTTGATTTCTGAGTTGCAGTAGCAAGTTGTCTTTTTCCCTTTTTTTCTTTTTAATGTTATTTTTCTTCTTCACCCTGTATATTATGCTTAAATGTATGGTGCCCTAATTTTGTAGGGGTTGCCATTTCCTTCTTCTGTCTGTCTGTTTGTATTAGTACCCGTGGTTTTGTATTCTTTTGCTTTTTTGTTTCAGGTCGAATAGCCTCCTTCAGTATTTCTTTTAATGCAGAAATGTGTTAGACATGTGTTTCTAATGTCATGTGTTAGAAAATTTCCTCAGATTCTGTATGTCTGGAAAGGTCTTTATTCCTCTTTCATATCTAAAGGATATCTTTGCTGGATATATTATTCTTGGCTCATAATTTCTCTCTTTCAGTAGTTTGAATATTTGATTCCACTTCCTCCTGAATTATAGCATTTCTGCTGAAAAATTTGATGATAATCTAATGGGTATTCCTTTGTAGGTTACCATCTTCTTTTCCCTGGCTGCCATGAGAATTCTTTCTTTGTCATTAATTGTTGACAGCTTCAAGTCCAAGTGCCTTGGAAAAGGCCTGTTGGGATTGAGGTTATTAGGTGTGCTATTTGCTTCTTGGATTTGAGGATCCAGTTATTTTCTCAAGTTTGGGAAGTTCTTGTTGACAATTTGTTTGAATATACTCTCTGTTCCTTTCTCCCTTTCTTCTTTTCCTGGTATGCTTATTATTCTCATGTTGCTCTTTCTGATGGAGTCAGGAAGTTCTTGTAGAGTTCTTTCATTTCTTTTAAATCTCAAGTCTCTCTCTTCTTCCATCTATGTTATTTCCAGATTTCGATCTTTGATGTCACTAATTATTTCCTCCATCTGGTCAGCTTTGTTACCTAAGCTGGCTATTTCATTCTTCATTTCTTTTATTAAGTTCTTAATCTCCAGAATTTCTTTTGGTTCTTTTAAAAAAAATTCAGTCTCTTTGGTAAAATGTTCATTTTGTTCTTTGGTTGTGTTTCTGAGTACATTACACTGCCTCTCTGTATTTTCTTGCATCTCATTGAGTTTTTTTCAGAACTGCAATCTTAAATTCCTTGTCATTTAAGTCAAATATTTCCATGTCTTTAAGTTCATTTTCTGGAGACTTTTAATTTTTCTTTCTGAACTGCCTTGTTACCTTGGTTATTCATGGCATTTAATGAATTGTTCTCTTCCTGGGCATCTACAGGAGTGGGTGCTGCAGCAGGTTGATATGAAGAGGTCTTTCTTTTGCTTTCCAGTAGGTGTTGGTAGAATGTTTTATTTTCTCTCCCACTGCAGCTTTTTGTTCTCTCACGTTGTAATATTATATTTTCTCTTGCACTTCCCAGGTTCTCATGCAATTGGGGGTAGAGGGAGAGGGTCCCCTGGATGGTGGGCTCCTCCTCTGTGAGCAGGTCACCTGAGTCTCAGAGTACCATCTCTGTGGAGGGATGTGGAGGGCGATGGAGATCTGAGCTTCTGAAGCTCCAATGCTGCCCCTGCAGCCCAACGCAGAGCATATGTGTCTCAGCACTCTGGTTGCCCCTGCAGGGATATGCCCAGAAAGGTGGGCTGGGGTGGGCTGTGAGAGGTGGCTCTGAGCAATGGCACCTACCAGTCCACAGTTGTTGGGCCCCTATAGTTCCTTCCCTTTCTCCAGAATTAATTGCATCGTGAGTCTGTGGCTGGGGGGCTGAAGTTCTTAGGGTTGTAAATATTCTGTTCTTTAATCTGATACTGCTGCCATTTCTTCTGGAGTCTGCTTCTAATCCTGGGAGTGTGTGGGTGGGGAAAGCTCTGGGGGGGGTGGAAGGGAGTAGGCCAGGCTCCGTGTCTGTTTTCTGCCTGGCAATAAAGGCTTAAACCACTGTTCTCACCCTTCTATATTCAGTGTTTGAGCCAAGGTCTCTGCTGTGAGATCTGGGTTCAGTGATATTATATGTTCATCCCTCAGGCAGGACTGTGGGCATAGGGGGTGCACTTGCAGCCTAGATTCTTTCCTCTCCACGACTACTCCAGACTGCACTGAGCTCTGGCCTGTGTCCTGTGGCCCGTGTCTCTGCACTTCCCCTTCCCTCACCCTCCATTCACCCAATTTGCCCACCTTCATATGATTCAATTTTCGGGTCTCTTAGCTTTTTCTGTGTGCTGTGCAGGGAGTCCTTTGTTGAATTACAGCTGTTCAGTTTGTTGCATCTTCCATGGGAGATTTCAAGAAGCATTCCTTACACTGCCATTTCTGTGACATCTCTATTTCTCTCTTAACACGTTGCATACGGCGGGGTTTAAATCCCTCATACCCCTCTGTTCCGGCAGGTTTTTAAAAGAAACTACTTTAAAATGCACTCTTCTCTTTAAAGCATAAATGCTTCTATGTCATTTATTATTTTTCTATGGAATGTTTTAGGATTTACTCACCTATGATGTTAGTAATCCCTCCTGGTGTGATACTGCAGAAAGCAGCTTCCTTTGTGCAGTGGGACAATATGTATTTCATGAGGTATCACCGAAGAGTTAAATAAAATAATTCGGTGTTTTTCCAAAAATAACATAATTCAAAATCGCCTAAGGGATACTAAGGTTCCAAATGTTATAAACAAATCACTACAGTTCTGGAAAACTCTGTTTATTCGTACATCCACTGTTGTGAATGTAACACGTGAAATGACTCATGGGTGAAAAAAATGTATCCGATTCAAAATCACTATTTTTTTAGAAAAAAAAAATAATATGAATTCTACAAAGTGTACATATGATGCAGACTTTATTCATTAACGACATTTGCCCGTTAGATATTAACCAAACACAAATAATTCAATAAAATATGCAAAGTAAAAAGAGTCAACAGTAAAAACGAGAATTCTCGTTATCCATCCTTAACGCATGGCTCAGAAAAAAACGAAGATTCTCGTGATCCGTACGCAACGTGTTAATGTTAAAAACAATGGGGTAGGTAGTAATAGTTTAATTTCATGGGTGAGGATACTAAGGAGTATTTACTCAGTGTCATATGGAAAGTGACAGAGTTAGGAGTGGTAGTACTAGATGGGTTTTGAATAGTGGTCCATTTATATTTTAGCCAATGTGGTATGGTTCTTTCAAGGTCCCTTCTGCTTGTTGTATCTGCAGGACATGGAGGATACAAACATAAATAAGCAAGTTCTGTTTCCAAGGAAATCACAGCCTGGGGGGGAGATATTTGAAGGTGTTATTTCAAAACCTGAGAGTCATTTTGGGCGAGTTTGGATGGCGTTAAATTATTGTTCTGGAGAAGGTGGCCCTTGATATAAATCTTAAAGAATGATGAAGTGTGGGCCCTCTAAATAGAGTGAGCGTATGAGAAAGAGTACTCCTTGGAAGGGGGATAGCATGAACAAAGGTAATAGAGGGTGTACTAGCAAGAAGAGCACAGTGCACTGCAAGCCCTTTCTTGAAAACTAATTGGTGATATAATGGAGGCTGGAGTGGAAGGCAGAGATCTAGAATTGAAGCCTTGGAATGCTGTAGTAAAGTCTTTGACACATTTAATCAGGGAAATGGTGTGGATAGAGATCATCCCTGGTTGATTGTGGAGGGAAGATTTGAGGATTATGAGATGGAAGAAAGGGAGACACATTTGGAGGCTGTGGCAATATTCCAGATGAAAGACTGTGACAACTTGAACCAGAGTAGTGAGAGAAGGGAGGAAGTGGAATGGGAAGACTGGAAAACCATTTTAAAGGTAGAATGGCAGGACTTGATGATTGAATAGATGCAGAAATGATGAGACAAAGTCAGGTTTCAGAAAAGACTAGTTGCTCATTAGAGCATCCTGTAAGAGTATATATAGTGGTTTTTGCCTGATCATCTACGTAGAGGTCCTTTTGCCACTCTTCACTGTGGTCTCACAGTGTGAAGCCACACAGCTAAATAATGAAAACAAAACAAATTCCTCCAAATACACAAATTCAGCTCCATAAGCATTGATGAATAATGCAGACTTTAAGGCTTTCTAATTATACTTCGTCGTACTTGTTCATTGTTAAATTTCTTTTATATCTCTGACATTTTTTGAGAGGTTGCTATGTGTCAGGTGACAGTTTTAAGCAATTTATATGAATTGACCAATTTATTCTCACAAAAACCCTGTGAAGCAAGTTGTGGTTTATTTCCATTTTTACAGATGAGGCACAGAGTGGTTAAGTAATTTGCATGAGACCCCGATTAGTAGTGGCAGTTGGGCGTTGAACTCAAGCACTCTGCCTTCAAAACTTGTCATGCTAATCATTATATTTTGTAAATGGATTTGTTTTCTTGATTTATTCTTCAGATTGTTCACTGCTTGTGTAGAGGAACACAGCTGATTTTTATTGGTTGATCTTATACCCTGAAACTTTGTTGAATTTGTTTATTAGCTCAAGAAGTTTTTTTGTGGATTCTTGTGGGCTGCTGCTTTGAAATTTTGTTAAGACATTTTTTTCTTTCCAACTCTGTTGCTATTGATTAATTTAGAATAATAAAGGCCTTAAAATATCTTTTGTATATTTTTAATGCTATGTAAAATTTTCCTTTTTTTCCTCGACTTGTGTTGTCTGGCTTAGAGTATTTGTATGTTGAAAAAGAAAAAAAAAACGAAAAAAAAAACACCTAAAAATGAAGAAAATCTTTGGTAACATTTTCAAATGCTAAAGAAATAATGTGTTAAAGGCAAACAATACTATCATCATTTAGGAGCACTGAAAGGTTTTGTGGAGTGATTTGTTTTGGTTGGAGAATTAAGCGGAGTTAAAGCAATATCAGTTACTGCGAGTAAATGACCCTCATCCAATTAGGTAATTTAGGTAGCCCACTCATCCTGGCAAATTGTGGCTGCTCAAATCTGTTCCTGATTTGGAGGAAATGTGGCTATTTAACTTCCTTTCATAGAAAACAAAAAACTAAAACTTGTTCCTCTCCTTTTTTTATGGTTCCTTGAAAGTTAGGATTGACTGCTAAATGGGTTTTCCCCTGCCTTGTCCCATTTCCATTTTGAGTTTTAAAATTAATAAAAAAAATTTATTATCCATTCATAAGATATATGTTGAATTTTATTGACTGTTAATGTAAGATGCTGAGAGCACATTCCTTTCCCACCATTTATTGTCTGACCTAGACCAGTGCTTCCTGTCATTGCAGCCTTGACCTTAGCCCCTGGGTTATGATGGATGTACAACAAATGGAGCATATCATAGCATCTCAGGACTCATAGAGACCTTGGAGGTCATTTTCTGGTGAAAAATTGTAACTGTCACTCCAAAGTCCTGGTTTTAGGATTTCAATATATCTTGCAAATGTTGACTCATATGGTACAATTCTTATTCTCAGTGTCCAAATAGAAACATGGTAATATTCACATCCAAGAGATGAATAAATAACAGAGAATAAATAACAACAAATTACTTATATTCAAATACAATGCTCTGGCTCTTAGATTCTCAGAGACAGATAAAAGAAAAAAGCAGAAAGCAAAAATTACAATTAGAAAGAAGGCTTAGGAATCTGGCATCCTATCTTTTCTAAAGATCTGCCACTGAATTCACGATCATTTGAGCTCATGTCCAGTGCACTAAATTGTCTCTGACAGCATCATTGTTTAGTCCTTTACCCACAAATTTGTATGTAGAGTCATCAAGTTGCCATGTCGCAAAATCCCTCACATATTCTTACTGACGCTGTAGTCTGTGACTCCCCAAATATTTCACATGTATTTTATATTAACTTATAATTTTCTCTGCAGATTCATTTCTTTTTAGTTAAACTTTAATATTAAAGTGGAAAAAATAATGTTTTTTTTTTAATTTTAAATTAAACTCAAATGTATTTTCAGGTATCTTGGAAAGAAAATACAATGTTTAGTCCATTGATATCACTTAATTTCTCTGTTTTGTATTTTACTCAACCTTTAGTATTTTGTTGAAATGTATTTTATTGAATTTCAAAGCTTCTGTTACCTTCTTTCTACTTTTCTCAAGGTTTGTGAGCTGTTTTAACCACAAGCTTATACTATAAGTAGTATAGAGGGAATATTTAATTTTAAATATTTAGTAATACTTAGTTTAAAAATGTTTTTTTAAATGTGCTCTCAATAATTAAAAAATATATTAGATTATTTCTGTAGCTCTGAAACTTCAATATAAAGGAAAACAAGTTGCATGTAATTTATTAATAATTTAAGATATGTGTTTTCCCCAAATGATTTAAATCTCCTAAATGAATGGAGGGGAAATCACTTTTAGATGTTCTAGCTTATATAGATCTTTTGGGTTTTGGCTGTATTTTGACATTGCTATGATTGAACGAGACTGCACGATGGAACCCTGTCTGGTCCTGCTCACACTCTATGCTTCATGTCTATTCTTACTCCCTTGTACTTGTCCTGCTGTTCCCTACCTGAAGGCCTTTGCACTGCTCCTCCTCCGAGGAATACTCTTTCTTACCATTATGCTGCCTAAAGTTTTCTCAAGCCTAAGGTTTCAGCCTTTATATTACTTCCTTAGGGAAGCATTGTCTGACCCTCTTCTCCACTCCCCTATATTTGCTTCTCCTTCGTTCACTCTCATATTAACCTATATATTTCAGGAAAAATACTCACTTGTGTATTTCCTGAAAATCACACCAAATTGTAATTAAATACTTGTTTTTCTTTCCATATTAGTCTGTGAACTCCAGGGGGCTTTTCTCTTCCTAATACACCATAGGTTCAAAGAAGTTAAGGAATATGTGTTATTCATCAATATATGCCAGGACCTTGCAGAGTGTGCGTGCAGGCATGGATAAATCCACATCCTATTGGTTCTGTTTCTATGAAGAACCCTGACTAATATAATAACTATCTAAAATTACTTCTCTCATCTGTCCGCATAGTTTTATTTTCATAACTGTCACTTTAAAACTTTTGACACGTTCAGTTGGCTCTCACACCATTCTGTGCTAGGGGAGCAGGGTGGATTACCACACCACAGCAGAAACAATTTTTTCCCCTGCTGGATTATAGAGGAACTATGTTGCATCACTGAAAGTTTCCCCTTCCTGCCAGAAGTTAGCATGAAGTAGCAGTAAAAAAATTTGAAGGTCTATAGAACTCACAAAAGAAAAAAAAAATGAAGATGAGCCTCCTACTTTCAGTCCCATCCAAAGGAGCTTCCAGTTTGAGAGATCCCATGGCAGAGAAATGACCAGCCCCAAATAAATAATGAATCCTCTGTCATTCAGCTTGTTCCCAATTAATGCCAGCCCCAGCTAGAGCCAGGGTTTGGCATCTGTGCCCCCTTTCTCCATTAGCTGTCTTACTAACTCCTCTTATTTTCTTGAAGGCAGGGAACATATTTTATTCATTTTTATATCTGCAGTGTTTAATATATTGGGCACGTGGTGGGTGTGTTGCAATGTTTATTCAATTAAATATAAAAATATAGAGCTTGAGAGGCAAAATATCTTTCTCCAGCCAATGGAACATCTGACACATGTTCTTCGGCCTGAACATGTTTGTGTCAACACTCAGTTCTCTGTAGTGTCCCTCATTGTGTGTAGAAATTTGTATGCCAGAGGTCACTGGAACTGTATTCATGTGACAGTCACAAAACTATTTGAAAAAGAGGGAAAAAAGCAAATTCATAGTGTCATCAATGGGAAGGCTGAATATAACTTAAATATGTTAACATAAAGTGAAAGATAACTTCTTAGGATAAACAGGTTTGTCTTAAGTATTTGTAAGTATTTTGATTCCTTTGCCCACATTTCTTTTGGTGCGGTGTACAAATGATAGAAATTCCTGGAGGCAAAAATCAAGTTTTATAGCTCTTTATAGCAGCTCATAGCCCCATTACATATGATACGGGCTCAATAAATGCTTGCTGAAAATATCTGTGTTTGGAAGTCATTGATAACATGGGGAGACTGCCAAGGTATCCCTTTAATAACAAATTAGTAACATATAAGCATAGTGCTTAAATGTTTATAATTCAGTTTGAACATCTCAAAATGTACATTTGGAATTAATAAAACCTTGAAAGACAGTTTGGAACAAATGCCTTTAGTGATAAATGAATATGTTTGTATGTGACTTGATTAAAGATTGAAAATGTTGCAGGTTTATTTTTTATTTTTGAGGGTGGTGGTTGTGGTGCCGATTGACACTAAAATCCTTTTACTAACATGTGAAGTGAGTAACGATGTTTACAGTCTGAAGAACGGAGTTTTGGATTTAAACCTCCACTAATAGTACAGGGTAGTGTGCTTGCTATTTATTTTTGCACAACACAGTTGTGAAGGATTTAAAAAAGTAAATATCAGTAGACCAACAGATTAATTACTATTTCCATTCAATTGACCATAAAGAAAAGAAAATAACTGTAGGACATAAATTTTTTACTATGTCTGACACCTTTTGATGTTTTGTTAAAAATCATGCAAGGTGAAATTTAAACTCTTGTGTCTACATCATATCACTTTTTTGGTCTGCAACATCTTGCAATTCTTCTCCCTACTTTAAATCAGAAAGCATGTTTATGAAAGCCAAAATATGTATATTTAAGTAAACTTTTCTTGAACATCATGCATTCTAACAGGACTTGAGAGCCTGAAAACTTCATGTGGTTATTTAATAGGCTTGATTTGGGTAGTACCCCACTTCCATCCTACTTTTTAAACATTCTCTTAGCTTTTTTCCCTCTCATTTTTCTACCACATGAAGGGTTTTCAACATTTCAAAAAAAATTTTTTTACCGTTTCCCTAAGGTTATAACTAATGAGCTAGGTAAGATAAAAAATTCTTGTGTGCAACACTTTTTCAAACAAAATGACTTCATGCAACGAAATCACGCAAGTGCTTCCCGTGACATAAGTGACTCTCTGGGAGTCAGGCATTTAATGACAGACATTAGCTTTCCAGGCCACTAAGTACCATTTAAGGAAAGCACTATAGTGATTTGCCATACAATAAAGCAGAATAATGCCTTGTAGCTTTACAGTAACTTTTCCCAAAAGAACTTACAGTGCTTTTACATAGACCATCTCCTCTGTCCTAAAAGCAATTCATGGATAGTATTCTGTATTAATAGATTGTTCCCTATGTACCCCAAGTAATTCATTCAGTGGGTGATTATGTTCAAATATGTTCCTATTTGAACTCCTACTATGTGTCAGGCTGTTACTGGGTTTAAAGGGTAGCATAAAGCCTCATACATATATCTGAGTAGCAGTCTATTGAGCAGAGAGATCTGAGTAATTATTATAATAGGGAGTGTGGCTAAGGGCTGTAATAGAGGCGCATGCAAATGCCAGACAATCTCAGAGGACGGAGTAACTAACTCTGCTTCAGGGATGCGTCTGAAAAGCTTTAGAAAGGAAACTGCTGAGCAAGGTCTCAACAATGCAACTAAACAAGGATGGAAATTTCTCTCTCTATCCAACTTATTTTCTAGATGGAGACATTCTCTCTGTTCAGCTCAGTCCCAGAGCTATGAAAAATGGCTTAGGGGGTGGGAGGAATGTTGGGAGGGAGTCAGGAAAGTATCAGAATAAGCTGAGGACCTTCGAGAAAAAAGTTATATATATCTCCCAGAGACTCTTCTGTTTCCGACTTCCTTTTGAGAACCGTTATGAAAGAGGGGAGTGTGTGGCAGTTAGTTCATTCATGCTGTGCAGAAAAATATTGATAACTTCAGCCCGAGGGAGTTATTTTGTCAATTGAAAGAATGAGCTTTATATGAAGAATATTATTATTTATGAAACGCCATTCTTAAAGTATTTGCCCTTTCCATGTCTATTATGAATGACATCTCCAAATCCAGAGAAAAGATGTTATATAAATGAGGACTGAGTTATTTGTTCTTTCTTAACTTAGCAATAAATTACATGTAGCAGAGTAAAATTCCTCCCATCCTTGGCAAGAGAGTTGCTAGTTGTACTCATCTTCCCCGAAGACAGTACTAGTTGGACCTACAATTGGTTGGATTCAGTCACTAAGAATTTTAGAATTACGAGACAAGCTGTTGAGAGAAATTATGGATTTTTCTATCATTTCCATGACAACTGTGGTTTAAGGGAAATCTTTCCTAGAGATGAGGGATGGTATAGTGGTGATCAGTCAGAAAACTTAGGTCCTAATCCTGGCTCTGAAACTAGATACCTCTGTCATTTCACCATTCACATGTTCATTTGCTTCATCTATAAAATGAATGGTTTGGATTTAATGACATCTTGATTCCTTCCGGCTATAATATTTTGTAATTTTGTGATTGTCTGAATGAGACGCACCATTTTACAAGCATTTTACATTAGACTTCTTTGTTCATGGAGTTCATTCTGTTTGTTAAATATTTTTTCCCTTTCCTCTGCCTGGGAAATTACTATACATCCTTCAAGGCCCAGGAACAGATAAAAGAACTGAGTGCCATCTGTGTGCTACGTATGGTGCTAAGGCGGGTGACCAGATGATCAGGATTATGCCACTAACCCTGGTATAATTTTTAATAGTGTCCTCTCGCACTCTTAAAAGTGTCCTGGTTTAGATAATGAATTATATAACGATAGTCATTTTACAAACATTACTTTATTGAATTCTCACAGCAATTTTATGAGGTGGATGTTGTTATTCCCATTTTCCACATGAGAAAAACTAATTTAGGGAATATTAAGGAATTTATTTGAAGTCTCATTGCTTATAAGTGGTAGACTAATTCTATCTTGGTGTCCTCACTTCACATGTTTTCACTGCAGCTTACCTAGATCAAGTGTCATTTTTTTTGTAGAAAACCATTGCTGACCCAACCCCCCACATGCTTTCCTCTGAAGACCCCCTAGTTTTATTTTTACTGCTGAAAAATCTTGTCATGTACATAAACATGTCCGTGTTGGAGAATTCTCTAATTGCACTCTGTTCTATCCTGAAAACAAAGACTGGGTCTTATTTGTTATTGCACCAGCAATGTTTTGCACCTTTTGTCTGGATCCATGTTTATATACTCCCATGCTGTATTTATTAGCATGCTTACTGACAAGGGACTGGGAGACTGACTTTCCCATTGGGGTTCCCTGACTATTAGCTTATGTGACTTTGAGCAAGTTTTACTTTTTCTGGGCCAGATCCTATTAACTTTCATAGTTCGTGAGGATCAGGGCAGGTAACGTATAGTAATAAAAAGAATAAACATTTTATAGAGTTCTTCTCTTTGTTCAGCACCACACGAAATCCTTTAGAAGAGGATCTCATTTAGTCTTCACAAGAGCTTCCATGATAAGGACCCAATTAAGTTTAAAAATGTTAACTGCCTTTCTATAGTCACAAAACTAGGAAGGTGGAGGCAGGCTTCAAATCGACCTACCTGAAAAAAAACCTTTTTATCTTATAATTCAATGTTCAAAGACAAGGTAGTAGAATTAGCTGAAGGAGTTTTGGGAATTCCAGCTAAATGGTCTTAATACTAAGTGTTAGGATTGTGTTTTGCATTCTGCTGGGATTTGGCAGCTGTTTCAGTCCCTTCATTTAGGGGCATTGCTGCTAAACCTGCCTGCACTGCAGCAGCAGAAGGCAGGTGTCTAAGTGGGGCTCTGGAGTCACATTCCTGACTGCCCTTTTGTCCCATTGTATAGGCGGAGGCAATATGTATAAGATTTGAGTCTGTGCTTTGGAATGCGTAACTCTCTCTACTGAGTCAGTGGGGTTTTTGCAGACACTTACCCTAAATTGCAAAAATAAAAGTTAACACGTTTTCTGGACTTGCAGAAATCTTTCCTTTAAAAAATAAATATAAAAATTTAAACTTGAGGAGAACACAATAAAGAACAAAACCTTTTGGTTACAATAGCACTATTCCTATAAAGCAAAATGCTGTCCTTTATCCAAACTTTCTTTTGAATGATGAGGTTCTGCTAAGATCACCTAGGAGTATGTGGCATTTTGCACAGTGCTTTGTGTGAGGGTAGATGCTGAATAAAAATTTGTTGAAAGAGAATAAATCAATAAATGCCAATGATTCAAACAGTTTGAGGTTACTTCATTCAATGACATTTACTTCTTACTGGGGGAAAATACCTTTTTTTTGGGGGGGGGGGATTCTTAGTATGAGGTCCCTTAATCATTGTAGTACTGTAGATATAGCTCATAGAGTTTCACAGAACTCACAACCCTCCTGCAAATTTGCCAAATTGTGCTTATCTTTATTTTTGCAGGAACAAGTTCATTATTTTTATCAGATTCTCAAAGGCATTCTGCCCTAACACTTGGTTTAACTGCTTGTCTTCTGATACACTCTAACGATACTATTTGGGCATTAGAGGCAAAAGAAAGGATGAGCAAAGGTCTTTCTCTTAAGTCCTACTTGAGTTCATATCTGTCTACTTACCTACGAGTACATTTAAGAGAGTTTCTTTGTTATGCAACAAGTACTATGACTACAGTCCTAAATGGAAAGAGTAATTTGATTTATGCAGTCTGGCCTGTGCCATACTCGTAATATTTGGCCTCGTCTCTAAGAAACTCTAAAATTATTTGAAATATCATTGCTATGGCCCTGAAAAGTTTTTCTAGGCATTTTTCTCTTTTAACTATGTACTAAACCTTAGCGCAGTCATCAGCCTCACCATAGATAAAATGGAATATGTAGGTTGGTTGCTCATGAATGAATCATCTCCTTACAGCTAGAATTATTCCCCTTTGCAAAAAAGTGTGCTGGGTTTACTTGAGTAAAATGTGGAGGCTGCTAGATTTTAGTTAATAGAGTTTTTAGTCTCTACCATTAAACACTTTAAATAGAAATTCTGTTTTGGTGGTAAAGCTTACAAAAATATAAGCAGTTCTCATAAAGAAAGAGAAAAAATAATGTCTGTGATTATTTCAGCTATGTGAGTTCTATTTTTCTGTTCATTTTGGAATTAAATAGGAAGTATATATATACATATATATGTATATATATATATGTGTGTGTATATATATATATATATATATATATATATATATATATATGTATATATATATATATTCACATATATTTTTAAAAGAACTTGGTACATTTTTGTCCTGTTTCAGTCATTACTATTTTAGTCTAAATAATTCTCTCTGGACATGATCAGAGGATTGCTTATAATTTTAAAACCACTTCAGAATAGTACCAGGATTAATTAATATAGTTTATATATCAAATTGCTTTTGAAATATTCAAGCTTTGTTTGAGCTCCCTCTGCCCCCACCACGTGCATGAGAAATTATAAGGGTGTAAGAACAGTTGGCATAGATTGCTTCTTCTTGAATTCAGTTCAGCTTATCACAAACTATGTCATGGCCAGAGCTTAACGTGTTGTTCCCCTTCCAGAAAACCATTTGCCAAGTACAACACAGTTTGGATGGTGGGAAAACTGTGGTGTATTCACATTTAACCTAGATTTCTCCCCCTAATATACAAGTTTGGAGCTGAAGAAAACATGCTGATAAATCAGCATACCTGACTGCAGCCTTTCCCATTTCTGAAAACCACAAAAGTAGAAGCAGCCATTACTGAATCCTTGACATGGAGTTTTCCGCTCTGAGCCTGTTTGGAGCTGTCAGTTAGTAATTTGAAACAACATGTGAGGGTGAAGGGTGCCTGGATGGATAACTACAAGTGTTATTAAAAATATGATATTGCCTGAAGACTTGTAGCCTAGATATTTGGCCCCGAACATGGAGTGTCTTTCATCTTCATCTCATTTGGTAATTAGCACACTGACCCTGTGCAGACTAGAAGCATAGAAAAACATTTCGAAAAGTGCAGAGGAAGAAGTAGGATTAAGACAAACATTTATATAACCAGGAAAAATGACCCAGGAAAGACGGGAAATCTGGTGACACTCTGTTTACCCACAGCAATGTTAAAATAGTTTGCAAGTGAAACAAAGCAGAGCCCCTTGAATAAATCACTAAGAAAGTATAAGGATAGACCAACAGCCAAGAGCACGTCACGAGCTATCCGTGTGATATGATTCTCTCCTCTTATACCAGACAGAGGCTTTCTTTTGCATGTTGCCCCCTTTCTCCTCTCCCCAGTTATTCCCATCATGGAATCATGTGAAACCGTGTGCTGCTATGAATGGGAATTGCAAGTAGATGAAAATAACTTCAGTTATTAGGAAACGGGAGACTATCAGGATGTTTGGGTATTGGGTCCTAATCAATATCCAAACATTAGTCTAAATCAGAGACAGTTTTATAAATCTCAAATATCTAAAAAAAACTACATAGCAGTTTCCAGAGGGGCACACATCTCACTTGTTTTTCCAGATCATGTGCCCCATGAGAAGATTTGCTCTTCCAAGGTTAGCACGCTTGGAACTGGTCTCCGTCAAAAGCTGGAAGCATAGGAGCTATCAGAAAGTCAACTAAACTTTCTTAACTTGTATACAAGAGGCTTTGGGTTAGTGCCAGGTGGTTTATCTACAGGGAGAGATAAGCCCTTTTGCAAACTGGTCTGAAAAGTTTGCTGGTCTGACTGCTTGCCAGCCAGAAGCTAAGTCACAACCTGGCATTATGAGGGATGCCTGCTTCTAAGTAAACCATACCCTCTTTCTGTCAGGGTCTGAGAGAAGTCTGTGGAGTGATTTATGTGACCTTTGCATTCATGCTTTCATTTATGAATAGAAGGGCTCCAGATGCGGGTGAGTGAGACAAAGAAGCAGACAAGAGTTCCTTGTCCTCAAGAAGCTTATCTTCTATTAGAGAGGTCAAAAGTTAAATAATCAAATGAATGGAGGGAGTACAAAATATGAAAGACTATGTCACATGACAAATAAGCGTTTTGAATAATAAGTGCTCTGAATTCAAGGAAGACAGAGATTGGATGGGCTAGAATAATCAGGCAAGATTTTTGTGGAAGATGGGACCACCGTACCACTTCTCATTTATATAGTGCTTTATTGAAACAGGTGGATTTTACATCCATCATCTCTTATTTGAGTGTCCCATTAGTACTACCATTTTAAAGCTCAGGAAACTGAGGCCTTGAGACATGAAACACTGGCTAACTTTTACACAGGTAGAAAGGACTCATAACATCTTGATTTTCCACTTAAAGTTCAGGACTAATTCTGCTACTCTATGGCTTCCTTGATGAACAGATAATACAGTTAATCCTCATTCTTCTTGAATGTCATATTTGAGAATTCACCTACTCACTAAAATGTATTTGTAGCCCCAAATCAATACTTGTGGCACTTTTGCAGTCATACACGGACATGAGCTGAGACGTGAAAGATTTTACTTGCCCAACCCGCGCACATTCCCCGCTGAGGTCAAACAAGGCAGTGCTCTGCCTTCTTGTTCCAGCTCATACTATAAACAAGTGCCCTTTTCGTGGTCTGTTTAGTGCCATGTTTTTCACATTTTTGTTGGTGATTTTGCTGTTTAAAATGGCCCTTGGGCATAGTGTTAAAGTGCTGTCTAGGGTTCCTGAATGCAAGAAGCTGTGATGTGCCTTATGGAGAAATATATGTCTGATAAGCTTCGTTCATTCATGAGTTGTATAGTGTTAGATTGAGTTCAATGTTAATGAATCAACAACTTATGTTAAATAGGTGTGTTAAATAGGTGTCTTTAAACAGAAACACATATCTCACAAAAGTTAAGTATTGATTGGTTTACAAACATGCTGTGAATGGAGGAGTGCAGGAACCTAACCCTGTATTTCTCCTAAGCGCAGTGGTTCAGTATGTACTAATTCAGTATTTGTGCTGATTTTATAGAACACAACTATGGCAAATACTGAGAATCAACAGTGCTAAGTAGACTGAAGAGAAGGTGGTAGGATATTGCAGGCAAGGAGAATAGCATGAACAAAGAACCAGAGGTGGGGAAATTTATGACTGTTTAAAGAAAGGGAATAGACATTTCTAATTGGAATCAGTATTGGAGAGCAACAGCAGTAGATAAAATCTAGATGCCAGATTGTGGGGGGTCCGTTATATTCAGCTGACAAATTTGGTCTTAATCTTATAAATGGATTTGGAGCCGGGATTTCATAAAATCCTCTTTGGGAGAAGAGTATTTGGCTGAGTTTGTACAAGAACTGGACAGGGAAAAATGGCAGTGAGGAGAGTTCTCTCTAATCACTTGGCGCAGCTGACAGAGATTTATTGGTGGAACAGGAAACCAGTTCCCTCCAGGTCTTGATGGCTGATATTGAAGGCACAGAGTGAAGAAAGAGCTGACAGAGGTGAAGGCATCTCAGGGAATTGAAGGAAGTTCAGGGAGAAATTTCAAAGTAACTAGGAAAGCAATTTAGGAAAGATCCTTAACTGAATGAGGAGCCAGTGTAAATTTTGGAGACTGTGTGCGGTGTGGTTGTACTCCTTCGTGTGTGTGAAAACAAGGTTCTGAGAAGACTAGGCAACCCCAGGAGTAGTCATGGAAACTGTTAAAAACAATTCCAAATATGTGTATTTAATTTCAGGAGCTGGCTTATTTGGATTCCCATGTAATTTAACAGTTACAGTTATTTCTAAGACAAAAAGAGTAAGACATTTTTCTTAGGCTTGTTACCTTTTCTTAGGAGTATTTTTAGAAGTTCCTTGTTTTCCATTCAGACTCAAATCTTGTATCAGTATTGTCTCTCTCTCTCTCTCACTCACTGCCTCACACACTCACAGAGTCATGCACATACATACACATACACATGGTGTCTTATGACACTCAATGAACCATGACAGTACAGTACATAACTGGTACCAAAAAAAGTCTGTGGCTGCTTTGGAACAGCAGTGGGCAATGTCTGACGTATTGAGAGTGGCAACTTCAGGTTTCTGAGGCGAGCTGCCCTGAAGCAATCTCTTAATATTTATCTTATTTCTGTTAAAATTGACTTTCAGAAATGAAGCTATTATTGAGTCACTGAAGCTTTATTTTTAATAGACCTGGATGTGTATGCCTGCCATTCTGGGTTTTTAATTTCAGAAGAATTAGGCATCAGGATAAGTTAACATGACACTCATGTTTTCCTTCTGCAACTGATGGTTTTTTAGCCTTGTCAAGGAACTAGGTTTCTCATGGGGAATTGAGTTTTACCCTATCAAGTAGGATTCTCAAACTTGGATGCAATTTCCTCAGGGAAGCCTCTCCTTCATCCCCATTTAGAATCAATCTATTCCTTTCTTAAACTTTCTCAGCACTTTCCTGCATTAGACTGTGGTATTTTTCATCATCTGCAACATTTGGATCTGTGTCTCCTTTCTTGATTGTGAACTTCTTAAGCTTAGAAACCATATGTTCTTTATCTTTCTATATCCTGCTGTCCCTGCTGTAGTTTTTGCTCAAAGAAGGTGCTCTGTTGAATTACTTGGGAATAATTCACCCACCACAGAAACATAGGCTCTAAATAATCTAGTGGTATTACTATTCATTTGAGGCTCCATGTAGCTGAGAATGAATGTTTCCTATTCTTTATAACAAAGAAGGTATACTTTGTCAAATAATTTCTAGGTTTTGAATAATGAGAAATCATATCAACTGATAAATTAGTAAGTCTTTTATGGGGAGTTTTTTCAGCCTAGGTAAAGTAGCATCGTTTAGGAATAATGATAGTCCAAAGACCTAAATATATGAGAGGGCGGTCCCAAAGATTGGAAAGGAATATGCAAACCGTATGATTTCACTGATATGTGGTATATAAAACTGAAAACAACAAAAGAACAGAAAAAAAAAAAGAAGAAACAAAAACCCATAGACACAGATAATAGGTTAGTGGTTACCAGAGGGTAAGGGGGAAGAGGGGTGGTAGATGAGGGTAAAGGGGATCCAATATATGGTGATGGAAAGACAACTGATTCTGGGTGGTGAGCACACAATGTGATATATAGATGACATATTACAGAATTGTACACCTGAAATCTCTATAACTTTACTAACAATTGTCACCCCAATAAACTTTAATTTAAAAAATAAATAATTAAGCACTTAAAAAAAAAAAAGAAAGAAAAGAAAAGAAAATGCCAACTTTGAGAAGACTCTACCAGGATTATAGGAACCAGGGTTCTCTCTTTGGGACGGATGAACAAAGGAGGCGAGGAAAATGGGAAATGGAGAGTCTCTTTATAGATTTGTTTTATGGGTCTTAATTCTGCTAAAGACATTGCATAACTTTATTGCCACATAAGACATCCTTAATTTTTCCCTAAGATACATCTAACAGCTCAGGGAATTACCGTATCAAGTGGATGCCTAGGCCCAGAATCATACTTTCGAACATATCCCATCTCCTGCCCTTCATTGCTCTTGGATGCTTTTCAGATAACACCTAAATAACATTAGAAATAGAGTAAACTCATCTGAGTTCATTTTTCTCTCTTTTAAAAATTTCTATTATTGACAAAAAATTTTGTCTCTCATTCTATTCCCTTGGTTAATTCTGTCAGCCTCAATCCTTGTTACAGCCATTGAGATATCTCTAATCCTGCCTTAAATTGGAACCAAAATCATCTTTTGCCTGATTTCTCATTGTACCAAAAGATCACATTCTTGCCTTACCAACATCTCATAAAATCCAGGCTTGATGACACTTCTACCTTCCTTCACAGATGAAGTTGATACTCTCTAATATTGCATTCGATGGAATCCTCATCTAATAGGAAGTAGCCAGGCCTCCCAGCCGGCACCTTCACAAGCTTAGAAGTCAAGATGTATATTTCTTGTGTCTGTTGCTTTGCCTTGGCAACATGGCTCTTTCTCCTATGTTCCAGACCTCACTCCTTCCTTACTCTCTGTATTTACACCAGCTCTCTGTGTTGTCAACGCCAATCTAGTAGTGGAGCCTTGCATTCTGACTGCTGCCTTTACTTGATGGTTTGTGTATTAGTCTTCTCAGGCTCCCATAGCAAAATACTACAGACTGGGTGGCTCAAACAACAGAGATGTGTTTTCTCACTGTTCTGGAGGCTAGAATTCCAAGACAAGATCAAGGTGCCGGCAGGGTTGGTTTCTCCTGAGGCCTCTCTTTTTGACCTACAGCTGCTGCCTTCTTGCTATGTCCTCACATAAGTCTTTCCTCTATGCGTATACACCCCTTGTGTCTCTTTGTGTATCTAAATATCCTCTTCTTACAAGAACACCAGTCAGGTTGTTTTAGAGCTCATCCAATGGCCTCATTTAAAATTAATCATAGACCTCCGTAAAGGTCTATCAAATACAAATACAGTCACATTCTGAGGTACCGGGGATCAGGGCTTCAACATACAAATTTTGAGTGGACATAATTCAACCTATAGCAGTTTGGTTTTAGAAATTTTGACCCAGGATGGTAGCCCACCTTTAATTAACCTGTTCATAGCAGCTCAATAAAAAGGTCTATATTTCTTCCATCGAAAATAATTTTTATTCTGTGTGTTTACAGAGAGTCCATGCACAGTTACATACCTTGTAATTGCATTAAAAAATTATATTTCAATTAGTTAACATTTATAAAACACACCAAAAATGAACCTAGGCTGTGTAATTGTAGAATATTTTTTCTTTCTTCCAAAGGAGTTATTGCCAAAAGAAGAACGGGTGATTTACTTGATTAATGCTACGATATAATACACCAAATCTTTTCCCCCCAGAAAACAAATAAAATTAATGAGAATCTGGTTGGAACAAAATGTTCACATGAATTACCTGATATAAAGTAAGAGAGATATAAGGATAAATGATTTTTTAAAGGCTAACTTAAAATTGGAAAAAGAGTCAAAATCACTATGGGAGGCAGTGTTTTTATATATATTTACATTTTCTATTTAAGCCATTGAATAAGAAACCCTGAGATTCTAGATCAAAGGGGACTCTCTATGACTCCTCTAAGACTGGTGGAGGACAGAGCTGCTTTTTCACTTCTAGCACAGCCTAAAATCCATCTTGTCCTTTCTGAGTTAGATAAAGTGTCTCAAAAAAGGAGGGTACACTTCAGAAGTCACTAATGATAGGAAACACTATAACAAGAGACACACTGACCAAGGGAACATTTTCATTAGACAGCTCATGACTTGAAAGCTGCAACCACTTAATAACTCTTTTTACTTCTTCCCACTACCATGCTTTCTGTCCTCCACTCCAAAATGCACATTTTGAAGTTGTTTCACGCTCCCAATTGTACCCTTATATTAAAAAAAAAAAAAAAAAATCGGCAGTTTTTTAAGTTATATGTTTGTGAAGACATGTTTGGTCTAGGGGAGGTTTTTCAATTGCGAAGTTCAGGAAATAGAACCTAATAGCTAAAGCCTTGGGTCATTTTTCTCGAACAGAGCTCTTACTGTTCCCACTTTCCTTCTGAAAGGCAATGTGCCGTAAGACTGAGGCCTGGAGAATGGGTGTTCGAATCAATGCAGCAGTGTCTCCCTCTCTTAGCATAGTTAAAGAGGAACTTAGTATGCTTTTGCCTTTTATATCGTAAATGTTAACTTGAGACCTAAAATAATAGTAGTGGCTCTTTTAATTTATGAGGTTATAAGATCGTATTATTTGCAGTTAGGCAGACATAGCCATCAAAACACTCCTGTGAAGTCATCTTCCAAGTCTTGTTAATGAAAAATCCACAGTGTTTCCTCACAACCCCATTGTTTCCCATTTGTGCTTCAGAGAAGGACCCATCGTAGAAGCTTGCAATGCAACAACAGAAAGGACCATTCCTGTCATCTCTGTTTCAAAATCCAATAGGAAGGAGTATCTCTTACTTTTTGGGTTTTTTCTTTTCTTTCTCCCTCTCTTGTGGTTTTGACTGTTCAAAAAAAGCTTGGTTTTTCAACAGATCCAAGAGGTTCAGATGAGATGTTCTTTCCTGTCAAACAGGATCCTGAAACTTTTTGAGGTTTCTCAAGGACTTGTCTTTATAAGCTGAAAAGTCTGTTCTCTTTCTTCACCGTTGCCAGAAAAGTAATCAGGCCATTTTTCTAATTATAGTAATCTTCCCCAAATGGCATATAACTTCAAATCTAAATGCCATGTAAATTGGCCAACAACATTCTACAGTGAAACACTTTACCAAGACATTTTGAACGTAGGAGTTTTACTTTGTACAAAGAAAAAATGTGTTTTCTGTCCCAGTTTCAACTGGGTTTTCTTTCTTGGTGTTTTGCCCAAGAAGTTCCACTATTTTAGGTGTAAAGAGCATGGATGGCAATTACTCCTGTCAATGGCATTTTGTGAAGAGTTGTGTCTGTGGTGGATAAATTAACTCCCTTTTGGAAAAAAAAAAATGTTTATTTGCAGTAAAACTGAACAAGATTAAATTGTCCTCATGTAGTTATATTGACTAAAAATCTCTACAGATAAGAGGAGTGAGGTTCCCATCACACAACATGGAACTAGACTCCTCCGCCCCCCCCCCCCCAAGAATAAACCTCTAATAATTAATCTTCTCTATTATGCTAACCAAGGAAAAATTAGGTCCTGCTGGTAAGTTTAGTGGGCCACAATGTGCTCAGAGCAGGTTAATTGCCACCTTCTCTTGTTCCATTTATCAAATCCTAGATATTTGATTTTTCCTTGCCTACCCACCCTCCTGGCCTTTAAAGAAGGAGTTTCTGGATTGGGATAAGGGTAGTAGGAAAAAGTCTCTAGAAAATGGAACTGGGCACTGAAATAATGAAATGTAAGTAGGGTATGGATTTATCCAGGAAATGTTGGCATTATGGTGATTGAAAAGGGAAGAATAAAATTGGATAGGAATTTAAGAACACAAAAATGGAATGAGCATTTAAGAGTGCAGTAGAATAATATGTCACAGTTATAATGCTTACCTTTGTGGGGCTAACCAAGAGCACTTTATTTCTATAGAACACTGCCATCAAACCATAAAAACCTGGCTGTTCGTGGGGAGAAGAACATTCATGAAGTGGGTATTTCCAAGTATTACACCTTTCTAATCATTGGATTGCAACTTACTAGCGGCTCTATTTTGTTTATGAAAAGTGAAAATTCCTAAGTTATTTTCCTGGAAATTATATTTACTAGGTCTGAGGTGGGGCCCTGAAATCTGCATTTTTGCAAGCTTCCTGGGTGGTTTTGATGAGTTGGATCTTAGTGTTATTATTAGTTGGTTATTACTCAACACTATTAGTTATGTATATATGATGTATTACATTATTTGTTGTTTATTAGCCAACCCTATTCTCTGGGAATTTTAAGGGACATAGATTGGCAGATTAGCTCAGAGCTTCAACAGCACAATTTGGAGCCACTGCTACTAAGTACATTCAAATAAGCAAATGATACCTTGTAGGCAAGAAAAGTATGGTCATACTCAGGTGGGATGAATTAGAAATTATTATTTTTTTTTCCTGAAAGCTGAGTGGAATAATGACCTGCTAAACTGAAAATGAGGTTGTTCAAAGCTAATCCATGAATTATTTTAAGAGGATGATTATCTATAGATTTTGAGCAAGTAATAGGAAAGTGGAGCTATAAATGTTTCTAAGAGATAGATATAAAAATGTACATTTGAGAAAAGGATAACACTTTACAGTTAGGAAAGTCCTTATGCCTCCTTGTACAGGGATGTTAGAATAATATGAGAATGAGTACTTACCATTTCCGAAAGGAAGAAGATGTTTTTTTGAAAATAAAAATCTATATTACTTATTATTTCTGTGGCGCATCACCACAATATACACATTTCCTAAGCCATTGTTTGAATTCTGGTGTGTGTTCCTTGTGACTTGGGGCTAATCTCACTTCTGGATTATTTACCTGAAGTGCCTTAAAAAGCCAAACAGGAAAAGAATGCTCTTTGTCAATGAACCACAGAGTCTACAGTTCTTGATTGATTAGAGTAAAAATGCAGGCAAAGGAATCTTGGATTTATTTAAATTTGAAATATACTTTTGCATAAAAAACAACTCTGCAACGCACATTTCTAATAATCTGTTTGTATGGTTGCATGTGGTAAATTCCTTTGTGACAGAATTTTCACAAAGATTGCTTTGTTGGCAACACTTTTATGTTCTGAAGCGCCCCCATGAGGGGCCAATTTTGAAAAGGGGCAGGTAACCTCATAATTAAAATGCTACTGAATTCTAGGGACCTACTTCTTTCAATAGTCCCCCAATTCCCTGGGCATAGACTCATTAATCATCAGAATATTCCAGTGAGACTGGTTGTTTTTTTTACATAATATAACTAATTTGTAAAGAGTCAGAGGGGGATTTGAATATAAAAAAAAGATTTTAGTCTTGTATTTTTGGAAAGTCTGCTTCAGCTCTACTGCCTCCATCCCTAAATTACCTTGAAGGTACTAAGGCAGTGTAGTGGGCTGAATAATGACCTTTGAGAGATATCAGGTCTTAATTTCTAGAACATGTGAGTGTTACTTTATAAGATAAAAGGATTTTTGCAGAGGTGATTTCAGTCAAGATCTTTAGAGGGGATGATTGTCTGGGATTATCCATGTGGGTACTAATTGTAATCGTAAGTGTCTTTATAAGAGAAAGGCAAAGAGGGCATTGCATACACATAGAAGAGGACGCAGTGTGACCACAGAGATAGAGATTAGAGTGATGTGGCCACAAGTCAAGGAATGCTAGCAGCCACCAGAAACTGGAAGACGCAAGGAACACATTCTTCCCTAAAGCTTCCTGTGGGAATGCAGCCCTGCAGACACTTTGATTTTGGCTCAGTGAAACTGATTTTGGGTTTATGATGTCCCAACCTGTGAAAGAATGCATTTCTGTTGTCTTAAGATTTCAAGTTTGTGGTAATTTGGTATGGCAGCCCTAGGAAACCAATTCAAGGCAGTGAATTTCCCCCATTCTTCTGACTCACATACTCTGGTTTGCAGCACAACAGTCATCCAAGAAGCTTCTTAAAAAGTTTAGATTTTTGTGCATTGTCACAGATCTAGGGAATCAGAATTTTTAGGAATGGGACCCAAGGATCTGCATCTTTAACAAACGGCCTAGGTGATTCTGATGTGCACCAGGTTTGGTCAACATTTCTGTAGGATGTTGTATTAGTTTCTTATGGCTGCTATGAAAAAATTACTACAATTTTAAGGTCTAAAACAACACAGTTTTTTTTTTTTATGGTTGTGGAGGTCAGAAGTCCAAAATTTTCACTGAGTGAAAGTCAAGGTTTTGGCAGGGCTCCTTCCAGAGTGCCTCTCTTCCTCCAGTCAGTTACTCCCCACTCTTCTGCCAGCATTATCTTTTAAACCCACAGATGCTCTAGGGAAGGAAAGTGTTTCCTTCCTTTGGCAGATTCTAGTGGCTGCCTATATTCTCTTATCTTCAAAGTGCATCACTTCAGTTTCTACTTCCACTGCTTTCTCTCTTACTTCCGTGTACCTCTTCTAAGGAACACTGGGATTGCATTGGGCCCACCCAGATAATCCAGGATAATCTTCATTTTAAGATCCTTCTCTGGATTTTATCTGCAAAGTCCCTTTGCCATATAAAATAACATTCATGGATGTCTGGGATTAGGATGTGAATATATACGGGGGAATATTATTCAGTTTAACACAGACCCCATGACAACATCTCATGTAGAAACTAGAGACGGAAATGAAGTTGAATAACATTGTCATGCTCATTTCATTATGTATTCACCTGCTTTTTTGTGCTTATTTTTCCAAATAAAGCCATTTGGAGTGAAAGCATTGAAGTATGGCCACTATTGTCTTTGACATTTTGGTGACTGACAACAAAGCATGCAAAGCTGCTGAGTTCACAAAAGAATGATATCATTAAAATGTTACAAATTTAAATGCTGATGCAAAAGGGTGGTCAGATGGAGAGATTTTGACTTTCCTCAAAGCTTCATTATCCCCTTCCCCAACTGCCCACAAATAAACAGCTGTTCTAAGTAAAACCACAGTTTTTTGCTCTGCAAGTGTAGGTTTAAGCCAGCTTCAATAAAACTTCACATAAGTAAAAACTGGGCATTGCTATGCATGTGTGGTTGTAAGACAAGCCCTCAAGGACCCTCCCCACCCCTTTTTAAACCAGTTTACTCTCTCTAAGCACTCCTCTGTAGAACTTCTGTGTTGCATCTTTTGTACCTTATATTTACGGATAATATAGAATTCTAGATTTGAAATGAGTGGTAATAGAAGCTATAGAACGGGAGTACATTTTTTTCCCCTCAAAAATACAACAAGTGTATTTATCTGTCACCAGTGATTTATTGACCAATCAACATCTTTATTTTTTTCTTGAACCTGTTTTAAATTGTCTCATTCTCATTGTCGCTGCTCTGATTAAACTCTTCCCACTGCATTTCCGTGTGACTGCATCACTAACTGCTCCCCAACATACAATTTCTGTTCCTCTCCAGTGTGCGTCTCTTCCTCCATCTGGTTACTCCCTACTCTTCTGCCAGGATTATCTTTTAAACCCACAGATCTCATGTTGCCCTCTCCCAATTAAAATCCTACAAAATAAAAATTAAAACTAGATATGCCATTTGAAGATGTAGCATTGAAGCCTCCTATGATCTTAGCCTAGTATTTCATTTTCATTCTCTCTTCTACACTTTCACACACAACTTGTGTTCTAGTCCAATTTTTTCTTGTTTTCCTTTTCTCAAAGAGTTAATTTTGAGAGGTGTTCTGGGAGAAAACATTCTGTGATTAAATACATTTGGGAAAGTCTGTATTTTTCACATTCTGGGAACTTCAAAATGCGCATTAGTGTACTTAATGGTCTGAGAAGTCATGCAGTGAAGACAGTTGTTTTTTGTAAAATTTTATTGAAGTAAGCATAAATATACTAAAGTGCATAAACCTTAAGTGTACAGGTCTATGAATATTTGCAAAGTATACACAATTTGGGTAGTATAAACACTATCCAAACCGAAATAGAGACTTTTTCTTTCACTCCAGAAACCCTCTTTATACTCACTGCACTGTTCAGGCTTCTATCACCATTGATGAGTTTTGCTTCTTTTCAAACTTTATGTAACTGGTATCATAGACTATGTTTTCTTTTGTGTCTATTGTCTTTTGCTCAGTGTTATAGTTATGACATTCATCCATGTAGTCACATAATTTGTTGTATTGCTTGAGGCCAGTGGTTGGCAAAGTATTGCCCATAGGCCTAGTCCAGCCCACCAACTGTTTTGTACAGCCTCTGAGCTAAAAATGATTTCAATATTTTTCAAGGGTTGTGAAATATACATACGTAAAAGAATGTGCAATGGAGAATGTATATGGGCTGCAAAGCCTACAACATTTATTTTCTGGCCCTTTACAGAAAAAGGTTGCCAATTTTTGCTCTGTGGCATTCCATTGTATAAATATACAATTTATTTATCCCTTCTTTTATTTACGGGCATTTGGACTATTTCCTGTTTTGGATCATGACAAATAGTTCTGCTGTGAACATTCTTTTACATGTCTTTTGATGAACATATGCACACATTTTTTGGTTAGGAGTGGAATTGTTGAGACACTGCTAAAAAGTTTTTCACAATGATCATACCAATTAAAATTCCCATATCAGTGTAAGAGAATACCAGTTGCTCCGTATTTTCAACATTTGATATTGATAGATTTTAACATGTTTAGCTCTTTTTATTGCATGTGTAGTGGTGTATCATTGTGAGTTTAATTTGATTTTCCTTGATGAGGTATAACATCTTTTCATATTTTACTTCAGCATTTGGATAGCTTTTTTTTTTTTTTTTTTTTTTTTTTTTCATTGAGTCCTTCTAGTGTTTTGCTCATCAAAAAATTGTTTGTCTTTTCTCTTATTGATTTACAGAATTCCTTTACATATTATTCACATAAATCCTTTGTCAGACATATGTATTGTAAATGTCTTCTCCTTGTTTTGACTTTTTATTTATTGTGTCTTGTGACGGATGGAAGTTCCTGATTTAATGTAGTCCAATTTTTTAAATCTACTTTTTGATTAGTACTTATTTTTTTCCTGTTCAAAAACATCTTTGCCTACCCATGAAACATGAAAATGTTATTTTATGTTATCTTCTAGAGGTCCTATTGTTTAATTTTTACATTTATTTTACAGTCCATCTGAAAATTATTTTTATGTTTGGTGTGAGATTGGGCTAAAGTTTTGTTTTTTCCATGTGAATATCTAATTGATATTCTTGCTAACCCTGCATCTACAGAACACTGGTTACTATAGGCACTGTGTTCTAGCAACAATCTTGGTGAGGCTGAATCCCCATTATAGGGTTTAGAGCCTCAGGAGACCATTCCTAGATGGATACACACCCTAGCAACATGGCCTGGCTTGCTTAGAACAACAAACTGCACTCTAGTCCACTTCCTAATCCTTGTGGCTTGGGGAACAAGGCCAAATAAGTCCAAGTGGTACCAGAGCTGGGCCTCACTTCAGGAGAGGGTCCTTCAGAGGTCTCAACAGAAGTCTTGGCTTATTTATCAGGACAGACACTGTAACTCAGATTTCTTTTACTGTGGATGGCTCAAATCTCTATTTCCCTTTTTAATATCTCAGCTGCTTCTTTCTCATTGTGTCTTCAGCAACTTACCCTGTACAGCTAAGGAGTCAACAAATCACTTGAAGTGGCAATTGCACCCAAAATTTTGGGGTCATTACTACAAACTGCCCTTTTCTTTAGGATCTTGGCTCTTCAAGTCTTGTCTCCTTTGGCATCCCTGAACTTTCATTTTTATTCCTCCAATCTACTGTGACGGCCACAAGTTCTAAGCCACTTCATTCTGTTTGGATTCTACGCTTTGAACTGTGAATTGGCAAATGCCCCAAAGAGATAAAGCAGCAGGTTGTAATAGGGCTCACCTCTATTTACTTCTTTCCCTTTAGGAGGTTGACCTTTAGGTCCTGATTGCCTTAGTTGTTTCCCAGTTGTTGCCTTCAAGAAGCTTTATATGTATTATTTTTGTTTTTTGTCTTGTTTTTGTTTTTGAAGTAGATTAGTCTGGTACAACTATTTCATCATAGCCCATAAAAGCAATCTCCCTTTTCAGTTTTGTTAACCCAGCATCAGCATTTTTTCAACTTACGTTTACAATGGGAACGTGTTTTTTTTTTTTTTTTTTAGGTCTTTCTTCAAGGAATTCCACAGAAGATTCTTTAGGAAACACTACTCTAACCATATCAGTCTATTCACCATTTCTTAAACACCACAAAGAATTTCATGCTTTCATGCTACTGCACTTCTTTTCTAAAGCGGCCTTGCCCATATTTCTTTTGCCTTTTAAAATCCTATCACAACTCTACTTCTTTTATTAAGGATTTTATAATTATTTGCAGAATAAAAAATATTGCAAATTCCATAAAATTCTTTGCAATATAAGAGCCTGTGGAAAATTGACCTTTTTGTAAATGTGGTCCGGTATGTTTTCTCCTTATGGGCAATGGAAATTATGTAAATGATCACTTTTCTTTTTTGGTTGCCAGAAATTTCACTCTCATAAGCTTTAATAAATGCATAAGATCATATAGTTTGGATTGTTTTTCTTAATTTTTCTTGAGCTTTTACTTTGGTATCTTTTCTAATTCTAATTATGTAAATATTTATTTACTTTTTATATAGTTCTATAAGCTTTTCAAGTATTTCACAAAACAGAATATAAAACAACATACAATATATATAACTTTCTAAAACAGTAAACAATAATCAAAAGAACAATTTTCTTCTCAAGTTCATTTCAATTAATTATGTTGAGCCTCATTTTAAATCATTTATGATTTGCATTTTTCCCCAACTGAACTGTAACTTTGTTGATGGCATATTATTCCCTTACTTAGTACATACTTTTGGGGAACAAAACTTTGTTTTGATCAGTTTTGTGGTGTAGATTTTCACAGTGGTTATAGGTAGGACTTCTGGAACCAGAATGCCTGGATTTGAATCTCACCTCTACCTCTTACTGCTTGGGATCTTGGAAACTTACTGAAACTTATTGAAACTCTCCTTACTTATATTACTGATATTTAAAATATCATTTGTTTGCTGTGAAGATTAAATAAACTGATTCATATAAAGTGCTTAGAATAGTATCTGGCACATAGTAACTCTTCAATAAATATCACTTAGGATATTTGGGAAGTGTATGATGTCTAATTGTTATATTCCAATGTTTGGAATGAGGAGCTGTACAACAATTTTTGAGGTTCTACAAGTTATGGAATGGTCCTATAGCAATGTTCCAGTTTGTCAGCATTAAGAGACATTTAGCAATAATCATAAGTAGTGAATAAAGAAATACTGTATTAGAAAATACAAAAAATAATTTCTCCTAAGCTTTGTGATAACACGTTTAGAACAAGGTATGATATTAGAAGGTTACCATGTTAACACATTCATCAATGATTTATTTTCCATTATCTTGAACAGTGTTATAATCTGTCAATGATAGGATTAGTAACCTCTGGTAGGGTAATGCTGATTTAACTAAAAGTCATACATAATATATCATCTCTGTACTGTTGTTTCTGTACTATGATCACTGAGATTGTTTTAAGAAATAATATTGATGCAACATTATGATCACGATGGGCTAGGGGCGCTTTCTTGAGCTTACCACTTTTGTAAGAGTTTCTGAGGGAAATTTGTACCCCAAATATGCAAGGCAAAATAACTCTTTATTATTAACTGGTTATTGGACAGTATTGTAGGACTTTAGTAGGCTAGACTGGAGGGTTCTGTTTTCTATACAGAGTGAGCCTAAAGAGCATTGTAACAAAGCCAGTCAATATGCCTCCTTTGCCTATTTTTCTTCTCTCTCAAAATTGAATTTTGGAACTTGTCATCACAATGGAAAGAAGGACACACCTGCATCCACCGTAGCAATCAAAGCCATAATGGGTGAGAGCATTGACCACCTGTCTAGAGCATGGCTCATCCAGGCTGCTGGCCTGGGTCAACCTGAGCAGGCAGCAGATTTAGCCAGTGGGAAAGAGCATAAAGATTTGAACGAAAGTAAGATGAGCAGGTCTTCAGAGGAGCTTGGGCTCATCATGTTTTGACCATATGTAAAGAAGGGTTTGGAAGCTGAAGCCAAAGAGATAGATGCTTCGGCCTTCTCACTGACCTTGTTAGCATTCTGGCTGCACTGGTGGAAGAACAAGAAGGGCAGGAGAGTGAGATAGATGATATAGGGCTTGTTTTGATAGTGAATGAGGCCAGGGATTCGTCTTAGTTACCTAGGCTCCTAGACAACTACTGCTAGGAAAACAATCTAAAGAAAGGGCTGCCTTACAAGTGTGGAAACCTAACCTGGCAGTGTTTTCCCATACTAGAGCAACAGTGGAAAAATTGCCCTGCATTTGATTGGTCCAGATCAGTATTCAGGGGAGTGTCTTGTCCCAGACCTGGCATCTACATTGTAAAGGGGTAGAAAAGGAGTGGCTATTAAAGCTAATAGATGTATAATTTAAAAATGTCTTTCATATACAGTGGGGCCTTCTTACCAAGGCAATCAAAGCCCACAGTTAATTAGCTAATTGAAATAAAGCCAGATGTACCAAAAGTGGTATTAAATGCCTCAAACCTTTTATTTTGTCCCATCAACACATTCACACTTGTGCACACTAGTTCATTGAGCAATATTTTGTTACTCTGTCAAGTTTTTTTTCTGTTAATATGCATCTATTGATTAGAGTCTAGGTTATCCATAGTCTACAGTTTCTAGTTTTGTTTTCTTTCAAATATATAAGCTCTGAAATACATTTTTAGAGCAATATGAGTTCAGAATATTTCTAAATTTTAATTTTTTTTGTAAAGGTGTAATGTTGTTTTATTTATATTTAACTCAATACAAATAGTCATTTTAAAAATCAATTTTCCTTTCTTATATATATTTCAAAACACTTAGAGTTCATAGAAACAGTGATTTTTATATTTATATTGCATCATTCATAATTTTAAATTGCATAATTAGACTAAAGTAAAGTAGGTGTGGGAACATACAGCAGAGTCTTTACAGACATCAGTTCTCATGGTAGGAGAAGTGGTGCAAGGGGATACTTGAAATTGGCTTATTAGTTCTGAGAATGCAAGGGCACTTCGACATTTCAGAGTAAAAAATGAGGGAATGATGATTAACATGTAAAATGTACATGCTCTGAAAGAATAAATGAAAGAATTTAATAATCTCTAAAATTTTAAATGGCTCATTTGCAAATAGGTGTTGGTCATGAAACAGTTTTTAATTACTTCACAGAATCCAGTGGCATTTTGTTATGAAGATTTTCCTGAGGCACTTTGTGCATACACACACACACACACACACACACACACACACACACACACACACAGAGTTCTATATCACCTCTTAGATTGGGCAAAATATTCTCTGAGAGTAAAACAATTTTGTCTCAAATCAGTTCTGATCTGCTCTTGGGAATTTTGTTTTATTCACACTTTTTATAATTGTGTTATTATGTACCAATTAGCTCTATTTGCCTGTGATAGGAAAGAAAAAAAAGACAGGATTTTAATATGATTTTTAATGGAATCTGAAGTTACAAAAACAGAACTTTAATAATAGATGGTATAATAGAAAGCTTTTCTCAATGAATATTTCAGAATAAGAATTTCTGACTGTCTCATGTATTCACTTAGCAGTCTAAAGTCTGTGTGGGTGGCAACTTCCCGGGAATATGAATATATAGGATCATAGGAAGTGGAGATATTAAAGGCAGCTAAAACCCTGAGTCATTTTTTTTTCTATTTTCAACTTAGCCCTTAGGATAATGGTACTGTAAAAGCGGTAGCAACAGATTTAGAAATACCAGATAGAAAACAGAAAATAATCAGAGTGTTCTGGATATTCCTAAATTTTCTCTGAGTGACTGTCTAAGCCATTGTGATTAAAAAAGAAAGGAGAGAGAGAGTGTTTTAATAACTGATAAGTGAGTATGAAAGAGTACCTACTGTATATGGGAGCTGATTAATTGGGTTGCTCCTGTGAAGTATTAAATAGTATCCACCCGACTTTTCTTATATTTAAAAAATAGGAAAAAAAAATAATAATTTGCAATCAGATCAGTCATTCACTGAGTAAATATGTGCATACCTTTTATCTATGATATACTATCCCAAGTCATTTGCAATCTGATTAAACAGCTGAGAGGGAGAGGTAATAGTGGCAGGATGTGAGCATGGTCTAAGCAAATATCACAAAAGGGAAGAAGTGAATTGGCACCAGATAGTCAATATGTCTTTTTGGCTTAATGCAACCTAGCAATATGGGGAGGGAGGAATGATGGTGAAAAACTAATCCCTTTATCAGTGTGCCTTGGAGTTTAAGTATTTACTTTTCCACCAGGAATTGAAGAAAGCTAAATTTATATTTTACAGCTTACAACTTTTAGAAAGAGAAATTGTCCTTGAGTACAAGTAACCATGTCTTTTATTTATTTATTTTTCAAGGGCTAGAATTCTTTGTACTTGTAGTTGGTAGACATGTGCCTGGTCTCTTGTTGGAGTGCATGCCATATTACTATATGCAGTTTAGAAGTAACAGAAACTAGCTGTGAATTAGCTTATACAACTGGAGGAAAAACAATCAATCATGACAGCAATAATTAGAATTCATCAAATTACATTCATATTCTGTCCTACAACTTCTTTATCCTGATAGTCTCCAAAGCACGTTAAGAGATAATTAGAGTAGAATGGTTCCAGCCAACTGACATTTAGTTACTTATAAGCCATTGAACTACTAGATGCTGAACTATGTTATCTTCTCCAGTAGTTTGTAATGAAGATGTTATAATGCACACAAACATTGTATATGTAGCTTTTAACGTGCATAGAGGTTTGTACTCTATATTTCAATATGCATGGGAATTTTGTACATTACCTTATATCTACATGTTTTAAGCAAGGAAAAAATGCAGGAAAACAACAGTGTAGATAGTCTCCCTATCTTACTCTGGATATTTTGAAGTATTTAGTTTTTACCAATTGCCAGATACAAGCCTGGAAGCTGAATTTTATTTTTCCCTGGTAGATTTATTTAGACTCAGCCCAGAAGCAATCTATGACTTTTATTTTTTGGATGAGAAGTTCCCATGACACTGACTTAAGTGAAGTGTAAAGGTCTTGGATACTAAAGGCGAGTGTCCTGCTGCTGGGCGGAGTTTGGTTGATATTACAGAGGAAATTCAAGCCAGTATAACAAATCAGTTGCACAATGTTAGACTGAAAAGGGCTGCAGAAACCAAGACACACATGTGAAAAGATTCAAGGAGAGCAATACTATGACTCAATTTTGAAGATCAAGATAATGATCATAGAAGATGTTAAGAAAGCAGCACATACTTGACACATGATGAGGAAGGAGATGGTAGGATGAGACGATGGCTGGATTCTTGAATGGGCAAATGAATGAGAGGCAAGACCTTTGAAATGGCTGTCTACTTGAAACTTTACACATAAAAACGTTTGTGGGAACAGTCTGCTGCTTGTGAATACATTTGTCAGTGAACCAAAAATGCCCTGTGGGTTAAAACATTTCCTCACCCATCAGCAATTGAGGATAACAAAGTACATGTTTAAAAAGGAAATTAAGTTCAATAGCTTTTGGTATGTTTGAATGGGAACATACATCATTTTGGCAAAGCTTCAGTGATACTTTTTAAACTGACAGCAGGTCTGACCACATTTCCTTCAGTTTCCCATAATGAATGAACTCCTGAACTCCTTAGGATCTGCCTGGCATCAGATAGTTCAGTGGTGTTGGTTTCTTTCAAATCTTAGGCTTGGATGAATTCTTATTAATTTTATTTGTTTTTATTATGAAATTTTTGATTATTTTATCCAGTTGCTCATTTTTGGGGAGAGCAGTGGAAAAAGTTACCATTTAAACAGTTGGCCCTTTTGAGTTGAATGATGCCAATATTTAAGTCACTCAGCATTGATGGGGGTGGGGAGGAGTGTTGGAAGAAATTCTGTGAGTCATACCTGAGTTAGAGGACCAAGAAGATGAATGGCTTGGAAGTCTCACTGTGAATAGCTCCTAAGAAAAATTAAAACCTCATTTTTTTTTTTTTTTTGTCAAAAGAGGAACTGTATCTTTTGAGTGCTTATTGTAACAAACTTATAAACAAATATCCATCAAGAATATATTGGTTCCTGGGAAATTCTGTTTACTTCTCTGTGGAGCTAGCTCTTAGCTGTCTATGCAAACCAAAAATGGTTTTCTGTTCCTTTCATTTTTCACCTATATTCTAAATGATATTTTAATGGGTAGATGTACAGTCATTCAAAGAATTAACGAAAGTATTTCAGATCTTATTTACTATATGTGGAAGTTTGTTTTTCATTGCAAAATTTCAAAATATACCTTCATATAGCCTTTGATAGCATTCAGCATTTTTTGATATGTACTTTTATCATGTGTTATACACTTTCACCACACAAATAATCATGTATTAGAAAGTTGCTAAAAAAAAGACATCATGTGAACACTTACTGTACACTTAGGCCTTTACATGGGCTATCTTACTTACTATCCATAATAACCTGAAGAGGTAGACATTATTATTTTTACTTTATAAATGACTACATGACATCAGGAGATTCATCCAATGTTTTCATTACAGTACAGTTTGGAACCAGGATGTGAATAAAGTTCTCTCTTTCCTCAATGTCTATAAATAAAGATTAAAATAAATAACTCATCTCACCACCCAAAGGAAACACTGGCAGCATTTTCTTATATATTCTATCAGACTCTTTCTAAGCTAAAATACATCTCCCACCTCACTCTCCCATCTCTCACAGTTAGGGTCTCTGTAAGACACAGAATTCTCTGATGGCTCTACTAAAGAGATTTCAATGAAAGGACCATTTACGTAAGCGTGTGTAGGGCTTTGAGAACCAACAAAGGAGGTTGAGGTACTTGGAAACAAGCTATTACCTCCTTAGCATGAGGGGTCTGGGAAAAAAAATGTTGGAGCCCAATGAAAGCTAGAGTCCTGGAGGAGGGGCTTCTGACCAGCACCTGTAGTACAGAAAGGATACAACCTCTGTTACACTGCAGAGTGATTCTCTTTTTTCTCTCCTCTGGTTCTACTCTCCTGTTAGTGCTTCATTTTGACAGAATTCAACCTTGAAGGGAGCCCAGGTGATATGATCCTTAGGGGTTAGCCTCTTGGGGACACACAATAGGACAAAGAAGGATAGAAGTTAGGAAATGGGGAAAGCCAACACAAGATCTTGCTATGCATAATCACTTTTCCATTTCATTAAAATCAATATTTTAAAAATGGCTTTATAGCAGTTTGCCACATAGATATGCCATAATCTTTACAATTGAATATTATAAATTGTAAATTTACAAAATTTGCATTTGGAAATAATTTATTGTTATTAAAAATGCTATAGTGAACATCCCTGTACACACATTTTTGTACGTATCTTTGTTCATTTCCTTAGCATAAATTCCTAGAAGAGACTTGGAGGTTGAAGGTCTGCACACTTTGAGATGCAGTATAATGCAATATAATGTGGCTATTAGGCACACAGACTCTTGAAGACCAATTTCCTGTGTTCAAATTCCTGCTCTGTCATTTACCAGTTGTGTGACCTTGGACAAGTTAATCAATCTCTCTGAGACTCAGTTTCTTCATCTTTAAAATGAGGCTAATAATCCTATTTTATAGAGATAGTTTTAGGATTAATTAGATAATAAAAGGAGCACACTTAAAACAGTATACGACTTATAATAAGTACCATATAAATGTTAGCTATTGTTATTTGTAAAGCTTTTCACATACTTTGACAAACTGTTCTCTAGAAAGTTTGTAGTACTCTACATTTCTTTAAGCAGTGTTTTGGAGTCCCAGTTCTCCATACCTTTAGCATTTCTCTTAATCTTTGCCAGTTTAATAAACCAGAGATGGAATCTTGTTACCATTTTAATTTTCACTTGAGATTTAATTTGGAGATGAATTTATTTCCTTTGATATGGAAGGGACTTCAAAATCATGTAATTCTTTAGTATCACTATGAACATCAATCGTCATGTTACTGTGATTGTACTTGAGTGATGGTTAATATAGAGATCTGCTTTAGAATATTGGCTGCAGTGTCCACTAGCATAGTAAGTATGAAAATAAGGTACATTAATAAATATTCATGCAATATTTAGCCCAGGTAAATTAATGCACCAGCAAAGGGGTTGAATGAATGTAAAGATTTTCCGTAATGAAATGATGGATATATAATAGATGTATAGTTCCAGTGGGGATGGGCCCACCACTGTTTCCAAATAGCGATCACATAGCTCATGAGATCATTCTTGCACCTGCTCAGGTCGAGTGTATCTGTGATTTGTCAGCAGTGCCACTGGTGTCAAAGTAGAAGATGGGGCTCAATGTGACTGCTTTATACCTGTAGTTGTCAGTACTTGGTTAGATACTTCTGGTGATAATTTCATTCACAGCTGCTTCTTAGTGACCTCATATCTCCTTTCTCAAATTACTTATTCAAACGTGTCACTATCACCATGTGGCAGGCTATGCAATTCATCTACTCTTGAAAACAATCTGCCCGATACTAGAAGTAGAGATTCTGGTCTAAAGTTTAAGGACAATATTTCAATTACTTTTCTTTGCATGTAGAGGTGTGATGCTTCACATCTGACTCAGCTACAACCTGCAAGCATGTGTTGAGGTGGTGACAGTGGAAAATAATGGTGTCTTCCTCTTGCTGATCATTTAATAAAAGTTGCTGACACCCTGACGTTATCTGACTAGGTCCATGTTAATTTGCATGGTTGTATCATATGATGTCTGAGGGGAAAGGAAGCTGATGGAATAAAGCTTTTCATAGAAAAGACAGGCTAAATAATTCTTTGATATTCCTTTTGTGTTTTCTTTTAAAAAATCTTCACTTAGCTCAAGATTATAAAGATGTTCACTTTTCTTCTCCCTAGAAGTTCATAGTTTCAGCTTCAGTATTTAGGTTTGTGGTCTATCTCAAATTAATTATTTTTCTATGGTAAGTAGAGTCAAAGGTCATTTTCCTCACATGTTTATCTGGTTGTTGCAGCTTCATTTGTTAAAAAACTATTTTTTCTCTGTTGATTGTCTTAGTGTCTGTTGAAGATCGATTGAACATACATGTATGTTTCTTAAATTTCTATTCTGTTCACATATCTATTTGCCCATCAAAGTGGTTTTCAAAGTACGGTCCACAGACCCATGGGGGTCCTTAAGACCCTTTCAGAGAGTTTGTAAAGTGAACTCTATTTGCATAATAATATGAAGATATTATTTGCTTTTTTCACTGAATAGCTATTTGCACTGACGTTATAAAAGCAACGGCAAGTAAAACTACTGGTACCTTAGTATGAATCAAGGCAGTGGTGCCAAACCCTACTCATTGTATTCCTCAGTGCCACACACTTAAGTCCATAATGAAGCAAGCAAACTGATAATTTTATTAAAGCTAACTCTTGAGCATGCATTTTTAAAATTGTCTATTTGATGAAATGCATGAAACATTTCGGCTACTTACTGATGGTTGTCTAGAGCAGGGATTGGCAATATTTTTCTGCAAAGGGTGAGATAGTAATACTTTCAACAACATTGCACACCTGATCCTGTAACTCGTCAACCCTGCCACCATAGTTTGAAAGCAGTCATATGTAAATGGATGAACATTATGTTCCAATAAGACTTTATATACTGCAGTGGATGTAAGGCTGGATTGGCCTTATGCAGTTGTAATGTGTAGACTGCTGGTCTAGGGGAAAAGCACTAGATTAACAAGCTGAACTAAAGGCTTTTTTTTCCCTTTGGTGAAACACCGTTACATGAAAGAATGACTGACAGGCAAGCTGTGATCATTCTGCTCTGAGTATGTGGCAGCTATTTTTCTCAAAAATGAACAAATTGGTCTTGTCATTCTAGGGAAACAGACTGACAGTTTCTGTTGTCAATGGTGAAATTTGAGCTTTCAAGCGAAAACTATTTTGCAAAATAGTTTTTTCTGACACCATGAGCTTGACCTCTTTCCAGTACTTAAAGACTTGATTGATAAGGTTAATGGTGATATTAATGAATGTGATTTTTAAAAATTTTATAATAAAATGTGTCACTATTAGAAAGATATGCTGAACTTGATGAATCAATATTTTCTAAATGACTTATGCATAATATTATAAAAGCATGCCTGGGTCAAAGATCCTTTCCAAGTGTAAGACAGAAAGGAGCACAAAAACTTCATGATATATTTTTAGGATCTACATTGCAAGTAACCTTTAAAAAGCTACCACTTGTTGAGTTTTATTGTAGTTGCAAACAGAATAGGTGTAATAATCTGAGAGGTTAAAGTACTCCTCACTTTTCCAATACTATTGGTGTGTGGTCTGATTTTCTTCATGTACTCCAACCCAAGCAGCATAGCAAAGGACTAAATACAGAACCAGACATGAGAATCCAGCTGTTTTCTATTAAGTCAGACATTAAAGAGATTTTTAAAAATGTAAACTTCTAGTTTTCTTACTGGTTTTGTTTGTTTTAGAAAATAGTTATTTTTAATAAAATATTTAATTTTGTTAACATGTAATTGATTATTACTGACACTTTTAAATGAATTAAAATAAATTTTGAAAATTTCTCAGTTTTAATTATAATATGGTAAATATTGAAAAATATAACCCATATAAACAGAAGCTTGTTGGGATCCTCAATAATTTACAAGGGCTTAGGAGTCCTGAGATCAAAAAATTTAAGAACCATTGGTCTATTTTTAAATAATTCCCCACTGTTTTAATAATTACAGCTATAGAATAAGTCTTAAAGTCAGGTAGTGAATTCTTAAACATATTTTTGGTCAAGATTTTGTGGCCATGTTAGATCCTTTAAATGTTTAAATAAATTTTAGAATTAGTTTATTAATATCTTTTTATTTATTTTATTGAATTTTCAACTTTATTCAGGTATAATTGACAAATAGGATTATGATATATTAAAAGTATACAATGTAATGATTTGACATAGTTTGTTTTGTGAAATGATTTCTACATTAAGTTAATACATCCATCAATCCATCACCTCATATATTTTCTTTTTCTTTGTGAGAATGCTTAAGCTCTACTCTCTTAGCAAATTTCAATTATACAATGCAGTATTATCAACTATGGTCACCATGTTATGCATTAGATTCTTAGAACTTACTTGTAACTAAAAGTTTGTATCCTTTACCAACCACTATTTCCCCCTCCTTCCAGCCCCTGGCAGCCACCATTCTCCCCTCTTTTTCTATAAGTTTTACTTTTTTTTTTCCTTTTCTATATTTTGCATATCAATGATACCATGTATTTGTCTTTCTCTGTTTGTCTTATTTCACTTACCATAATGTCCTCCAGATTAATCCATGTTATTGCAAACGGCAGGATTTCCCTTTTTTTTCTTAAGGCTGAAAAATATTCCATTGTATATGCATATCACATTTTCTTTACCCACTCAGTGAATAATGAACATTAATGAACAACTTAGGTTTTTTTCCAAGTCCTGACTATTATGAATAATGCTGCAATGAACATGGAAGTACAGATACTGTTCCAAGTAATGATTTTGTTTCCTTTGGTAGGATTGCTGGATCATATGGTAGTTCTATTTAAAAAAAGTCTTAGGGATCTCCATACTGTTTTCAACACTGGCTATACCAGTTTACATTCCCACCAACAGTGTACAAGGGTTCCATCTTCTCCACATCCTCCCCAGAATTTGTTACCTCTTGTCTTTTATATCTTATTGTGGTTTTGATTTGCGTTTCCCTGATGCTTAGTGGTATTGAACACCTTTTCATGTACCGGTTAGCCATTTCTATGTCATCTTTGAAAAAATGTCTATTCCAGTCCTTTGTCCATTTTTCAATTGGATTATCTGTGTTTTTTTCTTTTTTGCGATTAAGTTATATGAGTTCCTTGAATATTTTGGATATTAACCCTTATCATATATGTGGTTTGCAAATATTTTCTCTCATTCCATAGGTTGCCTTTTCATTTTGTTGATGGTTTAATTTGCCATATAGAAGTTTTTTAGTTTTATGTAGTCCCACTTTTTTATTTTTGCTTTTGTTGCCTTTGCTTATGGTGTCAAGTCCAAAAAAACAATCATTGCCAAGACTAATGCTGAGGAGACTATCTTTTTTTTTTTTTTTTTTTTTTTTAAGGAGTTTTATACTCTCTGGTCTTATGTTCAAGTCTTGAATCCATTTTGGATTGATTTTTTGTGTATGGTGAAAGATAAGAGTTTACTTTCATTCTTTTGCATGTGGATATCTACTTTTCCCAACACAATTTGAGACTATCTAGGTGCCTGAAAGAACCAGTAGGCTTTTTGGACATTTTGAAATTTCATGACATGAATAATATATTGCTAGTTATGAACTGGAAGACATGTGGCAGACACACATACAGACACATGCACATTAAAAACCAAGAGAAAAAGGTAGATTTATTTCAAACCACAGTGCTCATATATAGTTTGATTGCTTTGTGAGATAGGGGACTATCTCCAATCTGCCCTCCTACTTAATTGAGGCTTAAACTCATTCGTATTAAAAAAAGAAAAGAAAAAATGTTGTATTAAAGAGATTTAAATAAATTAAGAATAAATAAGTATCATTAATTTACCAATCATTTGTACGTCTCTGATGTAATTGGAACAGACTAGGATTCAGGGTTCAGAAAGGTTTACTATCAAATATTATGAGCCCAAATCTCAATCAAGTAGGAGAGTAGCTTGCTAAAAGTAATTTCTAGTCCCTTTATTTCATAAGACAGTCAAATTGTGTGTAAACGCTCTGGTTTAGGACAAGGCATCTATTTTCCTCCTTGGTGTATAATGTGTGTGTGTGTGTGTGTGTGTGTGTGTGTCTGTCTGTATGTGTGTTTACCACATTGTCTTGGAGGATAAGCAGGAATTGGCTAGAAGAAGGAGGTGGTTATCTGAGGTTGGTGTGTAGATTCCAAGCAGAAGGAGTAACTGTTGCTGTATTTTTAATGGGCTTGTTTGAGATCGGAAAAATAAATGAGAAAATAAATGATGGATGTAGTTAGAAAAAAAGGTTTGGACTCTGTCCTTTAGGCAGTAGGGCCAGAGAGGCACACAAGAAATTTTTAAATATGACTCCATTTGAATAGAAATGCTTGAGTTTGCACTTGAAAAAAGAAGTGCTGATAAGCCACAATGGAGCAAACTAATATGCCCACACAGACAAACACATATAGACCCAAACATATACATGTAACCAGTACTTATGTTTAATGGAAATAGCACATAGTAAGTAACCCATTTTTAAACATTGACGAGTATAATATTGATATTATTCCTCCTTCCTGCCTTCTTTTTTTTACCAATATTTATTGAATTCTTCCAGGTGAAAGGCATTCTACTTAGGCATGTACAGTTACATGTATGTGCACGTGTTTTTTAGACTGTTTTTGGTGGAAGCATTGAGGGAAAGGTAAATATAACACAGCCAACGTTTTTGGATTTGACTTTTGTGTTTTCACTCTTCAAGTCTATGTGAGCAAGTGAAACAAACCAAGCACAGATCAGGCTCAACAGGTGGATGAAAATAAAGTTTTTTAGTGTAAGATATTTAGTTGAAAGGCCTGTCACTTTGCCCATATTCAGCTGATGGTTTCCTCCCTATTTTACATGAATAATCCTCCCCTAAAGGAAATGTTTATATGTAAAGTGATAAAGAACCAGTGGTTAGTCATAGAATTATTTTTTATTTGAAGAAAAACAATGAACCCTCTCACAGTAATGGGTATACTCTTGAATAAATACTTTAGTCACTGTGATATTGCTCTCTAGCTTTTATAAATTTAAAATAAGAAAATTTCTAGAAATTGATTATAAAAAGAGATGAACAGAGATTAATATTTACTAATAAGAAGTTGGCTAAATAACTTTGATTGGACATCTACATGGACATTAACCATTATCAATTATGGTGTAGCTCTAGATTCAATGATAGAGAAGAGCCTCTAAGCCACATTACTGAATAAAAACGTAGGCTATACACAGCTGGAAAAAAAATTGGTCCGTATATGATTTTGTCTATGTGAAAAGAGTATATATACATACATACATATAAAAATATGTATGTATGTATATATATACACATACATATGTGTATGTATATGACCAAAAATGTTTATCAAAATATTAACAATAATATCAGAATAGTAGGATTTGAAGTTTTTTGAAAACATTATTCTTTACACTTGTATATATCATTAGGATTTTAAAGATCAGCTGTCATATTTATAAGCCTCATTCTGTAGAAAATATAGATAAATTTGACAGTTTTGTGTAGTTATGTCACTTGTTTTACAGTTATTCATATGCTGTATTACATATCACTTTTAGTGTTATACAAATCATATTTAGAAAATATTTCTTTCAATTCAACAAGCATTTTTCTGTGCACCTAATAAATAGTATAGTGGAAAGTGTATGTGCATCAGTTATTTTCATCTGGGTTAAAATTCAAAATCCACCACTTAAAAGCTATGTGATTTTAGGCAAATTACGTATCCTCTTCCTGCCTTTTCCCTCATCTACAAAATGTGTTTCCAGAAAATCTCCCTTACAGGATTATTGTCCTTAACAGAGATAGTATTTAGAAAGTTTTGTGCACAGTATCCAGTACCCAGGGCTTATTGGGTACTTAGTAAATAGTACTGCTTTTACAACTATTAGTAGTGACAGGCATGCCTTCAGTTCCCAGCACAATAATGTGCTAAAAATTCAAAGATAAACAATCTGTCCTCTGCCCTTAGGAACTCACCATTGAAGTGGGGAGATAGAAACATAGACAAAGCACATCTGATGTAATATGACTTTCAGGGTCTTTGTGAGAAAAGGAATGGAAATGAAATATGTGGGTAAAAGAAAGGGGGCTTCAAGCAGAGGGACCAGGCAGCCTAAAGCTTTTTTACAGGTATACGATACCCCCATATTCTCAATATCTCCTCTTCCCCATACATCTCTCTGTCATTCTTAGATTAAATAGAGGAAACTAGGTAAGAAACTTTTTGGGTTTTTGTAATATATCAGTGCTATTCCATGTGCTAAATAAAAATTTCAGATTTATAGATTGTCAACCTCTTCCTGTAACAAGTACAATTGATCCTGGAACAATGCAGATTGTCAACCTCTTCCTGTAACAAGTACAATTGATCCTTGAACAAGTACAATTGACCCCTAATGCAGTCAAAAATCCATGTATAACTTTTGACTCCCCAAAACTTAATTACTAATAGCTTACTGTTGACCAGAAGCCTTACTGATAACATAAATAGTTGGTTAACACATATTTTGTATGCTATATGTACTTTATACTGTATTGTTGCAATGAAGTAAGCTCAATAAAAGAACATGTTAAGAAAATCACAAGGAAGAGAAAATATATTTAGAGTACTGTATGTATTTATTGAAAAAAAATCTATATATAAGTGGACCCATGCAATTCAAACCCTTGTTCACGGGTCAACTGTAGGTTCTAACTTCTCCTCCAAATTTGGTGATTAGTAATGTATGTGATTTGTTAATAATACCTGTTTTATATCTTTATTATGTACATAAGTAAGCTATAATATTCCAACAACTGAATAATAGCAAGTTTTACACAAGGAAAAGGTGCCACTCTGGAGCACCAACTCCCCCAGCCATCAAGAGAGCAATGCTGACTTGTCTGATGCATCTATTTTGAGTAGATTTGATAACAACCACTATTAAGGGGTCCATTGCAGTGAGTTCGTTTAAGATCATTTTCCTTTCTTGCTTCTTTTTTCACTTACAAGCTGAGTGCCTTGTTGTTCCAATTTAATATGACCCTTTTCTACCTTGTCATTTTGGATCTTGATTCAAGAAGAGTTCATAATCAGGAAAGGAATCAAAGAAGGATGTTTGCTGCATCAGTACTTTTGGAGTTGACTTGATGAGCTGACCTCTAAAGTAACACTTGGGTTTACAGTAAGCCACTGGCAGCTGATTAAAAAGCTGTCACATGGGCAAAAAATTGTTGAGAGACTGAACATATTCATGATAGTGGGAAGATTCAGAATCAGGAAGCTTCTATTTGAATTGGTGTCTTCTGAGTGATGCTTTGTTTCTTTGTTCTTTCTTTTGTTCTTATTTCCTTTTGATCTATTATACCCTCTATCGTATAATAGTAAGATGGCCTTTACTTAGACTGAGTGAGGATAAATTTGGTTCTTTTTTGCTGAAGCACAGACAAAGTTAACTTCTCTGTTTCCATAATTATTACTTTTTGCTTATTTTTACTGTAAGCTCACTTTAGTCTCTATTTAGTTCTCCAGTGATATGGAGTACAGTGTCCTTTTCAAGAAAAATTTTGAAACATGTTGAGTTATGGAATAAGGCAAAATTGATGATGGCTGGGAAAAGGGCAAGACTTTCCATTTGGAGAAAGCTGTGACAAAATTTTGATGTGATAAAAAGAAAGAGAAAATGAACCCAAACAAGAACCGTATAATTAAGAAACTTGAAACATGCCCTCTTGCAAGCTTTTAAATTATGAATAACTTTGACCATCTTATCTTCTATTGCTTAATTTTTAGGTAATGCAACAAACAGAAAACATGCAGCATGAAAGACTAAATAACTCTTGAGAGAATGCCATTTCTAGCCATATTTTTTGAGACTCAGGGATATTTCAGATAAATTGGATCAGATTCAAATATCTAACTTAAGACTGGATCCTTATTCTAGCAATATCCTTTAAATGATGAGACTCAGTTGTTACTTCTAATAGTCAAGGAAAAGAAATAAATAACTGGAGAGGAGGAAAAAGAAAAATATAAAGATTTCCAGAAGAAAATAAGTCTTAGATGTATTAGGCATTGTTGTCATGGAGGAGAGTGGAATGGGTTAAGCAACCGTGTGCTACTTCAAACGTCCCAGGGGAGCTGACAAACATAGACATCTTACTTTATCTACTTGAAATGGTGTCTTTTTGAAACCAAAATATCACTGTCATTAATGAAATTCTGTTGTGGCCAAAGAGCTGATTCTCTTACCAGGTATTTAAAAAAATGGTTTTGGTTTTAATTGGCAAATTCTCCTTGGCCACCCTCCTTCCGCCCCCCATCACTTTTGTCTGAGATTATAATTGATTAAGCAATAAGACACTTTAGTAAAATATTTCTCATACTGTTTATATCTGATGTTGTTTCTAATTGCCATGCTTGATGAACCTAGTAGTAGTGATTGGTCATTTTAAATTGTTGATATAATGACATAGTTTCACTACATGTGGGTACTGACATTTAAAAAAGAAAATAGCTTTTAAACTGAATTTGAATCTTCATTTCTGGTTATACAACATAGTGTCCTGGGGATTTGTTAAAAATACAAATGCCCAATCTCCAGGCCATTTTTACTAAATCAGAACCCTGGAGGTGGGCTCACCCTCTGCATGCTCCCTAAGTGCCCCACGTGAATCAGTGATCAGGTGCGGTACAACTGGAAATGGTTTAAGGGCTCACCCGTGGCGGCTCAATTGATTATCCTCTGAAAAGCATTTCCTTCAGTCTATCTGCAGCCATCTAGCCAAGGTGTCAGTCATATTTTTTGCCTGGCCCCTCCTTTGCCACCTTGAGAAGTGCCTGCTCCTCAGTTGCCTGGGGAGCAGAGACAGGAGGTAGGACACCACCTCGTGGGCTTGTTTCTGTCAGAGAAGTGCCAGCGCTGTGTCTTAAGCATTATTGTGAACCTATCCTTTGCAACACCCGCCGTGTTTCTCAAGTCACAGGGAGCAGCAGTCAGAAGAATTGTGGGGATGAGATGGTGACAGCACAAAAGGCTCCTGCGCTACCCCTCTCTTTATCTTTCTCTGGCAACAATGTAACAAATAATATCTTCACATTTTAAGACATGATCCCAGGGAGGAAATTCTCACTGGAAGCTGTTGCCAGACTAGAAGCCACTTGCGCCAAAACATGTTATATAGACCTCTTTGGCTCTCTAATCGCTCTTGAGACGGAGCCAACATTGAGTCTCTTTTGACTTCGACTACAATGATTGTTTCCTCACCAGTAATTATAACATTATGTACTAATCTGTTTTCATTGCCAGCAAAAATCTTTGGCTTTTGTAATGCTGGTGAAATATCGGTCTAGGTGTTTTACGATAAATACTATGAATGAAATATTCAACCTGCTCATAGGGCTAAAACGAAAAATAAATTATACATTAGTAACTAAAACTGAATGGAGAAGGTTATTCATGACAGCAAGGAAGCAAAAAAGTCTCCCTTTACCCTTGGTTTCACTTTCCGTGGTTTTAGTTATCTGTGGTCAACTGCAATCTGAAAATATTAAATAGAAAATCTCAGGTATTTTGAGAGACAGAGACCACATTCATATAACTTTTGTTATAGTATATTGATATAATTATCATATTTTATTATTAGGTATTGTTAATCTCTTACTGTGCCTAATTTATAAATTAAACTTTATTGCAGTATGTGTGTATAGGAAAAAAAAACAGTACGTATAGGGGTCAATACTATCTGTGGTTTCAGGCATCCACTGGGGATCTTGGAATGTATATCTCGCAGAAAAGCGGGGAATACTATACAAGCTACCTCTATGGGGAGTTCGGGGGGGTGGAATAAAGTACTTCTCTAGCTAACAGTAAGAGATTGTGTGTGGCTTTGTGTAGGAGGTGATTTGTTGGAGGTCCAACCTTGAAAGACATTTAGATAGGGACCTCTGGGGATGGGCTGTTGGCAGACAGAGCAAAGTGGCAAAAGTACAGAGGTGGGAAATTGTGGGGGCCTTTATGAGGGGACAGTGAATAGTTCAGATTGGTTACTGGAGAGTAGAGCCAGATTAAAGAGAATCTTGATTGTCAGGTTCGGGCATTCAGACTTGCTCTTTGGTTAATAAAGGCAGTAAAAGTGTTTCAACTGGGAACAGCATTCTTTAATAAGATTATTCTGGTAGCAGGAAGTAAAACTAACCAAAAGAGGAAGGGACTAGGAAGAGGGATGCTTATTAGGGGGAAAGATCATCCAACTCTAGTCTTGCTTTAAAATTAGTCTCACCTGCTATGTCTCTAAGATGTTTAAAATTCATGGAGCAGTCGAGGAATGAACTCTCCTGTGAAAAATTCCATTAATGACAGAATCCAACAAGGGATCATTATTAATGATAGAGTATTTGAATTTGAAAACTGTATCCAGCTGATGTTTCTGTTACTTACTACTATAGTTTTCTATGATGTATTTACTCCTTTAAAATATTTTTACACTCAGTGTGGTACTGCCTTCTCACTTTATTTTAACAGCCTGTAGTTAAGATAATAATAGCTCCCTATAAGTCAGTTGAACCTAGACAGGGTACCAAAGGTACACAAAGAATTAATGGCTTCTCTGAAAGCATCAGTCAGATCTTGCAGCTGTTAGTTTTTCTCTTTTCCCATTGTCTTCCTTTCATCTATCCTATTCAAGTGAATACAGAGAGCTGGCTTACATCAAAAGCAGTCATTAGCTCATGTATAAATCCTCTTTCTATTCATTTAAGGAAGAGGTTTTTCCTTGTTTATACAACCATAAGTTCTACATTTTACTTCAGGAAGTCTGACTCTCCAACTATCTTAAACGGTAAAAGACGATCTTAGAAGGAATGAAGGCATAGTTGCTTTGGCAATAGAAGTGTACATAAAATTCCAATTTAAAAAATTGGTCAGTCATTGTATAAAAAATGACTGTTGTTCTGCTCTTGTATTTCTTCCTACATCTATAAACTCTGTGGGTTTAAACATGCCTCAAACAGCATTTAGCAGTGGCGGATTTAAATGCTGATGAGATGGTATTTGAACTGATCTTTTCTTCCTCGCTGTGCCTAATGGATTACTAAATTTAAGTGCTCAGGGCATAGTTTTGCCCTCCTTTGGGGGTGCGTAGCTCTTATTGACGTCATTGGGAGCCCTGTGTCTCTGCAGGGCAGAATTTGGCACTTCCATGTAGAATATTTTTAAACTATAAAATTGAATTACAAAGGTATTGCATCTGCTTTTTATATAGACACTGTTTGGATTATTAAAGAATGTTTCATAAATCTAGCTAATTCTGCAGGACCTACATATTTAGCTAAGCAAACTATTTTTAGAAATTAAAAGGGAGAGTGAACTTTTAATTTAAAATCAGGTTATTTAAGACAGGATTTATAGAAATCAGAATAATATAAAGTTGAAAGTAAGCTTAGTATTAAATCATGCTTTTATTTTTAGCAGATGTGCTGGGTAGTAAAATTTAGTTTTGTGAAAACACAAATGAAAATGGTAAACAGAATATTAAACAGATCCTACTACTAACAGAAATATATCTTTATCTCTTTTATTTTTCTGGTATAATTGGTGGAATTTCATGAAGTGTATTCATTACAGCAGAGTCAAGATAAAGATAACAGGGTTCTGTTCTCTCTCCTCTGGATTCTACATCTGCAGCCATAATTTTTAATTTAAACCACCTTTCATATACCCCTTTCTCTCCCACCTCTCTTCACGCCAGCCCAGGGGTAGGGCAAGTGTTTGTGAGGGCAGCAGTGGATGGACAGTGAGCCCTCCTGGGTAGTGGTTACCAAATAAATGAGGACATTTCTACTTTGTCCATTATTTGATGGCCGCTATATTCCCTAAGGTCCTGATCCTGTCTCAGAAACTTGTTTTCTCATCACAAGCAATGCCAACTTTTTCTTTTTCACATGAACTTGTGTGTGTGAGTCAGTTTGATCATGCAGGGTCCGAAAGAATGTGTCCAGACTTTCACATCCATAGGTTTGCTACACTTTACATCCTCTAGATTGAAGAGTATCATCACCCATAGACAAAATCTCAAACTCCTTGAAGTCTAACATTGTAAGCTGCAATTCAGCCCATTAAACATTGCTTTTTTGATGTATCGCTTTCAAATGTACAGAAAAATATATTTAAAATCTTTGAGCCTTTGCTAGTTGTGAAGTTTTATCTGTGTGTGCAGATTTGTCCTATGAAATAGAATAATGTTCACAATTTTAGGTTTTAAGAGTCTATGCTTTCAATAAAATCCAATGACTATCACCTGGGGCCAATCACCTATGAATCCCAACACAAAAAGCTGGGGGAGAATTGGTGCCATTAGCAAAAATACTAACATAGTCCAATCCTGAATCCTGATAGTGATACATTATCTTAGGAGAGATGCAGGAGTTCCCCATGATTTTGTGCTCTATTGTTTCAAGTCTGCTTCTTTGGAAAGCATGCCAGCAAGAGGACTCTGGGGAGAGAGCCAGACATATCTGTGATCCCAGCATGTTTGAATGTTGCCACGGTAGACGTGAAAATAAACAATGACAACCTCCTGCTCCAAGTGGAAACATTTCTCCCCTCTAATTGAAAAATTATAGAACTCAACAGGACACAGTAGGAGATATTATAATTCAGCAAGACCAGGAGCACTTGGAATCCCTGGGATTATACATCATCTTGTTCCACCTCTTCCTTTTATAGATGAAGAAATGGCAAATAGGAGAAATTGAGCGATAACTGCACAGCTACGTAGTGACAGATTTGGAACTGGAGCCAAGTTCCCCAGTTCATAACTCCAGCATGGTTTCATTTGCACTGAGGTTTGATTAATTTTTGGAAAGCAGTTTTGTCTCCTTTCCCCTGCCCTTCTCCACCTATCCCACACTCAAATTTCCAGCATGTATCTGGTGGTGAGGGGATGGGACAGTGGCATTAATACTTGAACAATCGCTCCACATGAGTAGCAGGAAAAATTTGAGGTCTGCTTCCCTTTGCTCCTTCCCATTCCACCACTTTTCCCATTTCTGTAGGTAGACAACATCCTGATATGGCATTTGGGCCTATCCATCCTCTGGATTTTTTAAAATGCATGAATAAACATTTGCCCTGTGTTCCACTCCTTTGAAGCTCTTTTGGGTGACGTTATAAAACCTGTATTTAAAAAAATTGCATTTTAGTACAATACTTGAATCCATTTACTCAGAGGTTTGATTAAGAGTGGTCATTTCTAGAATTCTGTCAGATCGGTGGGGTTGGTGGGAAGGAGTTTTGGGCACAATAATCCTTTGGCATAACACAAGTGACATTTCTGCTCACTTGTAAGTACACTGTTGGCCCTCGTTATCTGAGCTTTGATTAAACAGGTAGATACATCTCTGCTCAAGAGCATTACAGAGTTTTAATGTGAATGTCTTGGGTGCATAAAAGCCATGGAGAACCCCTGTTCTCTTAACTGTTATAATAACTAAAGGGCTTACCTTCAAACAAAAAGTGGATTTTAAAGCCACTGAGACAAGATCAACTTATAGCTTGGTTTTTCTTCCTTATTGAGATATAAAGTACATAGAGTGAAGTGCACCAAATGCAAGGGTATAACTTGATACATTTTTACACATGTACACTTGAATGCAACCACCTCCCACATCAAACTATAGACAATTTCCAGCACTGCAGTAGGCTTGGCTCGTGGTGATACTTTTTATAGTTTTCTGGAGTCCTTGGTGACACCTCTAAAGGTTTATTTGGCCATTGGTGTTGATTATCTTGGTACCCATATTTCTCTTCTGTTTCACCCTCTAAACTTAAAATGTACACTTGTTAGCAATAATTATTAGGACAGGAGGAGCTGTCACCTAATCAACGGGTGAAACACTTAGCTCTGAAATTTTGTAACCCATTTAACTCGGTTGGCAGTAAGAATTGTGCCTAATATTCCTGTAAATACTATTTTATTCACTGTAGATGATTTTACCTCAACATGTTTCTTATAGCTCTCTTGTCTTAGTCCTTTTGGGCTGTTGCAACAAAATGGGTGGCTTATGAAAAACAGAACTTCATCTCTCACAGTTTTGGAGGTGGGAAATCTGAGACCAGGGTGCCATCCTGGTCAGGTGGGGGCCCTCTTCCTGGTCCTAGCCCTACACATGGTGGAAGGGAGTTAAGGATATCTCCAGAGCCTGTTTTATAGGGCCACAAATCTCACTCATGAGGGCTCTGCCTTTATGATGTAATCACATCGCAAGAGCTCGCCTCCTAATACCATTACATTGTGTATTAGAAATTGACATTTGAATTTTGGAGGGAACACAAACATTCAAACCATAGCATCTCTATCACAGATTCCTTTATAGGAATTATTTAAATATACATAGCAGGTATAGGGACAGTAGTAGTATCCTCATTTCAAATTTACTTGCCTTGAAGGAACCAAAAAGCTCTGTATCATATCTATTATTACTGACTTTTAGATGCCTAGAAGATTTGAATGGGGGAAATTTGCTTGTGGACAACTAAGGAATTTATTTAATATCATAAAGAAAGGCCAGTCTATACCATAAGAGAATTTGTTTCTTTAGAGAAATGAAACTGAAATGTTAGAAACTGGAAGTTCATTTTCTTCTACACTTTACTTGATTCTTCCAGGCCTTCTACCAGATAACCTTCCTTGACTTTTAAAATCTTGACCATTTCATTTAGCAATGATACCATTTCATTCAGCACAGTTTGGGGTTGACTGCATTTAGGATTTGTGCAAGAGCCTTTAGTACCTCCCTACTTCTGCTCTAGATAATGACTCATCTCTTCTAGGAATTAAGCAAATGTGACTTCTGTTTCAATGGTTTCCTAATAATAAGGTAGGACTTCAACAAAACAAAACAAAATTTCTTTTCATTTCTCTTCAACATTTCTTTTTCTTGAAATATTGTGAAATATTATGTGAAATAATAGTATGTCAAGGCACAAACATTTGTTTGGATTGAAGCCTTTTCTTTTTTTTTTTTTTTCTATTTTGGGGATCATTTTTGATTTTGTCTTCTTTGCTTGAGCTTTTCCCACAGGGAGGCGAATAGTATCTAAACTCATATTATGCTCATTATTAGCATTTGAGAATGTTAAGTAAATGAACAGATTGTGTAAGTAATGAAATAGTTTTGCTTCAGATTATTTAGATTATAAAATTGAGCCTACTTTCTTAAAGCAATAGGCTTTCTTATAGGATATTTAAAAAATTTGAATTCTGGGCAGGATAAGTGAGGGTAGGGAATTGGTGTTTCTAATAGTCCTAATTGTATTTAAAAATTGTATTTTTTTTTTTGTAAGATGGAAATTTTAGAGTATTAAATATATATAAAAATGGAAAGCAAAGGTACAGTGAAGTTATGCCATCTTCTTGGATTATTTTTACTAATGAGATGCTCATATTAAAGGGTAGTAGAATATGCCACCCCAAAATATGCCTTTTTGGTGTGAAGATGATTTTGAGCTGATTATTTTGAGAAACTGCAGACACAAGAGAAGCTCTGAAAACAGGATGAAAGTTACCCTTTTGTTAGAGAAATTTGTGTTAGAAAGTAAGCCTGTACCAGGAAGAGAGCTGTGATAATAGGACTGCCATCACACCCAAATGTTCATAAAATGTTGTCTTTATAAGTATTCCCTCAGTTCCTGGGATCTTGTATTTCTTTGGGTTATCAGATTTTGTCTCACATAATTTTCTTCTATAAAGTATTTTATGACATTAACATTTTGAAGCATCCATGATGATTGCGTTTATACGATGCCCACACTCTCAATATTTCTGATTGTTTCCTTATAATTAGCTTCAGATTAAACCTTTTGTCAAGGATGCTATTATGTGGATAATGTTATGGAAATTGGGACACTTTAGAGAGTGGAACGTGCACTATTAGTCACTATGCTGAGACAGCAGGTATAAACTGGGAATCTTGGCCATGCTAATCATAGATCCCCACCTGCAAAGTGGCTAGTCCAGGAATGAGCACATGACCTAAATTGGGACAAACAGCATTCTTCCATGAAATAGTTTATATTGATCCGAGGAAAGAAGGCTCGGTCAGATTGGTTGCTAAACTCTTTGTCTGAAGGTGGGAAATATTGAAATGTAGATAGAAGGAAAACATAATAAATGAATCCTGATGGCATTCATCCACTGGTTCCATTTCTCTCTAAAATTAGGTTCACCTCTGCTCTTAAAAAAAAAAAAAAGAATATTTATTACGTGCCAAGTAATTTTCTCAGTGCTTCACATATGTTAAGTCATGTGATGCTCCCAACAGTTCCATTAATTAGTTTTTAATTTCTGTCCCCATTTTATAGGAACTAAGGAAGGCAAAGCTTAATTCACTCCCCAAGATGGAACAGCTAAAATTGAAATGCACCAAAATAAGAATACATAGCACATGATCTCAACCACAGAAGTGAGATGCCACCCACGGTGATAAAAGTCCAGTCACTGTTTATTCTTGGGCTTAAACTAGTTAGGTTGGATTTCTGTTACTTGCAACATAGAGTCCAGATTAATACCCATATGACCATCAGTTCCGTAGTTCAATTTTCAGAATTGAATTAAATCAACTGAAAAGATGACATGTGAATGGATAAAGCCTTCTTCTTAGGCCCTGTTTTCATTTGTCTTTCAGACATGGCCTTTATTGCCATTAGGGGTGTGCTCATGATTAAGAATTTTCCAACAATTTGTTTGTGGGGACCTACATGATGTTACTCAAATGGGTACATTAATAATGAAATAATTTTTGCAAAGACAGAGTTGAAGCTTTGATAATTAGTATTTAGTCAAAGCAATTAAAAATTTTAGGACATCAATTAAGAGAAAATATTCTTCCACACACTGAATTGTCCCTGTCAGAACAAATTGTTTTAAGAGGGTCTCTTAATGTTTTGGATGACTGTGTAGTCAGTTTTAAAATACAAAACAGAAGTTAGTATGAAAGAAGTGGTCTTCTTGATGACAACGACAGATGACAGAGTATTGTGAAATTTTAATATGTGTCATGATTGGTTGTAAATTGCTTCCATGTTTGCTGAGGTAATTTGCACGTAAGAGATGAGTCAGACCTTCCATTGGTATCACAGTAAATTGCAGCGAAAAATTCAAATATTGACAGAGATGTGGTTTAACTTTGACTTAACCTTGTTGTTAACTCTTAAATATCAAATAGAATTAATTCAATTCTTAAGACTCCAGGTTTAAGTTTTAGGATATTTATGTTTTTTAAGATGAACCGTAAGACTAAGATATTATCCATAGGTATAAGCTACTATGATCATTTTTGTACTAACCATTTAGAAACACAGTTGTCTCTGTGTTTTGAGGGCCATTATGTGTCAATCATTGTTCTGAGCATTTTTGAATGAATTTGCATGAATTTGAAATCAGAGTTGGAATAAGGTCAAAGAACAGTGACAATTATGGGCTAACGGAAACTGTATTTCTGTTGATAGGCAAGCTTTCTTAAATCATTGTGAAGGAACTATTGTTACTTGTATTTTACAGAAGGAAAAGTTGAGCCATCACGTTATCTGTTTAAGATCAATTATTAAATTGTGGTTCTGAGACTACAATTCAGGTCTTTCTCACTGCAAAGAATAAGTTCTTCCTATTATCACACGCTAGCATGCAAGAAAGAAAGAACGATGTTGAATGAATAAAAGAAAATAATCATGAGCATGTAGGCCAGGATCTGAGGTGAGCCTTGATCAATAATTTTTGCTCAGTATAATAAATATGATATATGTTTAAACATATAAGCGTTAAACAATGTGATCTTTCAATTATTTAGATTCATTGTAATTTATTTACTTTATATGTAAAGAAAGCCAACATTAATGTTGATGTAGATATATAGAGGTGAACTGTATTTCAACACATACATGAGTAGATTAGACTTTAGAATATTTGTAACACTGTGTCGCTGTAAAATGTTGGAGATTAGAATATTTTTGCATGCATTTTTTTCTCCAGTTTCTAGGGGCATAGAGAAATGAAATATTACGGTGCCAGGTTATATTTTCAATTTGTAGTGACTTTACACCCTGATTTTATAGGCTGAGATATTTCAGTAGTCAAACTTTATTTCTTTCAAGGCTTATTTTACTGGCCTACAGTGATTTTCAAGAGTAGATTGAGTCACTTTTTATATTCATGTCTCATATATATTTCCTCTACTTGTTTTTCCCTTGATAAAATCTATTTGTCCTTTTCTTTTAATTCCATGAGAAATATACATTTATTAACCTTCCACACTCTCCCTATTATGTACATATGCAAACATGGATTTCATCTTAAATCCCTCAAATGTTGCTATCAGAAAAGACATTTTAAACAGTCATAATAAGATCTGGTGCATGACAGCGGACTTGGAACAAGGCTAGAGTATGGTTCAATCATTGTTAAAAGTTCATGCTCCTATTATTACATTCTTGTTTCTAATTCCTGTAACCAGCCCATAATGATAGATGAAAATATGAGCTATTTCTTGGCATTGGCAAAATCACAATTCAAGATGGCATAGTTTCCTTAGTTATTTTTAAAGTATACTGTTTATAGTGCTTGATATTCTTAGATAAAAAAAAAAATCCACTGAAACTATTTTTTTTAACTAAAATAAAAACCCTTGAAATGTTTAGTTACATAACCCTAATAAATATTTTCTTGTCTCTGCATGGGTATAGGTTATTCTGATGGGATCCAGAACAAAATGAGAGGTATACCTCAAAGACGTTAAACATTCTGAAAGATTGTATACATTTTAAAAATATGTTTACAATGCTATCTATTCTCTCCCTACAAAGTTGTGGTATATATCTGTACATCTGCTTGATATTTTGCTTACAATTTAAGTTCTTTGTGAACCTTCTAGTACTCATTCAAGGATCCAGATTAGACACCCATGGTCCACTTATAATTTGTTGCTATGTAATTGTTGGGTGGTGAATTTTGAAGTCACTAAGGTTGACACCTAAGGTTAGACACCTTTTTGGGTTTGGGCTCAATACTGACTGGAGGGGGAGATACCTGTGTCTGTTCTGTACCTGTAGCCGAACCCTGTACTCCCTCTACTCGGCTTCATTGGCACTGAGTACAGGGCAGATTCTCAAAGTTATTCCCCATTATAATTGCCTTTACTGAACACTATTTTATTAATGGCAATAAATCAAAACATGACCTTTCATAATCCCTTGATTCACTTGCTCCACCTGAGAGCATTTCTGTTTTCGCTTGGGTTTTCAGGCAGGGCTGCTTTTGCTTCATCAAGCTTTCTCTTCCCAGCCCTAATCTCTTACCCCTGACAACAATATTGAAATTCTCTGTCTATGTTTATGGCTTTTTGGTCCCTTTATTACCTTAATGAGAAAAACTGTTGGTATTTTCGTGAATGGAAGACGGAATTTACTCTTGCCAACAAGTCATTATGTAAACGACTACATTATTTCTCTATTTCCTTAGGGTGGGAATAAGTGGGTTTTTTTCTGGTGAGTAAAATGTGGCATATGAAACTGGACAACAACAACAAGGATAACAACAGCAAAACTTTGAAACTGGTTAAAGAATTTATTCAAACTTCCTCTGAAAATTACCAAAATTCATCCATACATTCATAGTATTAACAAATAACATATGAAACAGTGACTGGTACATTTGTAAAGATCACTTACTGAATACAAGAAGACCTCAGATATTTTTATTACCACAAAGGCCCAAGGTGTTATTAAAACACCTTAAAATCAGTCTTCCTGGAGTGGCTGGTTAGATCAATTGGTTAGAGCAGGTGCTCTTCACTACAATGTTGCGGTTTGATCCCCACATGGACCACTGTGAGCTGCGCCCTCTACAACTAGACTGAAACAACTACTTGACTTTGAGCTGATGGGTCCTGGAAAAACACACTTAAATAAATAAAAGTTAAAAAAAAAATCAGTTTTCTGTGTAATCTTGATTACCTGAAGGAAAAAAAAAAATCACATACAGCTATTGTCTGTGAACTTTCTTTGTCTTTGCAAGGCAATGCATTAAAAGCTTGGAAACATGAAAAAAGAGCTGGTATAGTCACACATCTCAGTGTGTTGTGCATGGTAGACTAATAGAAAACAAGTCTTAGGTCCAATCCTGGGCATGCAAATTAATGGTACAGGGAAAGTTTGCAGACATGCAACTGAAATTCCTGATAGAGTATTTCAGTTTAAACTCTACTGAATTTGGGTTCTCCCACAACAAAATGTTTAGTCTTGTCTCTGCTAAAAGGAATTATTAAAGAAATTTCCAGTTAAAGTTGAAATGATTATGACAAGCCTGTCTCATAACTACAGGGTGTATGTCTAGACTTTGCTCTAATTGGTCTTATTTAAGGCGTTCATTGTTTAATTGCTTTTGGGAATGATTTACTCTTTCATAGAACTGAGATTAATGGCAACTGGCGGCTTTATTGGTATTACAATCAAGGAAATGACCAAAAGTTTCAAAATAGAATTGAGAAGAGAGATTCTAGGCATAGAGGAATGTCAGACTAACATAGCTTCACGAAAACTGTTTTAAAATTACTAATACTTCAGTATTTTTGTAATGTGTCCATTAATACCATTTTAATTCTGATTTTTTAATGTATGGCGTTGAGACCACACTATGGTATTGAGTGTAATTGCCTTTTATAAGGTGTGTAGGAGTGATACTTAAAAAATGAATAAAAACCCAACATTTGAAACCATTATTTTGAAACCTTAAGTTTTATTATATCCTTTGTACATTAATATTTTTTGGGGAAAAATTGGAAACCTATGTAAAAGAATAGTATAGTTTTGAGTATTCAGTTTTGTTAGATAAATCTAAGTCTTTTGTGTATGTTTGCAATCCATCTAATATTTATACAAATTGTGTCGTATTATCATTTACATACTTTCATCTATTGGTAGATGGACCAAAAAACTGATCTCTCCTTTGTATTGTTCTAAGTCAAGACGAATTTTCATTGTAACTAGCTTTGGAGGGTAGGGGTAGGGAAAGACTGCCATTCTGCATATTGTGCATAATTTTTAATACGTATGAATTCATTGTTACAGGACTCATATTTCACAGAAAATGTAGTTTAGTAATATAGGGGAATACATTTAAGTGGGAAAAGCATAATCTATAAAATATAAAAAATTGTGTGATAATTATTTGGTAAAACAAAATGAAAACTCAAGATTTCAGTGAACAAGAATCTAGAAATTACCAAAAAAATAGTACTTTTTTTTTTGTTTTGCTTTTTTCTTTATTGTAAAAATAGTATATATATATATATATATATATATATATATATATATATATATACACATTTATGTATAATAAAAATAAGCAAATATTTTTCATGTGAACAAATAGTTGTGTGGTGAACACTATGTGGTCACCACAAGGTCAAGAAATAGAAGATAGCCAGTTCCCAAGCTCTCCCAACCAACACTTTTTTGTCCCTCTCTAATCACAACCCATCTCTTTGACCTGGAGGTATTCATTCTATGGTGTTTTGTCATAAAACTATAAAGAAAAGAAAGGAAACATTAACAGCTACATATACATCTCTAAAAAACTACATTTTAGTTTATCTGATTTTTATAAAAACTCTATTTGAAGGGAATCACATATTCCTTTTGACCTTTCTTCTGATTTCAATATTACATTTATGAAACGTATTTCCATTGTTGTATTTGCTATAGTTGCATATGGTTCATTCATTTTTATTGGTCTATAGTATTTGATTTTATGGATATACCACAATTTATATTGTTGGGATACATTTGTTGTGTTTCCAGCTATAAACATCCTCATAATTCTTTTCTAGTGTACATATGTAACAATTTCTCTAGATGTGGAACTGTTGAGTCAAAAGGAATATAATCTTCAATTTTACTAGATGGTGTTAAATAGTGTTCCAGCAGTATATGTAAGTTCCCATAGCCACATCTTTACTAAAATGCAGTGTATTCAACTTTTAAAATTTCTTTTAGTCGGATGGATATTTAATGGTTATGGAAATTTTCATGTTCCTGATTATTAATGAAATTAACCATCATTTTTATGTTTTGTACCATTAGGACTATTGTTTTCTTTTTGCCAATTTGCCTATTTAAACTTTTGCTCGATTTTTCTACTATATTGTATTAAAAAATCTATTTATAGAATTGTTTTTATATTCTGGATCCCAGTTTATCTTTGTGTTTATATGTTGCAAATATCTTTCTCTATGATTGTAGTTTCATTTTCTTTATGGTTCTTTATATAAGCATATGTTCTTTTTTTCTATAAAGATTTTATTGGGGAAGGGGAACAGAACTTTATTGGGGAAAAATGTGTACTTCCAGGACTTTTTTTTTTTTTTCCAAGTCAAGTTGTCCTTTCAGTCTTAGTTGTGGCGGGTGCGGCTCAGCTCCAGGACCAGTTGCCGTTTCTAGTTGCAGGGGGTGCAGCCCACCATCCCTTGTGGGAGTTGAACCGGCAACCTTGTGGTTGAGAGGACGGGGCCCAACCAACTGAGCCATCCGGGAGCTCAGCTGCAGCTCAGCTCAAGGTGCCGTGTTCAATCTTAGTTAAACATATGTTCTTAATGTTATATGAAAGAAAGTCAGTCACTTTCTTCATGGATAATTTTGTGTTTTATTTAAGAAATCTTTCTCTAACTTAAGGCCATATGGGTGTGTTTTTCTATTATTTTATAAAGATTTATAGTTTTACTATTTTCATTTTGGTCTTAAATCTATCTGTGATTGATTTTGGTAGATTATGTGAATAGGTCTGATTTTATTTTATCTTACATAGATATCCAATTTTCCCAAAACCATTTATTTAAAAAGTTGCCATGTCTTTACTAATAGATAGTGCCACTTCTCTTATATATGAGTGACAATACCAAAGTGGCCTGTTTCCAAGATCTCTGTGTTGGGTTAGCACCACACTGTTTTATTTACTTGGGCTTTAACATAAGTTGTGGTATCTGTTAGGTCAAGTCCCCCCACCTTGTTCTTCTTCAGAAATATTTTGTCTATTCTTGACCTCTTGAAATTGTGTATATATTTAGCATCAGCTTGTCAAACTCTACAAAATCACTTTTGAGATTTTGCTTACAATTGTATTAAATCTATACAGCAGGGGAGAATTGACATAAAAAATTTAGAGATTTCAACCCATGGACATGTTTTCTATTTCTATTTTTTTGGTCTTCTTTAATGTTTCTCAATTAGTTTCATAAATTTGTCTGTAGAAGTCTTGTACATATTTTCATAGATTTATTCTTAGGTACTTTATATTTTTGATACTATTTATACAATTTTTTATTTGTTGTAGGAATACATTTTTAAATTCCGTTTAGTATATAGGAAACATGCTAAATTCTCCTCATTAAAAAAATTACCTGTAGGTTTTTTGTGTGTGTGTTTTATAAACACAATTATTTCTTCTGCAAATGATGACAGTCCTTTTTCTTCCTTTCGAAACTTTGCACCTTTTATTTATTTTTCTTGCCTTATTGCACTAATTAGCACTTCAAATGCAATGTGAATCACAGCTATAACAGTGGAAAATTTTGTCTTGTTCCTATCTCAAAGAAATGGTTTCACCGTTAATTGTGATGAATACTATCATTAAGTTGTTTTATAGATACCCTCTAACTCAGGAGTTGGCTATCTATGGCCCATGGGTCCAATCTGCCCTGCCATCTGCTTGTGTAAATAAGGTTTTATTAGAACACACTGTGCCCATTCTTATAAATATTGTCTACTGCTACTTTTGTACCACAATGGAAAAGTTAAGTAGTATGACAGATATCAAATGGCCTGTAAAGCTTGAAATCTTTATTATCTGGGTCTTTAACAAGAAAAAGTTTGCAATTCTACTTTACCAGACTAAGGTGTTCTATTCTTTTTTTGGTGAATCCTTTCAAAATATGAATAAATATTGGATATTATTAAGTGCTTTGCCTGCATTGAGATAACGTGATAATATAGAAAATTAAATTAATTGTATTTCTCATATCAAGCTAAATTTATATATATTTTTGGACTAAATCCTCTGTTGTTAAAATGTACTATCCTTTTTATATATTTTTGGATTTAGTTTGCCACTATTTTGTTGAGGATTTTTGTATCTTTGTTTATAGTTAAGTTGACCTGTGATTTCCTTTCTCTTACTTTTCCTTTGGGTTTTGATATTAAAGTTATGCTAGCCTCTTATAATAGCCTTATATTATGTTTGGATAACTGTCCAATGGAACCATTTATGCCTGGAGTTTAGTTGTGAGAAGATTTTTTGTTTTTGGTTCAGTTTCTTTCATGGCTGTAAGGTTATTCATATTTCCTCTTTTTCCTTGAGTCATAGTTATATTTTTCTGGGAATTTATCCATTTGTCCTAAATTTGTATTCATTGTCAAAAACTATTCACAATATCCTCTTAATATCTTTAATATGTTTAATATGTCTGCAATATGTTCCTTTGGTCATGTCTAGTATGGTACGTTGTCTTTGTCCTTTATTCATTCACTACTGATTTATCAGTTTTATTTGTCTTTTCAAAGAACCAACTTTTGGCCTTGATCCTCTCTATTGTGTATACTCATATGCTTTCTAGTTCATAAATTTCTCTATGAATACTTAGTCTGTCTTCTACTTTTTTGAGGTTAATTTGATGTTACTTAATTTGTTAAAATGAATGTTTAGCTCATTTTTTCCCTAGCTTTTTTCTTTCTTTAAAGAGTATAATTTCTTTAAAATAAATATATTCTTAATTTTGATATCTTCTATTTTAAATTTTCTTTTATTTATACTCTTTTCTTAAATTTGTAACATGGTTCTAACCCATGAATCTGATATTTAAAAATTACTGATTTATAGATTAATTGTGTTGTGTTCATAATATTCTCATTGTATGATTTTCTTAGGAATTTGTTGATAGTTGCTTTATGACTCAATATAAGGTCAATGAATGTTCCATGTGAATTTGTAAAGGATTCTGCCGTAGACGGATGCAGTGTTATGTATACCTATTAAGTCAATTTTGTAAATATCCTTGTTCTTTTATTCTAGATCATTAATTTTTTGTCTGCTTGTTATATTATTACTGAGAAATATATGCTAACATTTTCTACTACAGTTGTGGATTTATCTATATTTCTTATTCTGTTTATTTCTGCTTTAAATATTTGAGGCCATATTATTATAGGAAAACTAGAGAGGAAAATAAATGAGGTTGTCTAGTAGAACCCACTGGGAAACCTTAAAGCAGAGGTTGAAGATTTAAGTTGAAAGTCATAACATTTTATTATTGTTAAAAATGCTTTTACATATATGTTCTTCTTTCATAATTAGATATTCTGTTCACTTTCAACGTCTGAATTTGAGAAATAGATTCAAGATAAATGAAAAACAGGTAATGGAAGTTGTTAACTGACCTGAATAAAAGGACATAAATAAGTTAGAAGGTATATCTATATCTGTATATCTCTATGTACATATTATGTGTGTATGTATGTATGTATGTATGTATGTATGTATGTATGTGTCTATCTATCTATCTATCTATTTATCTACCTATCTATCTATCTATCTTCTATCTATCATCTATATCATCTATCTAGCTAATTGGTGATTGGCAATGTAACATCAGAATGCAGGCCTCTTAGTACTTTGTAAAATGGATTGGTAAATTTAAGAGTAGGTTGGTAGATTTACGTACCATTGTATCCTAAGCTATCATTTTTCTTTTTGTGCTCCATCTTCTCTCTGGCTAAGAGACAGAGACCCTGGATTAGAGAAAATGCTTATGATTTCACTTTGGTCCCCTAACAAATCAAGAATGGCATTCTTTTTCTTTGAATTTAGTCTGCTTCTTTCACTTAAGCTGGTCACGTCTATCTCCTGGTTTTCTATACATTAAGTTAAGAGACATTCTGTCCTTGAAATTCAAAGTTATATATTGCAGGGGAAAAAAAATCCCCTCATGAAAATATATTTTATATTAGATTTTCAGTGGCATGGTGGGTAGAAAAAAGATTTATTTCGTTTCTTATTATTACTTGGTCTTCATCACTTTTGACTAGAAGATTGGTAGTTCTAAGAAAAATAATGATCCTTACATATTTCACACCTTAAAATAAAATTTTACCCACCAATTTTTCATTCTTAAATAAATCTGTAATAAGAATTCCATCATCAATTTCAGCAAACTGTATAGCTTGAAATATTTTAGTTGGTTGAACTCTAAATTATATATATTGGCATTAGATAAATTTTCTTTAAAAACTGTACAACTATAATACTGCACTTATTTTTTTTTTCTCTAAATTGACCATAAAACCCTCTCAGTTTTTGTTTTTCATCTGATCTGAGAACATATCCGTAACTGTCATGGCTGCTGGTTCCTTAGGGAAGAAGCAGATGCTTACTGAATCCCAATAATCTGTTCTATCCATGGTATTAATAAATGTAGCTTTCCTGTTAAAGTTCTTCATGGTTTTTATTTCCATGTATATACCAGTGCCTTGCAATTTTGTATATTTGTCCCAGATCTCTCTCTTGATATTTAAACTTATTTTTCCAAATTCTTGCTCACTGTATCCATTTGAATAGCCCACAGTTGCCTCAAATATCTCAAACTAAATTCATCCTCTTGCCAGCAGATCTGCTGGTTCCTTGCCCACTGTCATTCTGTCTCAATTAATGCCATAGTCAAACACTTAAGGCAAGTTGGAAATGTGGGGTTTTTCTTAACTTTTTCTACTCATGAAATATTACCATTTTTTTCCTTAAATATTTCTTGAAATACTTTTGCCCCTAAGTATTTCTTGAATTGCTTCCCTCATTTTCACTCTCAGTATTACCACTTACTTGCTTTATTACTGTATTGCTGTATTTTTGAAGAGTTATTTAACTGTTTTCTACCTCAGCTTTCTTATCTGTAAAATGGAAATAATAATAGGTCTTGCCCTATAGAAATTTTTTGAGCATTAAATGAATTAATACAGGTTAATTGCTTAAAAGATTATCTAGAACAGAGCAAGTGCTACAATATGTTAAAGGTATTATTGTTATTGTTATAATTGTTACTATCAACACTACTACATTCAGATTCTGATCAACCACTATCTGGATTATTTCATCAACCTCCTACCCTTCCTTCAGCATATATTCTGTTGTGAAATTTGACTTCAACATTGCCTTCAGGTTACTCTGTTTATATTGTAAATTGGACCCTTTGGCCATGCCGCTTAAAAATCCTCTGAGATCTTGTCCAAAGGGTAAAGTCCATGTTTCTTATCTCAGCATATCAAGGCCTTCCGTGAAGTGTCCTGGTCTATTCCACCTCAGATCTCACCATGCCGTGTCTTAACTTTGTTTCTCCACTAATTCTGATGTGCTCCAGTTCTCCTGCCCACACATGCTGAGTCCTACCACAGTGCCTTTGCTCATGCTGCCGGTGCTCATGGAGTTCTCTGTCTCCTCTTTTCCCCACTACCTTTGACTAAATCAGCTTTGAAAGCTTACCAGATGACTTAGTTCCTCCTCCAGGTGTTCCCACAATCTTCCCACATAGGCTGGGCTAAGATTCCACCTCTGAGTTCCCTTGTCTTTCCCTGGACTTGAGCAACAAGTCTTCTAAAAATCTCTGTAGCTCCCACAATAAATCAGAATGTAATTCTTTCTTGCTTAAAACTCTTCTCTAAGTTCCCTTGTGAATAGAACATAGTCTAAACGCAGTATCATGTTTCTCAGGCGCCGAGTCTGCCTCTGAATCCGTTGCCTATGCTTCACAACAAAGTCACCAATACCGACTGAGAACTACTCATGATCATCCAGCCACACTTACGCTCTTTGTTCTTTAAACGTATAAAACTTTCCTTGCCTCAGTATCTTTGGCATTCGGGTTCTCTCTGCTTCGATGCTCATTTCCTGAATATTCACATGGCTGCTTTTTTTCTCATTCAGATCTCAGTTTAAATGTTACATCCTGTAAATGATCTACACTAACCCTAGCTACAGTACTCTTCATCACCTCTATTTTTTTATTTTTTTTTATTTTTTAGATTTTATTGGGGAAGGGGAACAGGACTTTATTGGGGAACAGTGTGTACTTCCAGGACTTTTTCCAAGTCAAGTTGTCCTTTCAATCTTAGTTGTGGAGGGTGCCATTCAGCTTCAAGTTGTTGTCCTTTTAGTCTTAGTTGTGGAGGGCGCAGCTCAGCTCCAGATCCAGTTGCCGTTACTAGTTGCAGGGGACACTGCCCACCATCCTTGCGGGACTGAAGGAATTGAACTGACAACCTTGTGGTTGAGAGACCACTGGCCCATGTGGGAATCAAAGCGGCAGCCTTCGGAGTTAGGAGCATGTTGCTCTAACCGCCTGAGCCACCGGGCCTGTCCCATCTCCTCTATTCTTTATCTAGTATCGACAAAATGGGGGCAACATAAGAAACCTGACAACTCAGGGGAAGCCAGTACAGCAGGCCTTACGTCTTAGAGACTAAACATAAAAATTCTTAACTAAAAGCGGGTCATCCTTCTTAACTAAAAGTAGTCTCATCCTTGGCCTGCAGCTTCCTTGACAAAGGTCAGTCTTTACCTTAAGTGAGCCTGTCTATGGTCTTTTGACATCTAAGATATCATACCCTTGAAATGTCAGAGTAATCCCTTTTTCTGGACCCCTCAGGACATAACCCACCGCACCAGACCATAAGAACCCCACAGAACCCCTCATTGTTATCTTGTTCTCTTAATACCATGTTTATGTGCTATAAATGTTAATGGTTAACTATCCTGTGCCCACCAATGTAAAAGAAGTATGTGTCTCTCCATTTTACTTTCGATCCAGTCTCAGAGATTTCCCCGCTTTGCTTTCTCCCACCCCCTTAATCTACCACCAATGGATTTCATGTAACTCTCCCCACATATCCTTTGATTTTTTTAAAAAATAATTTTATTGGGGAATATTGGGGAACAGTGTGTTTTTCCAGGATGTCAAGTCATTGTTTTTCAATCTAGTTGTGAGGGGCACAGCTCAGCTCCAAGTCAAGTCATTATTGTTTTCAATCTAGGTGTGGAGCACACAGCTCACTGGCCCATGTGGGAATTGAACCGGTGACCTTGGTGTTATGAGCACTGTACTCCAACCACTGTACTCCAACCACTGAGCCGATGGGCTCCCCATCGGGGGCTCAGCTCCAAGCTCAAGCTGTTATGGGAATCAAACCAGCAACCTTGTTAAGAGCTTGCACTCTAACCAACTGTGCCATCCAGCTGCCCCTCCTCCTTTGAGTCTAATATACAAAATAAGCTGCTAAACTGCCATTCTCTGGAGCATTTTCTTAATCTGTTGAGATTTTGCTTCCTGGCAGTTGTCATTATTTTGGCTCAAAGAAATTCATTAGAGTTCTCTACAGGTTTGGATGTTTCTTATGTTGATGCTAGTGACACTCTATCCCAATACCACTTTATAACAACTTGGAACTCTTTGAAATTCTTAGCTATTCATTTGTTGACATTTCTATTGTCTTTCTCTCCCACTAGAATGTAAGCTCCAGTGAAGGCTTCATCAGTCTTTTCCACTTCTGAATCGCTAGTTCCAGGAAGTAGTAGTAGGTTCTTAATAGTTGCTGAAAGAATTCAGTGAATGAGGAAGCAAATAAAAGTGTCATAGATGTCTATTAGCAGCATTTCAATAAAGGGTTTTTGAATTATAAATAAGTGAAATAATTGGCATTTTATTCAAATTCTCAATATAATTATAAATTTTCAAGTTTTTTAAACTGTATTTTCCTAATTATCTTTACTGTATAATCTTTTTATTTACATGAACTCAAGAATCAGGATCTAGCTTTACAATTAATCTGTACTGCTTTTTCTTGGGTCTGTCCTTGGTGATCTTTCACTTAACTTACAATTATTTTCTTATATCAAAGGCTTTGCTCTTAATTGCTCCTAAACCTTCTTTGTCCAAATTTCTGATTGGATGTGCTTTTCTAGCATAATTACAGTTTCACCTCTGATCTTTCTATGCATGAAAAAAAGAACATCACACTATACTGCTTTCGTAATGTTTGCAAACAGTGTTGTTTTCTCTTTTCTATATGTACCTTTCTTATTTGGTTCAACTAATTTCCACCTGACTATACATACATGCAAACCCCCACCTCCCACCCCAAATGTAACTTTTTAGTCAGTAAGTGACATCCAAAGCCGGTCATTTGTCAAACTCTGAAAAAGCCAAAAGTTGGCATCCTCCATATCCTCTTTCAGTATCCTTCCTTTTTTTCATTTACATTTTCCAACCTTATGATATAACCCAGGTAAAGACGTCCTCCCAACTATCTGCTAAAATATTTCATTCTAAGGTGAATTAATGATATATGGTGTTAACCTTGTCTAGGATATTTGCATTTTGTTTGGAAATTTCTGAGGTGAAATGCTGTCCACGGCCAATTGAATATTCTATTGGTCGAATTTAAGGCAGAGATACTAGGAGATATCTTGGTGCATGAGACTTCCTGGAAATCTCAAATCATAACGAAAATGTATTTATAGAGATTGTCCAATATTTATCCTTTATGAGGTTCGAAAACATGTAAACTTGAAGAGAATAGCTTGGCATCATTATCTTGCTCCTTTTTATAGTGTACCAGAAACACAAGAAAGACACCAGAGAGCAAAGAAAAAGAAGAAAATGCTGGCTGAGATTAGGAAATAAAACTTAAGTAAAAAACCTGGAAATGTCTTTCATACTACATCCCTCTCATCTAATTTATTGCAATGAAGTGTATATATACATATACAACCCCAAAATATGTCTTGCATTTATTGATTTTTCCCCCCACATCTTCATTACTTTTCTTACTTTAATCCATCATCATCTCTCCATTGTACCACTAAGAACTTAATTGATCTCCCTCCTTCTACTCTTATTCCCCTGTAATCTATTCTGCATACCAGTAATCAGTGGTTTATTTAAAATGCAAATAAGATACTATAATACCCTTGCTTATCATCTTTCAAGGGTTTCACTTTGCACTTAGGATAAAGTACCAGGTATGATAAAAAAACACGGTGACTATTTAAATTAAAAAAAAATATTACAGTAAAAGACATGTTACCATCAATCCCCCTCAAAAATACTCTCCTTCGCTTCGAACACACTGATCCCATCATTCTTGCCACTTTCTGAAGCAGTTCTTTCATGAGTGTCTTAATTGCGTTGTCATGGTTGTCTTGATGTCCTGAATCAATTCAAAACATTTATCTTTCATGGACATTTTGACTTTGGGGAAGAGGCAGAAGCTGTGTGGTACCAGATTTGGTGAAAAAGGTGGATGAGGACACACTGTAATATTTTTATTAGACAGAAATCGCAGTCCCAGAAGTGGTGTGTGACACGGGGCCTTTCTGTTGTGATCACAAAATAAAGTGAATGCTGCTGCTGAATGCCATCCAACAGAAAGACAAGGATCTTCAATACGAGAAGTGGCGCATCAAACCTTACCATGTTTCCCTGAAAATAAGACCTAGCCAGACAATTGACTCTAATGCGTCTTTTGGAGCAAAAATTAATATAAGACCCAGTCTTATTTTGCTATAAGACTAGGTATATAATATAATATAATATAATAATACAATATATTATAATATAATATAATACCAGGTTTTATATTAATTTTTGCTCCAAAAGACACGTTAGAGCTGATTGTCTGGCTAGGTCTTATTTTCGGGGAAACACGGTAGTAACAATGTGTGACAAGTTTCAATTTGTTCAGTGTAGTCAGTCCGGTGTGAGCTACGATTGAGAGAAGGTGTGTTGTAAAGTGTGACTTAAATCATCCTCCATCGTGACAGAGCTATGTGTCATACATTGCTTCTGTTACAGCAACTTCTGTCAAATAAAAACATTATGGTGTGTCCTCATCCACCTTATTCACTGGATCTGTCACCGTGGGACTTCTGGCCCCAAAGTCAGAATGATTCAGGACATCGAGGCAGCCATGACAGCACAACGAAAGATACTCACAAAAGACGACTTCCAGAACTGCTTCAGAAAGTGGCAAGAATGATAAGTGTATTTGAAGCACGGGGAATATTTTGAGGGGTATGAATGGCAATGTGTCTTTTACTGTAATGTTTTTTTTAATTTAAACATTCACCATATTGTTTGATCACACCTTGTATAGATCCTGAACAGATGCTCTGCAGGCTCCAGCTCCTGCGTTTCTGCCCGCCTTATCTTGGATCATCTCTTGTTGGTCACACTTGGCCTCCTTTTAGCCCCATGCACAGTAGCACCAACTCTTTCTTGAATCAGGACTCTCCCTTGTGCTGTTCTTCTGCAGGATCACTTTTTACTCAGTGGCTTCAGACGACTTCCTGTCTCAATGGCTTCAGGCCACTTTCTCAGAGAAACCTTCCTAGATGTTCCAAATAAATTGGCCTCCTCTATTAGTATTTCTCATCTATGATAGCATCTGATCTTTTTTTTCCACAACAGTAATCTCATTGGTAACTATATAGTATATTTATTAATTATTTATATGTCACCCAACAAAACTGGACTACACTGTCTTTTGTTCTACACTTAACTCTCTTTTTTTGAGGTTATAACATCTTTTTTATTTTTTAATTGAAGTATAATCATTAGTTTCAGGTTTATAACATAGTGATTTGATGTTTATATACATTGCGAAGTGATCATCACAGTAAATCTAGTAACCACCAGTCACCATACAAAGTTAATACAATATTACTGACTGTATTCCCCATGCTGTACCTTACAACCCCATGACTTATTATTTATTTTATAACTAAAAGTTTGTAACTCTTGACTGAGGCTTTATTGAGGGATACTATTGGGTGTTTTCTGTGTTTTACCACTTAAACTTATTTGTTTATTTTTCTGTTTACCACTCCAAACTGTAAGATACACTGTTGGACTTTTTTTGTTTGTTTAATATATTACCAAATTATTTGCAGGTAATTATTGAGTAGTTACTCAATAAATGATGGTGAATAATTAAATTATGCTGATGTATAAACCTTGGCGCTGAGAGTCTGGTGGCCAGATGATTACAATAACACAACATTGAAACAAGTAAGATTCTAAAGGCTTGCATATACATGTTGTTTTAATTGTATGTGGTGTATACCTGTATACATGGGATGGTATACATTCGAATTTTAGAATAGTACCAAGTACATATAATTCATTCTTTTAAAGAAACTTCTCTAAATGCAAAATCACCTGTGCTTCAAATTGTATACTTTCTTAACTCATTCAGTGTGTAAAAATCGACATATTACTTTTTAAAAAACGTAAAAAACTTATCCTACCCTGGGTTTCCATTTTTGTTTTAGATCTTTGGGCATGTTATTTTACTTTATATTATACCAGCAAAAGGGAATTCAATCAATCAGATTACAACAGATTTGAGCAAGATACTCAGTTTCCAACTTTCCACTGGAGTGAGATATAGTCAAGAGATAGGTGAAGGGAGAGAGGGAAGGAGGAAGAGAGAGAGAAAAAGAGAGAGAGAAAAAAGGAGGAGTGGGTAATAACAGGAAGTTCAGTAATAACGGGAAGATGATGTACTTTGTAGGAGCAGGAATTTTTGACTGTCTGATAAGAAGTAGACATTTATTAGCTGTTTGACCATAGACATGTCAATTAATTTTTCTGGGTCTCAGTTCCTTTTCCGTGTAGATGAAAGTACTAAACTCCATTAGAAATACATTCCTGCTTTATGATTTTTTGATTCTTGTTTTCTCTATAGGGAGAATAAGAAAGAGTGTATCTGACAAAAAGAATAGGAAAAAGGATGATTAATTGTTACAGTATAGAAAGATGCAGAAGAGAGACATGTATGGTGGTTATGAAATGGAAAGTATATGAGAATAAAAGAATTCGGATCTTACCCCTCCCCTAGTTTATTTATTTAACAAATGTTTGTTAGTACTAACTAACAAATACTTTCGCAGCACTTACATGCCAGCTATTATTGTAAGGGCTTTACAAAGACGAACTCTTTCCATATTTAGGAGATAAATACTACTATTACCCCTATTTTATAGCTGAGGAAATTGAGGCACAGAGAGAGTAAGCAACTTAACCCAAGTCACATAACTAGTAAGGGCTGGGGCTGGATTTCAAACCCAGGCAGTCTGGCTCCAGAGTCCGTGTTCTTGTAATACTTCTTTTACTGTTAGAATTTACCATACGTTCTCCTCAATGAAAATCTCTACATCAAAGAAAAATACTTATTGAACTGTAACAAAAATAATAAATCACTCCAGACATATTTAGGCTAACACATACCCTATTTGTTTCCGTGTAATTATACTTTCTCAAGAGCCTGCCACATTTGGTATCACTGTTTTCTTATGAACTCTTCAAGCAAGACTAATGCAAAATGGAGAGGATTGTTCTTTGTTCAGCTGCAAACCAGGTGGCACAAAGCACAGAGAAGAAAGCCAGGCTCCAGAGAACCTGTGAAGGAAACCGACAGACGCAAGCTCAGGCAGGGTTTGCATTTAGTCAGGAAACATGTCGTTCAAGCACTTGCAAACTTTAAAAAAAAATTAACTTTATATCCTATTTTCTTTCCATCACCCCAATTAAAAAAAAGATTCTAAAAAAGCAAGATTATTACAATAAAAACAAAACAGTTGTTTGGTTTACCTTTAGGAAACATTTCAAGTTCAAGTGCTATGTTGATCTTGTACTGCAGGAGGCAGCAGCTCATTAATAAAACAATGACCACGTGTTTTTTTCCCTCCCCCTCTGTTTTTTTCAGCAATTGTGATTATGATTGTAGTTGTCCTGTTCTCTTATCTAGCTTGGATTCTATTCAGAAAGTAAAGAACTTAAAGGTTTTGTAATGGAGTGGATCCAATGATTATTGCTGATTAATTTATGTAAAATTCAGGCCTACTCCTTTCCTATTCTTTCAATCTATTGTTAAATTTAATTCCTTACACTCATAATATTTAGAGTTTAACATCTTAGAGTTGGAAGGAAACTAGGAAATCATTCTCTTGCTTTAATTCTCTCATTTTACTGCTATGAAAAGAAAACCAGAGTGGTTAAATGGTTTGCTCAGGGCTGGCTTCCACGCATTTCACTGCTGATTCTGTGCCCTGCATAGGATGCCAAGCTTAAGTGTTGGCTTAGTCTGGGGCTAAAACCCCTGTAACACGCTGTATTGTTTCCTCCCCAACTCAAACCACACATCTTCCACCACATCTCCCTTTATTTTCTTTCTTCCAGTCCGATTTGTTTTAGAAGAAGGTAAACATGAGAATCTGGGGAGTTAATGTTAATATTCAGAGGGCTGTTCAGATTTGCTCAACTTCAAGCAACGGAATGTCTAGAGAGCCATCCATCACCAGTGCTTTGGGGGTTTGCTTGCAGAGAGACAAGTCCTGAATGCTGGGGGCTAGAGCTTTCCTTATTCCAGGGTACTGAAGTCTTGCTGTCAGTGTGTGTTAGTTTCACCTCCATGCCTCTGGTCCTGCTGTCCCTCCTTCCTCATCTTTTTATACTTTATTGAAGTATACATGTAATTTGTTTTGCATTAACATTGGTGTTCCTATGTCTCCACTCTTAAGAGTTAAAATTGACATCCCAGGATAAACCCTGTACTCTTCCTTTCTCCAGAGCCCATTTGAGGAATTCCTGCATTTGCTTCTTTCCCAAAACAGAGCAAAACAAAACCAAACCTTCACATTGCACCGATGAACATTCATTCAGAATGCCCCAGTCCATAGTAATCTTGCCTTCCTCTGACCTAGAACATCTGTATGGATAGCCCTTCTATTACTATTTAATGTTCAAAGTCTGGCCTCTCTAACTAGATTGTAACCTTTTCCAGGACTCACTTTAGTCTTGCTGCTGAGTATAAGCATCTATCTAGGGGATTAGCTAACTCAAGACCCCAACCCCTTCTCCTAATCCTTCTTGCTACCATATTGAGGTACCAAATTACTACATTTTGATTAATTTGATTTATCAGATTTCAGGACACTGATTAAGCCATATTTACCAAAGAGTTAATATTTGCTAAAAGGTCACCCAGGACTGTGACCCTTTCTTCTCTTTCCTCCAGGTGGCAAGCTGACCCCAAGGGTAAGTTTGATCACCTTACTCTCTTCATTTACAAGAGCTGGGGGAGCTGTCTGGTAGTAAAATTTAGTTTTGGCGTTAGATGGAAGAAGTTTCCCCTTAGGCCTTAAACTCTATTTACCACAGAGTTCTGCACTGGGGGTTTCAGGCACAAGCTGAGACAAAAATAATACAAAATAATACAGTGTCCTTTGCTTTTTCCCTTTGCTTCTTTCTCTATGAGATTCTTATGGAGAAATAGTGTGTTTGATGCAAGGCAGGATTTGGGCATTTTTAGACTTTTTTTCTTAAAGTAAGCACATAAAGATTTATCTAACTTTTTTTTTCTTTCTTTTTTTTAACAAAACATCCCTATAATATATTTTTATTTTATAATTGGAAGTTTGTACCTTTTGACTCCCTTCATTTCACCTCTGACCCCAAGCCTCTGGCAATAACCAATCCACTAATAATCTGTTCTCTATATCATTGAGTCTTTTTGTTTTTCCTTTTAGATTCCACATGTAAGTGAGATCATATGGTACTTGTCTTTCTCTGTCTGACTTGTTTCACTTAGCATAATGCCCTCAAGGTCCATCCATGTTGTCACAAATGGCAAGATTTTATTCCTTTTCTGTGGCTTAATAAAATATATATATATATATATATATATATATATATATATATATATATATACACACACACACACACACACACACACACACATATATATATATAAACACACACACATATATATATATATATATATATATATATATATATATATATATATATATATATATATACGTTTTCCTTATCCATTCATCCACAGATGGACACTTACGTTGTTTCCATATTTAGGCTATTATATCTAACTTTTTAAATGAGGAAGTATGGTAAATCTTGTTCAACAAAGTATAGTAGGGACAAATATCTATGGTCACTAAGAGAATGAATACTGAATAAAAAAATTGTTAAATTAGGTAGAAGCCCAGTTAATGTCCTAAACCCCAAAGTGTAATATTTGGAGTTATCTTTTTTTTTTTTTAACCAGACAGGAGTCATTTGCATCTTTACTAGATAAAATCTCTACTAGACAAATTTTATTTTCGTTGTTACTGGATAAGAATTATTTGCATCATTGTAAGTTTTGTACAAGTTAACATCCATCCATAGAGTTGTAACGAATATACCATAATTTATTTGTTTACCGATTGATGGACATTTGGATTATTTCCAAGTTTTGACTGTTAAAGATAAAGCTGTGTGGGCATTCATGTACAAGTTTTATGTCTTGGATTCTCTTGTGTAAATACCAAGGAGTAGAATGGCTAGGTTGTATGGCAAGCAACAGCTTAGCTTTTAAAAAGCTGTCAATTTTTTTCCAAAGTGGTTGTATTGTTCTGTATCCCCACCAGTATATATGAGAATTCCAGTTGCTCCATATATTGCCAAGACTTGGTAAGATTATTTTCATTTTTTAAAATTTAATCTTTCTAATGCATATGTACTTGGTGTCTTATTGTAGTTTTAATTTGCATTTCCCTGGTGATTAATGATACTAAGCATGTTTTTATATGCTTTATTCTTATTTTATGAAGTCTATTCACATCTTTTGTCTAGTTTTTTAAATTGGGTTTTTGTCTTCTCATTATTGAGTTTTAAGAGTTCTTTAAATATTCTGGATCCAAGTCCTTTGTCTTACGTATGTGTTACAAAAATTTTCTCACAGTCAGTATTTTGCCTTTTCCTTCTCTTAATGGTGTTTTTAAAGAACAAAAGTTTTAATTTTGTTAAGGCCTAATTTATCGATTTTATGATAGTTTTTGCCCTTTGTGTTCTAAGAAACTTTTACCGATCCCAAAGTCTTATAGATATTTAAATAATACTACATTTTCGTTGTTGTTGATTTCCAACTTAATTAGAGAACATGCTCTGTTAGATTTTGATCATTTAAAATTTATTGAGGAACTGTTTTATGGTCCTATACTCTATCTTGATGAATATATCATGTACACGTACATTTGCAAATAACATGTATTCTGCATTTGCTGATTCTGTTAATGTAAATTATGGCACAGTTTTTTTTTTTCAGATTGCCTGTGTCTTTACTGAATTTATATCTACCTGTTTTAGCAATTGCTGAGATGCAGATGGGTGTTAACATCACCAAATTTGATTGTAGAATTTTATGTTTCTCCCTTTAATTCTGCAACTATAGATTCATACATATTTATGATTTTTATATCTTCCTTTATTATTATTTTTATTATCTCTGATAATACTCCTTGAAGTCTAAGTTATCTGATATTAATATACTTTAGCATTATTATTCTGACTTTTGACTTGGTGTATATTTTTAACGTCCAATTAGTTTCAACTTACTTCTTTCTTTATATATAAACTGTGTCTCTCTTGGGGTTATAATGATTTATCAGGATATCTTGGTTAGAGGAAGGGAATGCATCTCTTGCAAAATTCTCCTAGTGTGATTCTAATTGTTCTTTCCTGAAGTTAGAGCATGGAGTTTTAATTTTATTTCATTTGATTGCTTATGGCAAAAGTGAGGACACAGAGGATTATTTTCTAGGAACAATTATGGACTTTCTTTTCATTTAAAGAGTAATAGAAAATCATCTGGCTTGAATAGTGCATTCAGTCACTTCCTTGACGTCCTTTTCTTGTTTATGGTTTAAAAACTCATTAGAATAGTTATTACTGAATGCATTTCTACTAAGCAAACACATAAGAAGCCACAGACATAGACCCTCTTGATTTTTCTTAGATGAGGATGTAGGATGTCACTAAGCCAAGAAAGGGATGAGCTCTGAGGTAAAAAATATTTGGATTGAAATTGAAATATTTGGGTTGAAATTGAAAACGTTTAAGTTTGGGGCTAATTGATAAATTAATTGGTTTATTATCGGTAACAAACCAAGACATGTTCTAATGATAGCATAGCCCTGGCATTTTGGACAAGTCACTTGTCTTCTTGATTTCCCAGATTCCTCATCTCTAAAATGAATGGATTGGACTAAAGCATAGCTTTCAAATAATGTTATAGTAGAACTCTGAATCAAACAAGAAAAGGAAGCGGAACATGTCAAGGGAGAAAGGGGATTCAAATCTGCTTTGTTTGAAGAAGACCCAGTGTTGCCTGTTAACTACCTCCCGCCCCCCCCGCCCCCCCCACCCCGTTTTTAAGTTAACTCCTTAAGGCATCCTCAGAAAGAGGACTTTCCTCATCCATTCTGATGTTAGTGCTTTGTGGACCCCCATTTGAAAACCATTACTCCAAGTTCCCTTTCCTTTGGGTTATTAAACCACAAATCTACTGTGTTGTGATTTATTTACTGGTTTCTTTGGTGGGCTCTTTCCCCCTGCCTCCTCTTAATATGTGCTATTTCCCTTTGTCCTTTGCATCTTTTCTTTTCAAAGAACTCATTTTCTCTGGACAGTTTCATCCATGCCCAAAGTTCTATCTGCTACATATCTGCTGACAATTGTAAAGAATTGTACCTCAGCTCTTACCCCCTCTACCTTCTAAGATTCATTATCCAATATAAGTGTTCCAAAAGATACCTCAAACTCAAATTTCACACAATAGAATTCACCTTCTTCCTGAACATACTCTGCCAGTTCTCAATTTATTGCATTTCAGCTCCAAGTCCACTCTTCATTGACTTTTCTGTGGCAATATGGATGGACTCTGTAAATATTTCTCCTTTGCCAGCTGGCTTGATGTTAAGCCTGTCAGAAGAGAATGTTGTAGGGCACTACAGAGGGAGGGGTTTCTCTTCCATAACTCCTTCCCCTGATAGGCTCCAGCAGTACTTCCCCACTGGCAGTTTTACTCTGCACCTCAAGAATAGCTTTCTAGTGAATACAACAGCGTGTCACCTCCCCATGGATGGCTTCCTCCAGCACCCCAGAGATTGAAATCTTAGTGTGTTCTGGCAGCCTGACCTCTCAGCGAAATACTTGGTCATCACTGAGCCATGGTTGCACCTCTCCATCAGGTTCTGAAATTCAACCTCGGTGGGAGATAAGGGCCTCTTCCAGACTTGTTGCTTTCTCGTGTATTTTGTCTGAGCTCTATAGGCTGCTCCCTATATCTGCCCTTTCTGTAGTATTTAAAATTCTCTTTTTCTTTTAGTAGGTTATCCCTATTTTAGTTAGTCTTTATACGTATTAAACTTCGTCTGCTCAAATTACTGCGTTACTTCTGTCTCCTCATTAGGCCCAGATTCATATACACAACTCTTTCTTGCATTCCTCATCACAGAGACTCTCACTACCAGCACTCCTTCTCATTCCTAATATCTATCAGGTCCAGTTTGATCACTCTATTAAATACCTTTCTTATGCCTCCTCTCTACTCTTCCTTTATTACCTGTCCTTGTTTAGATCCATTTTATCTTACATAGACTCCTTCTTGATATCCTTGAATCTTCTTTCAACCCACTCCTATCAATTATGCTGTCATTAGAATTAGTTTCTAACACACACATCTGATGTCTATTATCCCTCTACTCTTTTATATGATATGAAATGTCTTTTGTGATAGGATTCCTTCTTGTCTGTTTGGGTTCATATTTTATGACCCTCCAACATGCTCTTTCATTACAAAATGCTCATAACATTTTATAGTTTCAACCTCTCTCTCTGTGCCTCGAATATTCTTGTTCTTCTCTCTGAAATTCTCCTGACTATCTGTCTAGAAAACCCCTATTACTACTGCGAGCTTTCCTTAATTTTCCGAGACAGACATAGGTGATTCTTTGCGATTCTACCATACTTTGTAAAATCTTTAATAAAACAGTTATGTTGGGGTATTGTAATTGTTCCTGGGTCTGTCTCCTCATTCAGTTTTGAGTATCTTAAGGAGAAAAACTTCTGTTTTTTTCTATATTTGTGTCCTAACAGTGCCTGGAACCTTTTAGGTCTTTAATAAAGATTTGCTGACACACTAAGTAAATAATAATGGCATTTTATAAAGGGAATTTCAAAATCCTAATTAAAATTTCTTAACTTTCCTCATAGCAGACTGTTTTGACCCAAAGTTCTTTAGGGACTGAAAAGCAGTGGTATCTTTTAAAAATGGTGTTTATTACTTTTCTCCTCCCTTTCCCTTTCTATACCCAGAGAATCCAAAGGAGATAGAAAGGAAAGAAAAAAAAGGTGCTTATGCAACTTCTCCTTTACCTCTTGACTTACTTCTGTAGATTAAAGAAAGGATATACCACAAACGATAGTTACCTTCCAGCTCTTTGGGTTTACAGCTATAGCTAAGAGATAACATTTTTTGAATTCTTACCATGTGTCACACACTATGCCTATTGCCTATATAAGCATTATCTCTCTTACCACCATCCTGTAAAGTAAGCAGTTTTATGCTTTTTATTTTAAAGATGGGGAAAGTAAGGTGACACTCAGGGTTTAATGACTTATGGGCTTACACTGTTAGTAAATGTGGAAGTGTGATTTAGAACTGGACATTCTAATATCAGAGTCTATACATTAAGCTTTATAGCTTAATGTCTAGGAATATGTCTAAGGACTTTGCAGTAGAAGCTATCTGTGAAGATTTTGCACTTTGGAAAGACTTGTACAAAGTTTTATATGCTGAATTTGGGTGTAGTTGTGACACATAGTCATTAATCAGAAGACTAAACTATTGGCTTCAGCTCTAGGGCTATCCATCCGGGATGGCACTCCTCTCTTCCTTATTAATTTATTGATACTCTCACCATCTTCTTCTCTCCTCTGGTCTCCCTGTCTGGTAGATAATGCTTACTTAGTATATTTCATAAGCTTACTTTTGCCCCCTAAACTATTGTATCCCCAACATATATTTAGCATTTTCAGTTAACAACCTTCTCTGTCATCGTCTTGAGCAATATGTAGAGATTAATTTATGCATGTTTAAGTGTGTGTATAAAAATTTTTAAATAATATATTTTTTCCTAATTTAAAATGTGTGTGTGTGTGTATATATATATATATATTTTTCCTATCTGAAAAAAATCTATTCACACTAAATAGTATGCTCAGATTATATCCTCAGTACTTTTGAAGAAGAGGTAGAATAGTTACAATGTATTTCCGATAGAAAAATAGCTAAAGTCCCCAAGTATAAGGTCAATCTCTGGATCTCCAAAATCTATTACTGCATTATAGCTAATTGTGACTAATATAATACGCATTAAATATTTCTCTTATAGTTTTATAAATTAAACCTATGTAGTTCTCCAGAGCATATGTTATGTTAGATAAAAATGATTTCCTTTAATTTTATGAGGACCTTTGGGTATGCATCTAAAACTGTTATGCAAGATTTACCTATGACTGGTAAGCTCAATTGTTTAGAGTTCTGATAATGAAGTCTTGTCCATATCTGCATGAACCAATTTATTTTGTTTGATACCATCATAACACAGGAGTGAAAACTGTGGGCTCTGAAGCTAGCCTGCCTATTTTAAATCCTGACTTTGACACCAGCTATATCACCTTGGGCAAGATAATGTGACTTTTTTGTGCTTCTGTTTCCTTTTTAAAATGAAGATAATTATATCACTTAATTCATAAAGTTATAATGAGCATTAAATGAGTATCAGTCTATTTTAAAGTCTTAAAATCTTTCCTGACACTCAAAAACTGGCTAGTCATTATTGTTCTTGCAATTATTCAATAACTAGAAACTATATTTTTCAACAATATCCTTAATACTGTTGCTACTTGTCTTTCCATATTCAATGATGATGATATTGGATGGAACCAGTCATTACTTTAGGCTCAAACTCACTTCTGTTAGCTTGGCAATGGTCCATAAAACCCTGTAGTAACATTGATGGGAAATAAGTGCTAGAGTGTGGATAAATTAGTATGAACTGATAACAATTACTGGAAAACCATCTCAAAGAGCACAAAAGGACAAACGTGTGCTGTTTTTGAATACAAATGACTTTTTTTTTCTCAGAAAAAGTTGATTAAATAGCCTGCTGATTTCTCTCTGGCCTTTGGGTAGTATACTTCTTTTAGTACTAGATGTTTTCTGTTTTCTAATTTAGAGAATATTTAAGAATTCTATATTTCACCATTAAGAGCTTTTCTCTCAGCAAAAGCTTTTGCATTATGAGGAATACTTCTGCGTAGTTAAGAAAGAAGGCTGCCTGAATTCATCCACTAGACGGGGCTTTAGTAATTTTTTTGAAAAGTTAATTAGAGTATAATCATTTAATTACTTGACCTTTGTCAAAAAATTGCTGATTAGCCTTCTAGCAATTCCAGATACTTTAATGACTAACAGCAAAGCAAGCAGAAAACCAGCACAACATCTGTCCACATGAAAATTACTTGTTTGTTATAGGCCTTTCAACCAGCTTCCACACAGAAAAGTCTATATAGAAAGGCTATGAAAAACAAACGAACAAATAAGCAACAAGGAGAACTGGACTTGAGAAATTTCTTCATGATATAAAGAGAGTAGGAAAAATCTTTGCCCTTTAATGTATTTATGCATGTATTTGGTTAAAATGTGATCTTCAGTACGTTATTAATTTCTACAACTTTGACATATTTGACAGTATAGAATTTTTCTTTGTGTATTTTCAATCATCTCCGAATGGGAGGCCTCTTGAAGACTGAAGAAATCATGTGGCTCAAATATGTTACATTACCAGATGCGAATGTGGAAGGACTACAGAGAACATTATGGGTGCTGATTCCTCGTAAGACACACTTGACAATGAATAGCAAATGCAAAGCAGATTTTTAAAAAGGTGTTGCCATTTTCCATCATTTACCTAATAAGTAGGTTCCCTCCCTGATGAGTAATTCCTTTTAGTAACTGATAAAAAAGACTGATATAAAAATTCTATGCTCTGACATCTGCTTAGTATATTTTTCTCAAAGTAAGAAATGTGTTTCTTATGTGATATGCGTGTGTGTGTGTGTATGTGTGTGTGTAGAAATGGGTCTCAAAATCTCATGTGGATGAGAATTAGGAAGCTGTTAAAAATTCAAATTTGTGGATATCACCCTTCAGAAACTGACTCAATAGCTTTGGTCTAGAATCTGCAGATAATTCTGATGGAGGATCTCGGTAGACCACACTTTCAGAAAAAAATTGTTTATGGGTTAGAGGTGGAAAAACTGAATAATTTCAAACAAAAAAGACAAGTGATCATCTGATCACTTTGTGGAAACAGTGCTAGGTCCTGAGGATACAAAGAATAATGAAATGCCTTCACAGAAAGGGTAAAGTTTAAGCTGTGCTCACTTTCAGTAGCACTGGTAGGAAAATAAAGGGCCAGCCAGTTTCCTGTAGAACTAATTAGTAAAAGCAGAATAACTCAAAGTGCTTTCTCATGGGGTTGTCAAGCAGTGCTCTTTAAGAAGTATTCCTACTTCTTGATCATGGTTGTGATTAATTTTAAAATTGTAGGCATTTTATATTGTACCACCACCCATGTTGAACTTGAATACAGTTACTGTAGGTTGACTAATGAATTTACTTGATTTTGTTATCCATAGCTTGAGTTAATACCTCATTATGCAAATTTATGTAAAATAAAAGAAACTAATATCTTGAGCCAAGAACACTGTTCTCCTTTAAAGAAAGAGTTAAAAGAGTTAAACTTCATTTAAATCAAATTCAAGAAAATGAACATCAGGAAAACATTGTATGTTACATGTGCTTTCCTTCTGGAGAAGCTTCTCTTAGAGACATTGCAGGAGCTCTTGGTATGAAAACACAACCTGAAAATTCAAAGCAGTACTCCATGCCTCATCAAAGTTCAACAAGCATGTAGAGTTGAGGAATGATTTTTCTGTTGGTTGAGGACCAACATCTTGTTGTTTTCAACTTAAAAATTAAAGACAGGGAAAAAGAAGTAATGAGCAAGATTTTTGGTGACTGGTGAACAACTTTCCAGAAAAGTTTATAGTTCTATTTCTGTCTTTTAGGAAAAGAGGTCTGAGAAGCAATGCTCTTCTTTATTTTCGTTGCCATTTACTCTAAATATTACATATTTATTCTTCGTATTTGAGGAAAAAAGTCCTTTGAATCTTAGTCTCTTCATTTGAAGAAATGTAAATTTCCAATTTAATCTCATTCTTCCTAAACCAGTTAAGATATAAGTCAACTCGATTCAAAAATAGCCTTCAGTAGAACTTATTTCTCCATGTAATAAGAATCAGAGAAAGCACCATACAGTAAATATGACCACTGATTAGTCAATTACTAATAATTTAATGGGTATTTACTATAACCTCAATTTTGCGACTGACACAAAGGATAGAAGTATTTATTTTTTCCAACTATTCTACTTGAGCATCTCTATTTGAGTAGAAATGTCATGAAAAATAAGAAGTAACTAAAAGTTAACTGAAAAATAAAAAAAGAAGCCAAATATCAAATGAATGAGGCAGATGATAAGAAACCACACTTGCTGAGAAGAGAAAGAGAAGGCCAAGGAAGCTCTTGGAATATCTGAGAATACACAGTATAGCAACAGAAAGCTTGAACATTACTTTGAAGGACAAACTGGAATTATATACATGGAAAGAAGTTTGTGGGGAAGGCAGGGGATGGAAGAAGACATTACAGATGGGTGAACAAAATTGAGAGCGAGGCTGAAATTTTGTAAGTTGAATATCAAAGATACTCAACTTAGAGTTGGAGAGGATAAAGTAGGGACAAATTGAAGATAACTTTGAATATTATACTAGTGAGTTTGGAATTTCTTCTACAATGAGAATAAAGATTGTAAAGATTTTTGAATATTGGAGTGACATGACTATAATGGTGTTTCAGGAACGTCAACCTGGAAACCATGTGCAGGTTGTATTCGACTGCAACCATTGCTGTTAATTTCTTCTAAGCTCTTGTTTCCATGGCTCTGTAAATATATATCTTTTATGGTGTACCATAAAGCAGTTACTTTAACATATATAGTGAATATTTATTGAGAGCTTACTATGTTCCAGGTATTCTTCTAGGTACTGCAGTTACAGTGGTTAAAAATAGACAAGTCCCTGCCCTCAAGCTTACATGCTTACATTCTAATAGGGGAGATAGACTACAGTAAAATAAAATTACCATACAGGATATGGCATAGACTTCGATAGTGATGTGTTATAAAGAAAATATAGATAATTTGTAACTAGAGAGTGACAGGGTTGGAAGGAAATGATTTAGATAGTAGTAAGGGAAAGGAAAAGTTAAGGGAAGGGCTCTCTGTGGTGTATACCTGAACAAGAAGAAGGAGTAAGCCATGAGAAGAATTGGGGGTCAGGAATTCTAGGCTTTCGGTTTTATTCTGTGTGACAGGAAGAAATTGTAGGGCTTTATTTTGTATGTATGTATGTATGTATGTATGTATGTATGTATGTATTTATTTTTAGTAGAGTGACATAAACTAATTTCCACTTTAAGAAGATCTCTCTAACAGTTTTTTGTTTTTTTTGAGAATAGATTGTGTTTGGGGGTTGAGTGGGGAGAAGAATGGAAGCAGGGAGAATAGTTTGGACGCTGTTGTAAAGGCCCATTGACAGACGGTGAGGGGTGATCAAAATAGAGAATTTTTTTAAAGACAGGGCCAGTAAGACTAGCTGATGGTATAACTGGAAGGACATGTAATTTTATCAGCTGAAGTGGGGTCCTTTTGAGTGAGAGACACTTTTAAAATCATGCCAAGATGGGTACAAATTGGCAAGCTAGCATATATAGCAGTAGGAGGGAAAATGATATGTAGGTGAATAGTAACAGGGCCACATCTAAGGTGTTTTGGGCCCTGGACAAATATTTTTATGGGGTCCTTTTCTATAGATACAATTTGGTTATAAGATGTATTACAATATTCATGGGTCTATAAGCATCATAATGATTTATTGATGAATATTTAGAAAAATGAATAGAGAAGAGGTAATTACTTCTTTGTTTATTGCCCAGTAAGTGTATGAGTTTGTAGAGTTTCAGTACCACCTCTTCTTGTTCAGGTTCAGGAACCATCTCTTTGTGTTGTTTATCATCAAATGTGCCATCTCTGGTTAATTTTCTGTCTCCTGCTATATTAATTTCCTAGGGCTACCATAACAAATTACCACAAACTGCATGGTTTAATACAACTGACATCTATTCTCTCACAGTTCTGAAAGCTAGAAATCTGAAATCAAGGTGCTGACAGGTCCATCCTCCTTCTGAAGACTCTAGGGAAGACCCTTGTCTTGCGTCTTCCTAGCTTGTGGTGGCTCTTGGAAATCTTGGAGGTTGCTTGGCTTGGAGCTGCATCACTTCAATCTCTGCTTCCATGTTCACAGGGAAGTGTTGGTCAAAGAGTACAAACTTTCAGTTATAGTATGAATAAGTTATAGATACCTAATGTACAGCGTGATGACTATAGTTAACAGTACTGTATTGTATACTTGAAATTTGCTAAGAGAGTTGATTTCAAGTTTCCTCACTATAGAATATGATCTTTTAACATTGACCATATCATTGTCTTCCATGTGCCATCAGCAATGGGGAGAAAAAGAGGCAAGGGGCCTACAAGTGCAGTGAGAGGAGTGATTCTATTTACACAAGAAGCCTCTGTTTCTCACCCAGTATGGCTTAAGGCTAACCTGGGAGAGCGTGGCATTTCCACATTGACTGGAGGCAAAGACAACAATTAGAAAGGCCTGTTTAAGTGTTGCAGAGCAAAGGTCTTGAAATCCCTCAGAAGAGATGCATACAGATACCCCCTGTGGAAGGTGTGGGGTGACCCTGGATGCCAGTGGTAGATGACAGTGAGCACAGGGTTAAGAACATTTGCTGCTACTGCTACTACCTCTGCCCTCCCCTCCACCCAGGGCTATTAGCCATATGCAGCATCACAGTCAGAAGATGGACCGGCGAAAGCCTACACATTGGTCTCTACAAGGCTCAAACCGAAAGGATTTTGAGACTTGAGGTTTGGGGAGAGAATGTGGAATGGTAGGCAGCCTCTGAACTGGCCCTCACTGATCCTTACCTTCTGATATTGACACTCTTGAGTAATCACCTACCTCCCTCTGATTATGGGCTGGACTCACTGACCTGACCTCCTTCTAATGAATAGAATATGGGAGAAATAATGGGATGTCACTTCTGAGGTTGGGTTATACAAAGACTGTAGCTTTCTCTCATGGGCACTCTCTCTAGCTCTCTCTCAGAATTTTCATCCTGGGGAAAGCCACCTGCCATGTTGTGAGGTAGCCCTGTAGAGTGGCCCATGGGGTGAGGGAGCAAGGCCTGCCAACAATTGTGTGGGTGAGCAGATCCTTCAGCCCCAGTCAAGTCTTCAGATCACTGCAATCTTATGAGAGACCTTGAACCAGAGGCACTCTGCTAAACTGTTCCCAGACTTATGATTCACAGAAACTGAGATAACAAATGTTTGTTGTTTTAAGCTGCTAAATATGGTGGTAATTTGTTCCTTAGCAATAGATAACTAAATACAGGTGGAGATAAAGCTTATGTATAGACAGTATTCAAAATTCTGGGGTTAGATGAGATACATAGGTAAAGTGTGTAATTAGAGAGGAAGATCAATGACAAAGTCTTGAGGAACCAAGGTCAGATGTGAAAAAGAACCAGCAGAGAGAACTCTAATGAAATGGCAATGAGGTAGAGTAAAAACCAGGGGAATATGGGGACTTTAAAGCCCAATTAAGAATGTGACTTAAGAAGATAAATATTTTTTAAAGAAATCAAATAAGATGAGAATTGAGAATTGATTAATTTTTGACAAAATGGAGATGGTTGAGACTTTGACAAGAACAGTTTCAGTAGAGTGATAAGAGGAAAGCCTGCTTAAAGTGGGTTAATATGAGAATGAGAGGTAAGGAAGTGGAGGGGGCACATGTAAGCAATACTTGCAAGGACTTTTGCTATCATAAGAAATAGAGACAATAGAAATATTGTCACATATAAGCCAACAAAGCAGCTGGAGTGGGGCATGGGGTTCAGGGACATATTACAGCATGCTTTTATTTAAATGGGAAAGTGTTAGTAAGAAGAAAAGAAAACTGATACAAGAAAGAGTGGAAGAGAATGGTTTCACAAGCTAGTGTTTTACCTAGAGTAGGCAGAAGATACATCCAGAGTAAAATTGGAAGGGTTGTCTTTAGAGAGCATCAGTTATTGTTTTCCAGGTTAATGAGAGAGAAGACAGATTATAGGTACAGATGTATGCAAGCTGGTATAAATAAGCAATGGGAAATGGTGTAACTCTCTTTTGATTCCTATTGTTTTCTCACTGAAATAAGAGAGATGAGTAAGAAAGAGCTGGTGGATGTTTGACTAGAAGGAAGGTATGAAATAGTCGAGATATTAAGGGGAAGAGCAACGTGTCTAGATAAAGCTAAATGTATTGCTGAGATTTAGAGTAAAAAATGTAAAGCAAGGCGAGTCTGCATGGTTATCATTGCTAATGAGATTGTATTCATTTGTGTTATTTTCCTTTCGCTAAAGGTCCAGCAGCCAAGGAGTAGGAAGAGGAGTGGGGTTAACCAGGGTTTGGGATTTGCTGGGGGAATATGGCACAGGAAGAAAGGGGCAGAGATTGGAGTATATTTGTAATCAGTGATTAATGTGATGGTTCACAGTATGTAAGCTGGGTAAATAAGGGAGGAAGAGAAAGAAGGAAAGGAGTGATAGAAAATAAATAGTGGCATCACCTATTGGATATCAGCATGGGATATTCACACTTGCAACTTGATCCACTGCCTTCCTCCCTCATTACCTCCCATGACCTGGTCACAGATTTGCAGGACTCTGGTCATATGAAGCTGTCGGTTGCTCTCTCAGATAGATCAAGCTACGAAGCACAGTCTCTTGTGTGCTCGCATATGCTTTTGTCTCAGTTTAGAACACTTTGCTCCATTTTTTATCTGCCTATTCTTTCTTGCCTTCTAACCATCACTTCTTCCATAGCATATCTCTAGCAATTATCACATTATTCTGTAATTATTTTTTATTTACTTCAGTTTGTTTTCCTAATTAAAATGTGCATCTTGTGAGAGCAGAGATGATGTATTATTCATGATGATATTTCTGGCACAGGGCTTAGCTGCAATAAATAAATGACATAGGATCCCATGTTTCTAAGAAATAAGTATTAGGGGGTACTTCCATAAAGACATCAGATGAGGAACCCCTACTCACAGACTATTTCAATTTCAATTTCATTCTCATCCCTAGTCCATTGTAATATTCTTGTAACTTCAACAGGTAGATGCTATTTCTTTGAGAGTAAATTTTTTAAATTGTATTTTCATATAGTTTCCTTAATTATTTATTTATTTATTTATTTATTTTTTGTTTGTTTTCATATCAGCATTTCATTTATAAACACTACAGATAAAGTAGGAATGAAAGTAAGATCCTTTGCTAGATCCATAGTGGCCTTCATTATATAGAGAGGAGAAAGAAACTCTTTGATGACTTTATTCTTTGTGAACAGGTAGGAGAGTCAATTAGAGCATGTGTAATAACCACAAGGTTACAGACTAAACTTCGTAAAAAGCTTGTTGACTTTATTTCGTATTTATCCATCCAAAATTCCATCCACCTTTGTTCATAATGGTGATAAAATGTGAATGGATTACTCTAATTCTACCAGTTCTTCTAAAAGAATCCCTTATTGACCAACCTCTGGAAACTTGGATTTTTCTTATGAAGGGCAAGAATTTGCTTTATTTGGTCAACAGTTAAAAAGCCTCTTAATGACAGGTAAATTTCTTTTTGAATGTTGCAAACATGAAGTGGAAATGACCCTGAGAGTATCTTTTTTACCAAAAACAAGAGGGACGATGTTAATAGTGATAATTATAAAAACAGTATATGCTAGAATAAAAGTGTTCTTCCATGGAAGAATGTAACATGTGGCACAGACATGTTTTTCATTCCTTAAAAGGATAGAACAGCGATCTTCCTCCTCCTCTCCTGTCTTTTTTATTTCTTCTTCCTTTTCATTATTATTGAAATAAATCAGGTGTAAAATCCTTATTCAGATGCAAATGCATCAATTAAAATGTATTACTAGTTAACCTATACCCTCTAATATGCCAAAAAATCTTGGCCACTCTGGGAATACTTAAAAATTTAAGAAGTAGTTATATTTGCGGGCATGCTATTTATTATTAAAGTTTTTAAGCAGATAATATTTTGAGGGCAATAGAGAATTTTTTTATTATAACATACGTGAAGATGTCCCTAAACATATCCAATTTTTAATTTTTGAGTGGTTATACTAAACTTTCTATAACAGGCATGAAATTTCAAACATGAAATGGTTAAAAACATGATGATTAGAATTGAAATATATTCTACTTTCTACAATTCTCAGGAGTAGTTTAGAAATGCTATCACAGTACATTAAATGTTATTAAACTGATTATCACACGGTTAATTATGCTTAATGCAAAGTGAGAGTTTACTGCAACTGATTATAATTGGATGTATTTGGCTGCAGTTAGAATTTGTAATGGTGCAAGGTTTATATTTTATGTTGGTGTAGAAAAGGGAAAAGCTTTGGTAATGACTTTATACCAATAATTAGGTCATGGATTTACTGCTAAAAGCATTATAGTTAAGCAATTCTATATATCTCTGTCAAAACTAAATGCACATGCACATATTTATCTGCAAAACACATAACCAAAGACACTCAATTGCTGAAGGAAATTGATTTTCTTTTGCTACTTGATTTTTGTATCATTGCTTTGCAGTCTCTTTGAAATCACTGAATCGAGACGTGTTACTAGAAGTTTTATCCAAAATTGCAAGACCGATTGAAATTATTAGATTAATATCAAACCTAGTTACATATTTTTCATTAGTCTGGTCATCTATGTAAGCAAAAGTCTAAGTAACTCTATTAGATGAAAAGAGTTACAGAATAGTGAATCTTAAATTTCTTTGCACAGCACAATAAATGCTTTCTATAAGGATGTCAACATACCCTTTTTCCTTCAGCTTTTCTGTGGTCAATAACGTTTTCTTTTTTTAATTAATTTGCTCAGCTTGGCAATTGTGGATATCTCTAATTCTATTAACTTGTATCCTCTTATATGCAGGGAGCAAATTCACCTCAAAATTCGAATCATGAAGTATATTTGGAATTTTAATTTTTGATGCATAATGTAAATGAGATTTAGCATTTTTATTTCATATATTTAAGTGCTTAAATTTCATCACAACATTTTGCTCTTCAGCCTATCCTGTTTAGTTTTTTTTATATTTGACTTAGCTAATGGAAAAAAATGGGTGGAAGCTGGGAAGAATAACTAATATTTCAAATGATAAAATAAGAATTCAAAAATTGTACCAGGCAGGAATCAATACTTTTTAAATGTAAGAATAAATATAAAGTCCAGCAGTTAGTCTATAATTAATCAGAATATAATGGAGAAGTCTTAACTTTACAGTAAAATGTCAAAAATACCTTTGGGTTTTAATGGATCACAAGTTTAAGAATAACAAAATGGTGCTAAAAGGGTTAAAAATAAGGGACTGAACTGAGATCAAGGATGGTTTTATGGGACGCTTGGCTGTCTGGTGTTTGGATCATATTTCCAGGCCTCTCTTAGGAGCTGGGTGCTCCATGGACATTCCATCAGGGTGTCCATAAGGGTGAGATAAGGAGAGAAGTGGGGGAAGGGCTTCGAGGGTAGTTGCAGTGAGCCTGGGCATTGAGGGATTTGTAAGACTTGGCCTCTGAAGGAGAGCTGGGGTCAGTGCACATGCTCAACTGTGTGCAAAGAGTTGAAGACTGCTATTTAGGAGTGAAAATGAATTTATTTTTCAATGTTCTGGAGAATGTAGAGGTGTAAGTAATAGAAACATTTTTGTTCAGTAAAATAAACTTTCCCTAAACAAGAACCAACCAACACTGGGACTATCTACCTCCCAGTTACTGAGTTCCTTGACATCTGGAATATATAAGCAGGAACTAAGTCTTCAAGGAACAGTATGTAGAGGGGAGTTTGGCTCTTATGTCCTCCCAAGTCTCTAACTTTATGATTCTTCAGGTTCTCTGGGCATTTTGGGAGGCATATTTTGTTATTGAGTTCAATTGCACATAGCAGCATTCTGAATTTAATCAGTATTCCATTTGGAAAAGAAAAACAGAGTTGTGAACTACTGAAGGCCAAAGTATATAACAAATGATGGAGGTTTTTAACTTGAGCTTCCTCTATTTATTCCTGTATACAATGAAGATTTCTGCTGGTGATTACTCTCACTTCCAACATTATAATTTACAGAATTGGGTGGAAATTATGAAACATAAAAAAAGAAAGAAAACCCAAAAATGTTAGGATCCACATGAATTTTAATGATTTATTAGCATATGCACAAAGCTTGAATGTTAAATATAGCAAATTGATTGATATGAGGCAAACTTCCAAGGGGGAAAAAATTTTTACTTTCTCTTCTCTTCTTCAGTTAACATCTGTTATGTAGTGGAGATTCCAGAGAAAGTGAAAAGGGCTGAGTCTGCACCATTGACATGAAGGAAGTTAGCCACCTGGGAACTAAGAACAGAAGATGGAGGAATGGCTCCAGCACGGTGAGCACAAATGGATTTGGTCCTATTGAGAAAGAGAAAGTAAAATGAATTCCTGTGGTTCCTGCAGTTAGTGGTAGTGTGGGGTGTTGTTACTGGGAAGAATAACCTTTGGGGCCTAAGTACCTGTGAAAGGAGAAAAGCAATGACAACCATACATCCCAGAGAATATCAGGGAAGGATGAAGGGTAAAGGGCCAAAGCCTTTGCGGCACAAATTGGGGCAGCTGAGGAAGTGGCAGTGGATAAAGCTTGCTGGCAAGACTAGCTATAGGAAATGTGGGTCAGGAGGTATCACGGGTGGAGAACCTGAGGCCTAAGTGGCATGTGGTGGTGTCACTGCCATCAGAGCTGAAGAAAACGTGTGAATCTAGAGTTTCTTGAGGGTCTGTTGGGGGACAGGTAACTCTGAGGAGAAAAGGGGGGGACGAGGGAGTCCTCTATTTCGTTTCATAAGAGCTTACAGGTAGCACTGTGTGTGTGTGTGTGTGTGTGTGTCTGTGTATACTCTTTAGAACAATTGCTTAAGGAGTATCTGTAAATAAAACAAACAAAAAAACATTATAAAAATAGAGTAAGCGTTCTTCCCCAATTTGTTCTCTAGGAAGTGTCCCCATCTCCATTAGTATCTGGGCAGCTCCGTTAACATTTCTTCATTCCTCATATTCAGTCATTATCACAAGCTTGCTGTTTATTAGTCCCTTCTGCCACTCTCTGATTAGGCCACATCAGCATCTCTTGACAGGATCATTGCCATAACTTCTGATCGACCCTCTTTAACTTGTTCTCTATCCTGAAGCCAAAGTGATCTTTTAAAAAACAGCTCATATGATTCTCATTCTTTTTTAAAAATTTTAAAATTAGATTCAGGTGTAGAAAACAATGTAATTGTTAAACATTTACACCTCTCACAAAGTGATAACCCCCCTCCACCAATCTGTTGCCCCTCTGACACCGTATATAGCTGTTATAATTCCATTGACTCCATTCCCTATGCTGTACTCCACATCCTGTGACCATATATATATATATATATATATATATTAAATTATAGTTGACATTCAATATTATTCAGCTTCAGCTTCAGGTGTACAGTACAGTGGTCAGGCATCTACACCATCCATTAAGTGGTCTCCCTAATAAGACAAGTGCCCATCTGACAGCCTACAAAATCTTTACAACATCTTTATTCTTAATGAGCTTCATTGGTTTCTTTTTTCTTCTGTGAGTAATGACTAAGTCATTATCTTGGCCTACAAGATTTTATATGATCTGGCCTCTCTATTTTCATTCCACTTCATTAGTGCTACTCTCCTTTTTATTCTCTGAGTCCTGTAATGTGTGGAATAACTGTTATAAGAACAGCACAGATGAAACTCAGCTAGAGAACATGGAGAGATTTGGCAAGAGGGAAGATCTCATACAAATGTGGAAAGACGAGATGAGAGAGATCATGAGAAAATGTATCTGGGGCTTAAGGAAGAGAAGGAGCCAATAATACAACTGCAACCAAAACATGTGGGAATCCTTCAGGGTTCATCTCTTTAATAAGTCCAGGTTTTGTTATCAGTTGCTGTAGGTTGAAAATTTTATGAGGCCCTGCCTGTTCCCAAGGATTATGGGACTCCTCTCTGACCCAGCTGACATTTTGCAGAGTAAAGGGTTGACCAGAGGTAGAAACTGAAGTCCTTTACAAATTTTCATAAAAGCTGAATTTTCAGAAACCCAAGTTCCTCATAGTGGCACTCAGGCAAGTGATAGCAATTCAGTATATTTTTTTTGAGAGTTGTGGTTGAACAAGCCTAATTCATCTGAACTTGGAAAGAAAGTATAAAGGTTGAGGGTATCTATCAGAAGATAATGGGGTGGATTTCGGTATTGAAATAATACCAACTGTTGTAATAGAAAAATCTTGAAATCTCAGTAGTTTAATACAATAGGAATATGTTTCTTGCTCACACAAAGTCCACATCAAATGTTTTTGGATGGCTTTCCACACAGTGATTCAGCAACTCAGGCTTATTCCATTGATGGCTCTTCCATCCCTCTGCAGACCTTGGAGTCCTAAAATTTCAGCCAGAAGAAAAGGAAAGAGTGGGGAGCAAGGTACATTTGCTATTTAACCACTTCAGCCTGGAAGTAACTCACTTTGGCTCACATTCCATTGGTGAAGACTATTCACATAGCCCCATCTAAATACAAAGGGGTAAATGCTTTCCAGAAACAACTCAGCACCACAAAAGGAGAGCATACATCTTTGGTAGAGAGCGTAACCATCTTTGCCACTGGCATGGAGTGAAAAATCATGTTTCATGTGTTGCTTTCTTTCCATTAACTTGCATTATTGTTTTTCCTCTCACCAATAATTACTAAATTTAATAATTGATGTATTTGTTGAATCCATTTAAAAAGAGTTGAACTCTCTCTGGTCAGAGGGAAGAAGCTGGTAGGATTTCCCTTTATGGCAAATTTGGTTCCATAAAATTTTTATCTCCTGGATAGGTGAGCCTTCCATTTTTCTCGTTATGGTAATGATAGGGTGGTAAGAGATTGGTGAAATTATCATTTGCCTGAGATATGCCTTGTCCTCCCACTTTCACTAAAGTCCAATGACCCCCCAGCATTTTGTAATCATCATGCACATAGTTCAGGGGTTGGTGGAAATATTGTTTACAAATATGGATTTGTGTGTATGTGTGAATATTATATAGTAGGAATTAATGTTGAGTATATAGTTTTGTTTTCTCATACATAAAGTAGGACAGTAAGTTTATTTATGTAATCCACTTAAAATGGGAAGAAAGAATGTTAATTACAATGTTCAAGTTTGAAGTATGATTTAAGAGTACATAGGGGAAAATTATCTGTTCTACTCAGTATGAACTGTCTTCCAAAGCAGAAGGCCAGACCAAAGTACTGAGTACAGTGTTCCAAGAAGGAAGATTAGGAGGGTTGCACACTCTTGGTGGAGGCAGAGCCTGTTAGCTTATTCTCTAACTTCCATTGTTCCCTTTCCCCACCATATCCAATTAAGTAGAGAAAAACTTTTGAGAAAACCACTCTTTCTTCACCAATGTCAAGAAGGACAAGCTTGAAGAACCATTTGTTTCTCTTTCTGTGATGTTCCTTTAGTTCTTCATGTTTGAGCTATTGGAAGGAGAGAGAGAAGCAATAAATCCCCTTAAGAAAAGCAAGTGAATTTCCTGTGACTTATGTTTGGGGACAGGGGAGAGGGAAGGAACAGAAAATCTGTTATGAAGGAAAGTTAAGAAATAATGATTTATTAATTGAAACTTTATTCAAATCCTATGTTCCTGTCTAGGGTGGCATTTTAGTGACAGGTTACAGTAATGTTTTTTTGTGAGATATTTTCCTGAAATTAAAAACAGGTGTAGAATCTTATCTTACTATGGGGATCTACTTTCACACTTAGCCCCATTTCCTGGTGGCTGTATATTTGCTATAAAATGTATGAATGGGCAGAACAGAAGTTTATTCCTGAGATGTGGAAAACAGCAAGATCAGACTGTGACATTAGGATAATTCTGTGTGAATTCGAAGACTACATTTCTTTTTATACAAGGTTTATCTGCTGAGAGTAGGCCATCAGAGAATTGTATGTACTCTCATTGTGTACTCTGAAGGGTTCATTATCCTTCAGAACACAGAACTGGAACCAAGTGGTGGGAATTAGAAGTAGGTACACTTTTGTAAATATTAATAACTAAAAATATCAAAACATTGAAAGGTGAATTGGAGTGGAATAGGCCATCTTGTGTGGAGTTCTGCATTACGCTGCACAGTGCTCAGGGATTATTTATTTGGCTTGGGGTTTTAACCAGATGACTTCTGAGAGACTGACTATCCAAATAGACAATGGTCAGACCATATACAAAAATTGACCTCTGATCCACAGTCTGCAGCAACCAGCCCAAGAAACCAACCCATTATCTACAATGACCAGCCCAGGAAGGCCGCCTGCTATCTAAGTTAGACTTGTAGGAAGTCAGCCACACTATTTTTAGCAATAAGAACTCCTGTAACAATCGACCCCCAAAAGCCAGGATTAGATTAATAACTGACAGCTTCTCTAATTTTTGTCCCCTCTTCCAACTTAGGACCAACCAGTGAAAGTCAACTATGTACCCCTAACCAACACCATAAGACGCTCCCCTTCTAGTTAGCCCACATTTAGCTTCTCCATGCCATATCTGGAAGCCTTCTCTTTTTTCTATTTATAAAGCTTTCCCACTCCTCTGATTTCCTTTGAGTCTCTGCCAAAACACAAGTGATGGTGGCTGACTTCCTTGCTATAGCAAGCTCTGAATAAATAGCCTTTGCTTGTTCTCATTTGGATGGTCTTTGTTTGTTTTTGCATTTCTAATGACTCTTCGATATTATATTCTAAAAATTGAAGTAACAAGAATCCTAATGACAAATCAGTGTGCCACTAGCCCTTCCTTACTTCTCAGTATTGTTATTACATCATTGTTTCCAGGTTTTCAGGCTCATGGCATTGGAGGCTCCAGTGGTAGTCGAAAGAGTCCAGGCCTGAGTGGATGTGGCTCCTGGCTCCAAAACTTCCTGTCTATGTGACTCTGACTATGCCTTCAAGACTCTCTTCTCATTCCTCAAATGGGACCAGTACTGCCTCACAGTGTTGCTTTTTGGATTTAAAAATACTATATATGGAAGAGTAAAAGTCAGTGCTTAAAGAGCTTTTTAAGATACCATATTTTGTTTTCAATTCCACCTAACACATACTTACATAGCACTTACAATGTGCCGGTCACTATTCTAAGTGCTTGTCAAATCATAACTCACTTAATCCTCATTACATCTGTATGAAGTTTGTATTAATATTATTTCCATTTTAAGGATGAGGGAACTGAAGCTTGGAGAGATTAAAGAATCTCCCAGAAGTGACGTAACTAGTCAGTGTTTTGGGTGGACTAGGGGTGCAGTTTTCTCTTTGTTCTTCTCATATCCTGTGCATTATAAGTTATCAGATTATTTATGAAAAATGTGTCTTGTCTCCACCACTTTCATTTTATTTGGGTACAACTTTGGCACAGATTCTACCAACATTTCACTTCAATGACTACCACATTCTAAGTCCAACTTGGACTTAAAAGTTGAACTCCTCATTTATAGTCTCTTTTGTCAAATGACAAGGAAAGTACAATCTGTTTTTTCCATTAAAGGTAACTTATCATGTACTTCCCAACAACACCCAATTGACCTTGCTATCAAATACGCTGAGTGCCCAAACCTTCTAACAATTGCATCTAAAATGTATTGTGTGTTTATTATGTGCTAGGCTTTGTGCTAAACCCATTATATAGATTAACTCATTTAATCTTTTCTGAGTGGGGGCTATTATGAGTCCCACATTTCAGATGAGGACATTGAAGCTGAGAGAGACCAAATGTGGCCAGTGGATTTAGGATGGTTCTGTGAAATCTCAGAGATGAGGCTCCTCACTATCTACTTTTCTTACTTACTGCCATTGATTTGCTTTGTCTCAATTAATTTTTTGAACTGTAAAGTTACTTATTTTATTTCCTATTTCACTCATCTAAGTCTCTTTAGGATGTGTTATGTATCATTCTTGAGTTCCTCCTCAATCCTTTTCACCTCTTCTCAATCAATTCAGATCCCCAACCTCCAAAACACAGCTCTCATCTGAATGGTTTTGTGAATTAATTCTTCCCAGGCTAATGATTTACATATATAATCAGTATTGTTTTGATGCATCCTCCCCTTCCTCCCAGTATTTTATCATTTAATTTATATCTGATTTTACATAGGCACTCTGTTTCTTTGCTTTGTATCTTCTCACTCTGCTCTATGCAGGACAGACAATAGCAACACTAGGAAAACCTCTGACAAGCATGGGAAATATTTGCACAAATCTTTTTAGATCTAAATTCTACATTCTAAATTCATTCCTATTTCTGATAGTCAAGAACTAAGAGATCTTTGTATAATACGTAGGTGTGGTGAAAACATATCATTTTCTCCCAATTCTTTTTCCTGTGAGGGAGAAAAGCGGAAAGTTGGCTGTCCTTTTAATTAGCTTCACATCTTTATCTTACTCATTGCCTGCACTTTGGGACTCAACCAGGAAAAAAATACACCATTATATACTCTGCAAATCACAGCCTCTTCTATTTATCTTGCATTTGCCCCCCTCATGTATACCTGTTTAAGAAATCTTTTAAAAAATCTATCTGTCTATCTATAATTATTTTTTAATTTTCAATTACAGTTGATATACAATATTATATTAGTTTCTGGTGCACAACATACTGATAAGACATTTATATAACTTATGAGGTGATCATTTGATAAATCTAGTACCCATCTGACATCATAGTTATTACAATATTATTGGCTATATTCCTTATGCTATATTTTACATCCCCATGACTATTCTGTAACTACCAATTTGTACTTCTTAATCTCTTCCCTTTTTCACCCATCCTACCAAACTCCCTCCCATCTGGCAACCCTCAACATGTTCTCTGTATCTGAGTTTCTTTCTGTTTTGTTTGCTCATTTATTTTGTTCTTTAGATTCCACATATAAGTGAAATCATATGGCATTTGTCTTTCTCAGTATTATTTACTCCACTCGGCATAATACTGTCTAGGTCCATCCATGTTGTTTCAGTTGGCAAGACTTAATTCTTTTTTGATGCCTGAGTAATATTCATCTCTTTCTTTCTGTCTATCTCTCTGTCTGTCTCTCTGTCTCTCTGTCTCTTTCTGTCTCTCTCTCTCTCTCTCTCTATATATATATATATATATAGAGAGAGAGATGTATATATATGTATATACATATATATACATCTATCTATCTATCTATCTATCTATCTATCTATCTATCTATCTATCTATCTCTATCTATCTATCTATCTATCTATCTATCTATCTATCTATCTAACACACACACACACACACACACACACACACACACACACACACATACACCACCTCTTTTTTATCCATTCATCCATTGATAAATACCCAGTTTACCTCCATATCTTGGCTATTGTAAATAATGCTTTAATGAACATATGGATGCACATGTCTCTTTGCAGTAGTGCTCTTGATTTCTTCAGATAAATTCCCAGAAGTGGGATTACAGGGGCCGTCTTTGTCTCTTGCTATAGCCTTTGTTTTAAAGTCTATTTTGTCTGGTACAAGTATTGCTTCTCCACGGTTTTTTTTTTTTTTTTTTTTTGTCACTTCTATTTTCATAAAATATATTTTTCCATTCTTTTACTTTCACTCTGAATGTATCTTTCAGTCTGAATTGAGTCTCTTGTAGGCAGCATATGTAAGGGTCTTGTCTTCTTATCCATTCAGCCCTCTTATGTCTTTTGATTGAAGCATTTAATCTATTTACATTTAAAGTAATTGTTGATAGATATGTAGTTATTGGCGTTTAATTATTCATATTTTTGATATTCTTCTTAACATGTTGCGTATGGCGGGGTTTAAATCCCTCGTGAAGATTCTCGTGATCCGTACGCAACGTGTTAAGGAAATCCTTTTAATATTTCTTGTAATACTGGTTTGGTGGTGATGAAATACTTTAGCTTTTGCTTGTCTGGGAAACCTTTATGTGTCCTTTGATATTAAATGATAGCTTTGCTGGATAGAGTAGCCTTGGTTGTAGGTCCTTACTTTTCATTACTTTGAATATTTTGTGCCCATGCCTTCTTGCCTGCAAAGTTTCTGTTGAAAAACCAGCTGACATTTTAATGGGAACTCCCTTGTAGGTAAATAACTGCTTTTCTCTTGCTGCTTTTAAGATCCCTCTTTGTCTTTAACCTTTGGCATTATGATTATGATGTGTCTTGGTGTGGGCCTCATTGGGTTCATCTTGTTTAGGAGTCTCTGTGCTTCCTGGGCTTGTATGTATATATGTTTTTTTGCCAAGTTAGGGAGGTTTTTCCATAATTATTTCTTCAAATAGGTTTTCAATTCCTTGCTCTCTCTTCTGCTACTGGTGCCCTTATGATTCAAACATTGGTATGCTTGATGTTGTTCCAGAGGCCCCCTAAACTATCCTCATATTTTTTTCTTTTTGCTGTTCTGATTGGGTGTTTTCTGCTACCTTATCTTCTAAATCACTGATTTGATCCTCTGTTTCATTTAATCTACTGTTGATTCCCTCTAACATATTTTTCATTTCAGTTATTGTATTCTTTGTTACTGACTGGTTCTTTTTTATGTTTTCTATCTCCATTTGTATATTTCCTATTTCTTTGTTGAAGTTCGCACTGAGGTCATTCAGTATCCTTATAAATAGTGTTTTGAACTTTGTGTCTGGTAGATTGCTTGTCACCATTTAGTTTAGAACTTTTTCTGGAGCTTTGTTCTGTTCTTTTATTTGGAGAATGTTTCTTTGTCTCCCCATTTTGGCCGCCTCCCTGTGTTTGTTTATATGTATTTGGTAGGGCTGCTATGTCTCCTTGTCTTACTAGAGTGGCCTTCTGTAGTAGGTGTGCCCTGTGCAGCCCAGTGACATAGTCTCCTTGGTCACCTGAGCTGAGTGCTGCAGGCATGTTTTTTTATGTGGATTGTGTGTGCCCTCCTCTTGTAGTTGAGCCTTGTTGCTGTTTGCATGTTAATGGGAAGGATTGAGCCATGGACTGATTGGTTGTAAGGACCTGCTGTGACTACAGTGGAGGAGCTGTCGTGTAGGGGCTGACACTACAGAACAAGGTTTGCTTTAACAGTGCTCTTCTGCTTTTCCAGTCTCCCTTTGGGGTGTGTTGTCCTTGGATGTGGCTAGACGGTGCTCCAGCTAGATCCAAAGCTATTCACAGGGCATGCCAGCCCTGGGCTCTCCTGGGAGGGGCCCCACTGCAGGCCAAGTTCAGCCATGCCTCTGCTTTGCCTGGGACCACTGGGCATGAGCCATAAAACATTATGAGCATTATAGCCACCTGTGCTAGGCTTGGGAGTTCCTAGGAGTGGCCAAGCCTTAAACCAGGGCTGGCTACAGCCAATGCCTGCCTTGGGGCTGCTCAATAAGGGGTTACAGGCATGCTGAGGCCAGATGCTGCTTGAGTGGTGTTTGTGAACCTTTGAGAGATTTTTAGGAAAGTCCACAGCATGACACAAGACAGGCCATTTGTATGGAAAAGCTCCTGGAAGGGGCTTGGGTGTGCCCAAAAGTTGGGTGGGGTCTCATGGAGTCCTCAGAGTGGGCCAATGATGTTAACCAGATTGATGGAGGCTCAGTTATGGCACCTGCCTAAGTCTGTATACTGGGAAGGGCTCAAAAAAGGAATAATGGTTTCTGCCAGCACTTCTGTCTGGAAGAAAGCTGCCCCTCCACAGCCCTCATGCTGGAGCCATACAACCCTTTCTTCCCCATATATCCCTGTTGCGTTTTATGCTGCTGCCCCAGAGATGGGGCTCAGAGTGAATGACTGCTAGTGAAGAAGTCTGTGTGCAGGCCCTTTAAGAGGAACACCTTCGAGTCCAGCCTCCCACAGTCTCAGTCAGCCACAATCTTCACTGATTTTCACAGCCAAAGATGTAGGTGCTTCTCTTTTTGGCCTTGGAACTCTGGGCTGGGGAGCCTGGTTTGGGGCGTGGACCACTGCTCCTCAGGGGGAACCTCCGCAGTCTAGGTATTGCTCTCGATAGTTACCTGCCATGTGCAGGTCTGGGACTGGCCTGTTCTTTTTGTCCACCCATCCTACGAGCCTTGAGATGGCTTTTTCTGTATATCCTTAGCTGTAGGACTTCTGTTCTGCTAAACTTCAGGCAATTCTCAATAATAGTTGTTCTGTAGTTTAGTGCTTTGGCATAGCTGTTAGAGGTTTCAAGCACAGTGTTTACATACTCTGCCATCTTGACGGGGCCCTTCCCATATATTCTAGTCACAGTGTTTATATAAGCTGCATAGAGTCACATTCATTTACGCGTTGCCTCATCTTCACATAAATGTGTTATCTACTTACGTATAGTTCTACAAAATACATAAATGCTTTCACAGATACACAGATGCACACAGTCATTGGATGAAGGAGGACGTGACTTTTAAGATGAGAAGATCCATGGTTTAGGAAAGAGTGCAGAGTGAGAGTAGTTCCAAAGGAGTCTACTTCTATTTTTCTTTCTAGGAATGAGTACTCCCTTGGCCCCCTTGTTTTATTGTTTTTACTTAATATCACATTTATTATAGTCTATTTTGTGTCAGAGTTCTATGTACACCTCTATTTTATAAACAGGTGTTTTTATAGGTCTGTGCTATCCAATATGGTAACCACTAGTCACATGTAGCTATTGAGTAATGTGGCTAGTCCAAACTGAATGCACTGTAAGCCTAAAATACACTCCAGCTTTTGAAGACTTGATAAGAAAAAAATAATGTGAAACATTTCCTTAATAATTTTTATATTGAACACATGTTGAAATAATGTTTTTGATATATGTAGTTAAGACACATTATTTAAATTAATTTTACATGTTTCTATTTACTTTTTAATTATAGCTACTAGAAAAATTTAAAGCACACATTTTCTTTCATTTGTGGCTCTCATATTTCTATTGGAGAGTGCTGTTACAGATGGCAGTGATTGCAATTTTCCAACTTCCACGAAATGTTGCATGGTATTTTCAGGCAGGCGATGATAAATATTTGTTGAAATTGAGAAAATAGATTGGGAGCTTGATGAAAGTAAATAAGAGAATGTGTTACAAGTAGCTCAAAGAGTTTGGTTAATTCAGAGAGTTAAAATTTGCTTCCAAGTGCACAAGAATCTAAGTATTGTTAGATACACTGAAGACATGGAGGTAGGACTTTATTACAGACAAATGCATGGGGTCAGTGGGGAAGCAGGTACAATAATACAGGCATTCTTAAGATAGTCAACACAAGTTTATTGAGGCCCTATTAAATGCCAAGTCTTGTTTTAAGCATCAGTGATACAAAAATGATTCTGATATTGTATTGTACCCATCCTCCAGGAGCTAGGGTGAGGGTAGAATGCATAAAATTAGTTATTGTCCAATGAGGTATCTAGTCAGAATGGGTGATATTTGCTATAATGCCATATATAATACAATTGAATAAGCAAGCTAAATTTTAGAAGCACCTTAGGCAGCCAAATGGCAATTAGGTGAGAGTTTAATCATGTGAATAGGAGGTAAGTGCTCCACAGAGGTTGTCCGGGGTTCCTACTATTTGTTTTGCTTGGAATAGTTCCATGGGTAACAAGCTAGAGACAGAAGGAGTTCTGGAAATATTATCTGTGAAAGTTTTTTAACTGTTTATCAACTGCGCTTATGGCAACAGAAAATGTGTTAAGTGTGGATGACCAAGTGTGCATTTTAAGCGTTGCTCAAACTGCTAACTGCCTAATAACAGGAAAACAAGTACCTGTAGGATATGCCAGGCATTCCCTCTGTATGCTTTGTATAGGTTTATTTGGTTTCGTTTGGGAGAAGAACCAATTTTCAAGTTAAAGCAGGTGCGTCATGTTCTGAGCACTCGCTGTGTATGCAGTAACCAAACTTACTGCTTCCCTGTTATATTTCCCAGCTGCAAAGGTAATGTCCTCAATTGTGTACCAGGCAACGACTATACCATTATCTTGTTCGTTTTAAGCCCTTTCTAAATGCAACCTTTCATTTGGTGACATTTCCAAAGTAGTGTGTAGAGAACTTACTCATGTGATACTCATTAAAGTCACACGGCTAACATTTCTGCCCACTTCATTTGTGAGAACTAGATAGAGAAAAACACTTGGCCTTCTTTCAGAAGAGACATAAAACAGAGATCTGGACCACTTGTGGCTATTGAAGCACCTCTATGGTTTCGTGCGAGGGGGTGGTGTATTGGCTGCAGTATCCTGGCAATTCTAATGTTGCCTAAACTGTGCTCACAAAAAGTTTTTCTTTGAATTTATAGTTCCTAATGTAAAACTATGATCCTGTATGTGGAGTGATAATCTAAGTGGGTGAAATTATCTTATTGACTTAACTGATTCACAAAGTTACTATGAATGCATTTCCAGTTCAACAAAAACATTTTTATTTCCTAGGGCATACTTTTTCACATTACTCATGTAATCCTCAGAAAAATTCTATGAAAGAGGTACTATTATCCCCATTTAACAAAAAAAGAAACTGAGATCCAGAGACATGAAATGATGGCCCATTGTTGCCCAGGTAAGATGTGAGTTTTTGATTTGGTCTCATGATTTTGGCTATTAAAGCTAGTGCTTTTATTCTACGCCATGTAACCACTCACTAATTGCAGATGAAGGAAGTCTTGTTAGATAAATCCTGACTCATGTCAACCTGACATTCATTTTCTTAGTGACCTGAATGTCATTTAACTTTTCAGACCCTTAGAAGATAGAAATCAAGTTGCTTCTTTCAGTGAAAAACGCTACCTTTAAAAAATTCCCTATTTTTAAAGTAGGGAATATAATGGCTAGAATATATTCCTGAAAAAATTCCAGAACAACAACAATATAGGATGTGATTTAAGGTAATATAGATTTTATTTTCTGCAAGAAAACACACACACCCATACACACACCCTGCTCTTTTGAACATGATAGAATCTAACATAGCAGTGTTTTTTAACTGAAAGGCTTAAACATAACAAAATGAATTATTCTGAAATAGTGTACCATGCACATCAGACTTTCCTAGAAAACATGGAAAAGCTACCAAACCTCTATAAAATTCTTATTCACCAGAATGGCCCCAAATCCTTGACTCTTGCCTTTGGCTCCTTTCTAGTTTCTATTTTAGTGCCCTTGTTCTAGTTAGAATTTCTGTTCCAACCAACTAATAACACTGTGTCTCCATCTTAGTAGGCCTTTTATCTCATGGAAAAGTTATACACCACTCAGGTATCATTAGCTAATAAGGGTTTATAAGTAGATTTTCAATTAAATAATCATGGGACCAAAAATCTGATAACTCAATGAAATGCATTACATTTTAAAAAGTTTAAGCTCTTAGGGAAACAAGGACATATATAGCATGGATCCTACCCTCAAGTAGGTGAAAGTGTTGCAGGTGGAGAAAGAAATGAAAACAAATACTATATGGTAAACACAAAAGACATAGCAGAATGAAGGGAGGAACTAATTATAAAGGGAAGGCTGAGAAGGTTCATCAAAGACTTCACAGAAATATTAGGTTGGTACAAAAGTAATTGTGGTTTAAAAGGTTAAACATAATTGCAAAAACCGCAATTACTTTTGCGCCAACCTATTACCATCTAAGCCACATTTTGAAAGATGATTGTGAGAAGAAAATTCCAGATGGAGGGAAACAATGGACAAAAGCACTGAGATTAGAGCCAGCATTTGCATCTAAAATCCAAAGGAATAAATCTCTAATAACTTTTAGGTGACCTGACTCTTGTGAAGGAACTCCATTTGAGTAGGCTGGGTTTCTGTTTTCCCTCAAGGCACCTCAGACTATTTTTGATTAACAAATGGGATGGTGCAAACTGTTTTGCATATTCCATTGGAATTTTATATTGCTAAATTTGTTTTGACTGAAACATTATCAATATACTGAATTCATGTAATATATAGCATTTCAAAACAGGAAATAGCCTTAATTAGGCATTCTTCATGATGTTGCTGATGAACTCACTAAAATATCTCCAGATAGCCTATTAAAGAAAAGTTAAATTTATTAGAAATTGCTGCAGGAAGAGTGAACACCACTGTAACAAGACTTAGCCGCGTCTCTGAAGGGGAAGTCAGAAGAGGGATATTTATAGGGTGCTGAGGGTCTGGGCTCACATTCTTTATGGGAGAATCTTACAAGACAAGGAACTGGATGGGACTGGACAAAGTTGGTGATATAATAGGCTTTATAAAAAATAAAAATAAAAAGATTAGAAAAAAGCACCAACTCTCACCAAATCATAACAAAACATACAGTTTACTCAGCAATCTCCATGAACTTATGAGTATGTACCACAAATACAAATACCTGGGAAGCACTGGGGGAATGATCCAGGGGTTCAGTACGCAGACTTAGTCACCTGTTTTTGGTATGACCTCTCACACTGGTCCTTCTCTATGCCTGGAACTTGGGGCTACTATTGTTGGATTGTCCACAGAGCAAACCTCTGGTATCTTGATTCTCTTCTAGAAATTTTACATTTTGGCTGCAGATCTAACTGCTTCTTGTACAGATTTTTGAAAAATTGCCCCGCTTTATACCATGGGTTTATTCTTGCTCTCATCAATCAAGATGGAAGGATAAGCCAGGCAGAGTGGTATTAAAAAAACTAAGCAAGGCCAGCACTGTCCACAACATTAAATTTCCCCCCAAATGTTCCTATATCATCTTTTCTTACTGCCAACATGGATGGATCTTGAGAGAGTAATGCTGAGCGAAATAAGTCAGACAGAAAAAGCAGAGAACCATGTGATTTCACTGATATGTGGTATATAAACCAAAAACAACAAAAGAACAAGATAAACAAATGAGAAACAGAAACTCATAGACACAGACAATAGTTTAGTGGTTGCCAGAGGGTAAGGGGGGTGGGGGGGTGGGAGATGAGGGTAAGGGGGATCGAATATATGGTGATGGAAGGAGAACTGACTCTGGGTGATGAACACACAATGGGATTTATAGATGATGTAATACGGAATTGTACACCTGAAATCTATGTAATTTTACTAACAATTGTCACCCCAATAAATTTAATTAAAAAAAAAATTTCCCCCCTTGTTTTGTAATGTATCTTCCTTAAAACATTAGCAGGTAGGGTAGCGAGAACACGAGCATTTAAAAGGAGACATTGCAAATATGGCTGTGACAATCCCATGCTCCAAAAAACAATTAGGTCAACCTAATTTTTCTTGCATGATGTAGGTTAAAAAAAAAAAAATGACTTCTGCCAAAGAATGATTGAACTTATCTAAACGAACATATGGGATGGATCATGAATACACTGTGTCTGTATCTATATAGCCATAAACAAAAAATGAATTATAGGTTGGAGGTTAGATGATTTAAGATAAGGAAAAGCTACAACTAGAGATAATTCAAACTAAGCAGAGGATGTTGTTAAAACTCAGTACATACCATTTTAGGCAATTTTTATAATAGATAATAACAGTGTTAAATTTACTTTGGAAAGTAAAAGGAAAGAAAAATAACTTAAAGATAATCATGGTGCAATTATAAGGACTTACTAAACTTTTGATTTAAGATATTAGTGTATCCAGCAGTTACTCAGCTAATTAAGCCACATATGTCAGTTTTCCAAGAATTTTTCTGATTTTTAATTTTGTCACTATGTTAAGAGAAATTCAGTTAACTTAATGTTTTGCAGTAAATTTTATGAAGGTTTTACTTTTTGTTACTGGATATGACAGTACGTCACGAGTAATGAATGATGTGAGTGCGAGCCATCATTTGTTGATTTCTTAAAGGTATAAGAAATGTACATTGACTTGAAATCAAGTTTTAATTAAAGGTTTTCAAGTTCACTTAATAGTTTTCAAAACATAGGATGCCCAGCCATTGAATTTGGAGAATGAAAAATACACAATAGCAAGAAATCAATTTTAGTTTACTATTATTTAACTGTGTTATTTTTCTCTCCATGTAAGAAATTTTTAGAGATATAAAAGTCAGTATATCTCCCAGCATTGGCCATTAGAACATATGAGAAAGAGCAACCTTCCCATCACCTCTGACACAAAAACAGTCAAGAGCAATCATTTACAAGAGACTTATAGCCAAAGAAATTTACAATTATAAGAAGATTTATAAATCACTTTTTCCTTCTAAAATAATATAGTCTTTATCCATTTAAGTGCTAAATAATACAATTAAATATTTTTTGATGCTAAAATTTACCCTTACCACATGTATTCTAATACAGTGATCCTAATGAAGCGTTACATGCTGGCTCTTTTAAGGTTATACATTTTATCCCTAAGGGAGAAATATCTCTCTTCCTTTCAAAGCCTCACCCTCCCACCTGTACTATTCTTTTCATCTGTTTCTTGATATTGCCTCCATTAATTGGTCACGTTTTCTTAGACCTACTCACATGTTCAATCTCCTCTCATGAACTTTGAATTCTTGTCCTTGTCTTTTTGTTTTCCTTCATTATTAAAATTCTCAGAATCACCTTTTTGTTTTTGTTTTGTTTTTATTTTCACTCATTGTGAAACTCCTTAATTCTTGACCCTCTCCTCTAATATCCAGAAAACCTAGTCTCCTAAAAGCTCCCACTTTATATTCACCAAATCCAGTAACTCCTTTCTGCCCTCCTCATATTCTGATGTGTTCGTAAACCACATTCAAATTCTACACATGTCAAATTCCAGCATGGCATTAGCCTTTCACAACCTGTACAGGTTCCTTTCTTGCACTCTCCCTGCACCATCCCCAAACCCTCCACTCTCCTGCAGTCCAGCCATGCCCATCACCCCCTGCACCTGCACAGTTGTACCCTACTATGTTATGCTGTCCTCCTCTGGACTGCCTTTTCTTGTCCCTATTCCTTATGTGACCTGAAGTTTTATTTTATTCATCTTATTCATCTTTCAACTCCAATACCATTTAGTCCAAAACACTAACCTTCCATCCATCAATTCAAAATTAATGGTCCTTCAACAGACATATGGAAAGATGCTCAACATCACCAGTCATCAGAGAAATGCAAATTAAAACCACAATGAGATCACCTCACACCTGTCAGGATGGCCATCATCAATAAATGAACAAACAAGTGTTGGCAAGGATGCAGAGAAAAGGAAACCTCGTACACTGTGGGTAGGTTTGCAAATTGGTGCAGCCACTATGGAAAATGGTTTGGAGGTTCCTCAAAATATTAAAAATAGAACTACCTTATGACCCAGCACTATGAATATTTAGCAGAAGAAATTCAAAAACACTAATTTGAAAAGATACATGCACCTCATATGTTCATTACTGCACTATTTACAACAGCCAAGATATGAAAGCAACCCAAGTGCCCATCAATAGATGTCTTGATAAAGAAGATGTGGTTCATATATACAACAAAATATTACTCGGCCATAAAAAGAGTGAAATCTTAACCATTTGTGAAAACATGGATGGACTTAGACGGTATTATGCTAAGTAAAATAAGTCTGGCTGAGAAAGACAAATACCACATGATCTCACTTATATGTGGAACCTAAAGAACAAAATAAATGAACAAACAAAACAGAAACAGACTCATAGATACAGAGACAGAGGGGAGGGGTTTGGGAGCTGGGTGAAAAAGGTGAAGAGATTAAGAAATACAAACTGGTAGTTACAGAAAAGTCATGGGGATGTAAAGTACAGCATAGAGAATACAGTCAATAATGTAGCAACAACTATGGATAGTACCAGGTGGGTACAGGGCTAATTAGGGCAATCACTGCATAAATTATGTAAATGTCTACCCACTGTGCTGCACAACTGAAACAAATGTAAAATAATATTGAATGTCAACTGTAACTGAAAAAAATAATTTATAAAAGAATCAATACAGAAAAAAGTTAATGGGTCTCTCTTGTGTACTTTCAGATACTGTATTTCATTGTAGCTCTTCCTGCATTCATTTTTTCATTATGCTGGATCAATAAGGCACAAAATATAAAGAAAGTACTCTGGGGGAAAAAAAACAGATGCTCAAAAAATATTTTTAAATGCTGTTGTGTACTATTGTAAAGATAGGTACATTTGCCCTGGGAGCATAAAGGAGCAGTATTCAAAATTATCTGGGTGAGCTGAGAAATACTTCCTCAGGAAGGAAGCATGAGTTAGAGTTTACCTAGTACAACTATGGGAAGGTGTTTCCAGGGCTTTATTCATCTATTCAAAAAACATTTACATGACACCTAATATGTGCCAGACATTGTGCTGAACACTAAAGATTAAAAAAAAAAAAAGGAAAAACAGTAATGATAAAAACAACATTGGTTCCTTCTTATTTTCTAGAGAAGGCAAAGAATATTAACAAAATAAGTGTTTTTCTATTCAGGACATATTGTATGTCTACTATATGCCTTTCATGAGCTAGAGTTACATGTATTGGCATGTAGTAGTAGGCACTCAAAATATTTATTGAAAAATTGAGAAAGTGAATGAATAATCTTTACCCATAAGTAGATAACAATCCAGTGGGGATTATAACTGTACATTTAAACAATAACTACTTTGTGGGAAAAAGAAAAACCTAATGATAGTGTGAACACAAAAATCCTGACCTGAGAACCTGAAAGTCCTATCATTAAAGATCAAGTAACCCAGCCTTGGTATAGCCAGAGAAGGTCAGAAGAGGGAGGAGGGGTTGAACAGATTTCCAAAGAAAAAGTATGAATTTGTCAGATAAAGTGTAAAGAGTTCATTTAGAAGCAAAGAATCACAAATACCATGCTATAACCTGGAAAAGGTTAGTAAGTTGGCATGGCTGGAGTGCAGGACAAATGTGTATGACGATTTGCTTGAATATGTATTCTTGGTTGAACTTCCTGTTGCTCCTTTGATCATGGATCCTGACTTCTGAGCATTTGTTTCTGTTCGCTTGCCTTAAAGCCCCAAACTGCTAGTAGGTAAGGGTTTAAATGCTGGTGTGAGATTTATATTTTGAAACGATCAGTATGACTGTTTTGTGGAGAATAGATTGTCGGCTGGAAAGGGAAAATTCAGGAAAACCAGTTAGAAGACTATTTTGCTGTATTTATGTGAGAGATGTGTGTAGCACAGCCTGGGGTGAAACCATTGTAAATGTATTTAAGAGAGAAAATTAACAGGGTTGGTATTGGGTAAGATGTGGGGCCCGGGAGCAAAGTTGATGACAAAAATGCCTTTTAATTTTATATAGCTTGTGGCCGTGGGTAGACTGGCAGTACTACCATTGAGATAAAACATATGGGGGAAGGAATTGGTTTGAGAAGACCTTAAGTTTTGTATTAGCATGTTAGTTTTGAGGTGTTTTTCTGTGTCTTCAGAAAGAAGTTTGTAGGTACCAAGCTTCTTGATGGCAGTGCTTTATGCTCAGAGACTATCTTATAGTAGTTGCTCATAATATACTCATAAGAGTTCACACCTATCAGTGCTACTTTTTGCAATGAGAGAACACTTCTTAGCACTGGTGCTGAATTATGGTTACTCTATATTGGGACTTAAATATTTCTTCTATTACTTAAAACATTTTGGTTTCTTTATAAAATATTAGTACATGAAGAAAATTTCCTCTTTGACTTAGCTCTTGTTTTCCATTTGTTTTGTGAGGTAAAAATTAATAAAATTACAAAAATCTGTCATAATTAGGATTAATCCAAGATTATAATTAGATTAAGCTTAATTAGTGAGGGAAAGAGAGCCTTTTAGAAGTTGAGTTACTCTAACTAGGTATGTAATCTAGAGCTATTTTTTTTTTTAGCAGTGTGTCTCTGTCTCTATTCATAACACAAGTTCAATAGGTGAGAAGCATAAATTATGTTGAATAAACAACAAGATATTGTTGTCCCTCTACAATGAGGCAGCAGAAGTTTCTCCCTGTTATTGATTGCCTCTCTGGCAGGAATGCTAATCTTTTACAAATCCAGAGTCCACAGTTCCTAGTGACGCAGTTTGAAGATACACAAACAAACCCACACTAAACCCAAGGAAATCAATTGCACAGAGGTATCTCCTGCTTGTCAAACAGCAAGGACATTCTAATATTTGTTGCCAACAGTTAGTCACCTGACTCCTTTTATGGGTGACTACCTGATGACTGATGTACTGGAAAGAGAGCATTATTCTAATTCACCGTGTGTTAAGGAGCCATAGGACGCAGACTCTATACAGAACAGCCTGGAGATGGATGAAGTGCTCAGTAAGAGGACAGTGACAAGGATAAAACTGTCACATGATTCCATCTGAGGAAATACCATATATAATGAGTATGTTAATTTCAGGAGTCACTGTTTAATAATGCTGCTGTGTTTATCACATCTTTCAACCACTCTCCTGTAAACGTTTTCTCATTCTATTGAGCATGTCTCTCTCGAGCAATCATTATTTCTTCACTAATGCCACAGGGACATGATTTTCTGCATACCCTGTGGAAGTACATGTATTTCCCCTTCTCTTCTGCTTTCCCTAGTATTCTAGTACTACACAACCCTGCTGCTGTATACAAAAGGGAGAGATAGCCTTGACAAAAGACAACCAGGATGATGAATGGAATTTAATTTATGAAACATCTATGTAGGGTGCGTCCTCTGGGTAAATCACCATGGTAGCACTTGCCCCTCCCGCTGCATGATATGTTCTGCTTGGCTGACCCAACTCCCTCGGAGAAGCTTGGCACTTAAGGTTATGTAAGCAGTGCACTGATGTTCAAATATTCATCACAAGAAAGGCTACATGAAAAGGAAAACACAAATGGAAGGAGTCTGGGGTAAATAACCACCCAGATCATCTAGGAGAAGCTGAAGAATTGAAAGGGATTCTGAGTCCTAATTTGGGATTAGGGATTTACTCCCCAAGGTGATTAATAAAATGCATTTGAGCCAAGTGTAGAGTGCTGCAGTACTATTGATTGGCTTTTAGCCCAAATTGATTTCAGTCCCTCTCCCTTGCTACTCAATAAAGCCAAAGAAAATTATTTTATCTTAGAAAAATAATAGTTCCTTCTTTTTATAAAAAGTTAGCTAATTATTGTCACTTGACCTATATTTTTTCTTTCTTACTGACATATCCACTCATTTGTATTATAAATTGCTAACTATCCAGGAAGGTTTTGCCAGTGATCAGAATCAGAGCAGACAACACATGCTCAAATGTGAGTACTAAAGAATTATTGAATAATTTCGGCCTGTCTGTGGAGATGATTTAGGATAAAGAATCTATTTCATTCATTGTCTAGTAAAAAAAATATTCTGGCTGTTAGACTAAGCCATTCATAACCAACAAATAAACTAATTAACAATAGACTACTCTGAAGTGAAAGTTTTAGTCTGTGTCATGCTGTATACATTAATTTCATTTATAATTAATATCAACAAAGGACCATCAATTCAATGAAGAATTATAAATGCCTATGTATGCTAATTTCCTTCCTTTAACTAATTGAATGGGAAATATAGATTAACATGATCATAATGCTGAAAACTACATGGGCTTATCAACACTGATATTTTCATTGAGAAAGAAGGAATAGTGTTCAGTAAATTTTAAATTTGGGAAACAACTGCAAGTCTTAGCTTAACTTTTAAATATGGATCAAGGTTATACTTTTGACTTGGAGCCATTTTGCCATTCATATAAAATGATATTTAGTTCACAGGACAAGAAAGTGTATAAATATAATACAAGCGCATATGTTTTCTCATGACCTAAGATGGCAATTATTCTGATTGTACAAAACAATATGACAGTTTTCAATTTAGGGAACATAAATGTTGGCTATCCTTTTATCATTCTTTTAAATCCCTCATATACATCCCTTATAATAAGATGGCATTTTCAGGAGAGGTAGAAAAATTTCACTTGGAAACAAATGAAAACAAGCTGAAGTTCTCGTATTAGACACTTTATGTCTTTTCATACAGATAAAGAATTATGAGCAAAAAAGAGGGGCAAAATATAAGGCTATTTTGCTAATATAAAAATAGAATTGGATATACATACTAAGGGTTGAAATGGAGCAGGATGTCTCCATTGCAAGCACCCTAGTTCAGGCCACCCTTATCTCTTGCCTAAACTGTAAGAATTCATTCCTAATTGTTCTCCCTGCTTCTACTTTAGTCTTTCTCCCAACCATTCTCTAGCATAAGCCAGTGATTCTTTGTGAAACTTCAGAGCAGATGTGATTGTGTTATTCCCTACTTCTTACCCTCTCAATGACTATGCACAGCACTTAGAATAAAATTCATACTCCTTCCCATCCCTGTTAGTTCCCTCATCGTGTAATCCCTAACTGCTTCTCCAGTTTTATTTCTGCTTTCTCTCCTCTCAGTGGACTCCAGCTACCCCAATCTCCTCTCACTTTTAGAAACACTCCAAGCTCTTTCATCCTTAGGGCCTCATGCATATGTTGTTTGTTTTGCTTGGACTATTTATTATTCTTGAACTTAACTTGCCTTCAAAGTCACTCTCTCCAAAAAGCCATCCATGACCATTTCTAAAGTGAATTCATGCCTCCTTATCTTCTCCATCCGTCCACTGCCATTATTGTCTTTCATGATACCCAGATTTTATAGTTCTTCTTCAGTGTTGTAGTCATTTTACATATTTATTTGTATTTGTTGTTTCCTTCCCACTAAACTATAAAATTGTAGAGGGGCTTGTGCTGCCTTGATAGTTCGCATTCAGAAAAAACAGAAAGAGAGGGAGAAGGAAGTGGTGGAGCTCAAGGAGGCAGAGAAGAGAAACTCACACAAAATAATGGGGGTGTAACTATTTGGCTACAGTGTGTGTGTGTGTGTGTGTGTGTGTGTGTGTGTGTGTGTGTGTGTGTGTGATATGTCCAAAAGATTCACGTTTAAATGTTTGTCAATGGAATAATTCACAGATTTAAAGGTGGCTTAAAAAGCCATCTAATGTATGTTCTTGAATATCTTCTTAGCAATGGAAATATTAGACATTAAAACATGTGGTAAAGAGCAATTAATGATCCAGAGCACATTCAAACAAAGTTTGAAAGAATCCAGCATGGTGAATGCTTATCTGATTCAAATGTGCAAACTTCTCAGAGTTGAGTCATTACTCACAATTAGGCTGACAGCGGAGTTCCCAGACATTGTCTGACCACCATCTGGATCAACACGTTCAGTCACTCTGGAATTTCATGTAGTGCTTCCAGGCATTTCAGTGGGTTGCTTACTCATTTCTGCAATTCTGATTTTAAAATAAATGGCAGAATCTGATCAGCAAATCCTTTTTAAAAGAATTTTCTCAGGGCAAACTAGCACAAACAGTTGTGCCATTTCTTCTTTTTAAAAACTCATATGATAAATGCCCCATTGAATTTAGCATTATCATGTAACAATTTTGGCAAACATGTGTGCTGCGTTCTCAGACTTACCACAAATAACTCTTGGTTTCATGCCAGTTCAGTGGATTTTTCATGGTAAGAACAGGACTATTAAAATGGAGCTTGCTGATAAACATGCGAGCAAAAGCCCCTTAGTTTTGGACACCAAAATTATTTATTATTGTGAAGCATTTTAAAAAAATACAGCAGGTAACAACTGTCCTAGGAATGTCTTGTTTGGTACTAAGTAGAAGATGTTAAATAATTGGGTAGTGTTTAAATTCTCAAGTTATGTTAAAAAAAAAAAGAAATTAGTTGATTTTTAGATATTTCTTTTTCATAATACAAGAGTTATTAGTCATTTAGTCCCTTTTAAAAGTTATCCAAAATAACTTTTATGTATGTATCGATAGTTGCTATTCTTGTTTCTCAGACAGGAATATCTTTTTCACAGAAACTTAGTGTATTATTTGGTCTTAAATTATTATTTTTAAGTTTAGTGTGGTTAAATATTTTGTTCTCTAGATGATTGATTAGGGTCTTGACTTGTGATTTTTCTAATGCTCCCTCTTCCTTTATCCATCATCTATTTTTATACTTGTCCCATAGCAATACTGGGGTTTGAATGTATTTCTCATTTAAGTAATACATTGTATTACATCCTTTTGAATATAATTCTCATTTTAGTAATACATTGTATTGCATCCTTTTGCTACCAATTTTTCATCTTATTCAAATGTAATTGGTTGCAAGTCTTTTCCAACGAAAGTTAATAGTTAAAACTTCTCAACTAACATTCAAGAACTTTAGTGTCTTTCACTGATTTGCCCTTTAGCTATATCTATCCATGAGACCCCCAACTTTAGATCAATATAAGCAGTTCCTTCTGCTTCTGTGCTGTGGCTGGCAGCACCAGTGGAGAAGGAAAGTCACACAACTGTATGAATTGATGCCACTACAAGTTTATGGTTTCCACTCTTAGTTGGCTCTGTATTTCAGGTCGATAATCCTTTTAATAATCTCTGGTCAGTTCCCATGTCCATTACCTCAGCCAGCATTTCAAACTTCAACCACTCTTCTCACGCCCTTTTTGGTCCCCTCAGCCATGAAAAATGACCTTGCCTACTACTTTAAAAGAATAAAAAAAAAATCAGTCCAAAAACTTTTAGCTTATGTTTTTCTGTACTTCAATATAATTTCTATTTTGAGTCCCTGTTCCACTAAGGTGGTAAAAACAAATTTCTCAGCCAGAGAGTTCCACTGCCCCCCTTACTTTCTCTCTGGGTTGTGACTATGTTGTGGGGGTTGGGGAGAGAGTGAAAGGAACAAAGAGTTTTATGTTTGTTGTCATATGGCTACAGAGGCATCTTTTGAGCTGTCATCCTCACCTCGTTCTTGATCAGTCATTGGCAAGGGCTTTCACAGAGACCTTTGTTTCTCTGGAGGTAGGGGATCATTCCACTACTGCTATGCAATTCTTGGGCCCACATTGGTAATGCGTTTTGTTTCTCCCATGTAACAAGCAGAAATGTCTGGGGAGGGTTGCTGAGGCTCCAACTGCTTAGACCTGCAGTTCTCAACCCTGGCTCAATGTAAGGATCACCTGAGGAGTTTTAAAAGTGCCAATACCTGGGGCTCAAAGTGTGGTCCAGAAGCAGCAGTATTCAGCCTCACCTGTAGACCGATTAGAAACCGAAATGGTTGACCTACTGAATCAATACTTTCTGGATACCACCCACAAAGTTCTTGATTCAGTAGGTCAACCATTTCGGTTTCTAATCGGTATATTACTATATGTACATATATTTTAAGGACTCTGGAGGTGATTCTGATATCTGCTACAGTTTGAGAACCCTGCTCTGAATTTGAGTTTGAGTTATTAGTATAGTTCCCAGGAGATTTCAGTGTTTGGCTCTGGCTGATTACCACTGATCTATGCGTACCTGGAAGACACTGCCTTTTTTGTTTGACCACCTCCCCAAGACTCTGCTTGGAAAATGGGATGTTAAATTCTGATTTAGAACCCATGAACATGTGTGGGTTTTGCTACCTCTCTGGATTATCTCAGGAAACAGGGTTCAGGGCCATCTCTCTCTATGTCCTACCATTTTTCTTCTGACTCTTTTCCTTCTCCTCAACACAGATAATCCTTTTCTTATCTTGGGGAGTGGGGGTGAAGAGAGGGAACATCACCCTTAGTCATGTCGTTTTTCTGAAAATTGTTTTAATATAAGCCATGAGTCTTTCCTTTCTGGTCTCCTAAGGACCTAGGATTCTGACATTCAAAAGCCAGGCAGGAAGTCCCCCTTCGTCCATACCCCCACTTACTGCTATGATGTCACACTAAAGTGTGTAGGAAAAATAGTTTTTAAATTTTTTTTCATTATTTCAGTTACTTAATTTGTGCTTCTATTCCCTAAAGTAGTGAAAAGTTAATCTCATTCAGTCAGTTCAGGAATTCCACTCGCCCACCCCACCCCTATATTTTATCCTGTGTTTTATACAGGTTTTTATGGAGGAGAGGGGAGGAGAGGGGATACTTATATAATGCCAAGTTGCTGCTGGGGTGGAGAGAGCGGCAGACCTGAAGGAGCAGTGTGGAAGGAGAATAAGTAATATTTCCTCAGGGATCTGCATGGAATGCTGACATGGGACCAGATGGGGACATCAATGTCACTATGGATACCTTCAAGGCTGGAAATTGAAGACTGTATTATCTCACTTTTCTCCCCAATATCTTGGTATTTATTAGTCCATAATTTAGATGCAACCCCCTGAAAAGGGATGTATGGGGAGTCACTGAATTGAGATATATTGTTTCTGTGACTTTTGGCTAGCTGTAGTGCTTGAGTTAGAAATTCAGTAAAGTAAGGGAAAGGTGAAGAAAATTACATTATCTGTGTTTGTGGGCTGACGTTTGCTCCAGCTATACTTCTCTGGAATAGATTGTATCACATTAACTTTAAAATATCAGTTCAATAATTTATTGTGAAATAATTTCAAACTTATAGAAAAGTTAAAAGTACATTACAAAGACCTTCTATGTATTCCTCACTGAGATTCCCCAACTATTAATATTTAACACATTTGTTCCATCACCTGTTTTTCAAAAAATACCTCCATTACCATTAGTCTTTTTTTGAACTATTGGTAAGCAAGCTGCAGACATGTCCCATTATCCTTAAATACTGCAGTGCCCTCAAACATGGACACTCTCCTATATAACCTCTATGAAAACCTCCAAATCAAGAAATTGTTTGTACAATATTACTATCTAACCCACAGATCCTATTCACATTTCTCCAGCTGTTAAATGAAATGTCTTTCCTTTCCGGCCTACTATCCCCTCCAGGAATATATGTTACATTAAGTTATATCTCTTCAGATTCCTCCAATTTTACAGTGTTCCTCCTTCCCTTATCTTTCCTGCCTTTCACACCTTTAAATAATCCAGGCTTGATGTTCTATCTATCACATGTCACTCAGCCTGGGTCTCTGCAATGTTTCTTCATGACCAGACTGAAGACAAACTTTTTTGACAGGAATGTTACAGAAATGATGCTATGTTCTTCTCAGGACATTACAGCTGGGGGCCTACATGGGTGATGTTAACTTTTCACGTGGTCATGTTTCTGCCTGCCAGGTTTCTCTACTGTAAAGTCACCATTTCTCCCTTCGTATCTTAATACTAGTTATAGTAAGTTGTGGAGGAAGTATCTCAAGATCCTGCCCATATCCTGTTTGTATCAAACTGTCTTCCACCACTTTTAAGCCTCTATTGACAACTCCCACTTGCATCACCCACCATTATCATGGTTTCTAAGAGCTGATGTTCTCTTACTGTATGCATTTATTTGTTGGCATTCTAGCATAAGGGAGAAATTCCTCTTTTCACTTATTTATTTTTAAATTTAATCAACGTGGTCCCATAGATTTCCATTTTATTCATTGGTTTGTAATTGGTTACTATCATTATTCATTTTGATATTCAAATACATTCCAAATATATCTGATATCAAGGTAGCGCCTCTGTCTTTTTTGACATATACTTATTATTCTTTGAGCACTTTCTGACTTTCTGGTCTAAGAAGATATTCCTGCTTTATCCTGTACTTTCCCTGCCTCAATCCTGGATTGACAATTTCTCCAAGAAGTATTGGTTCTAAGATCTGGGTTCCCAGTGTGTTCATTGCTAGGGGGATGCAACTGCTTCTCAGCCCTCTCATCATATAAAGCTGGGAATAAAAGTATATATTACTGTTTCCCTATTTATTTATTTATTTATTTATTTATTTATTTATTTATTTATTTATATGGATACCTCTAATTTCCAGGCAGCACTTCAGAGGTCTTTCTAGACTTCCTTCTTTCTATGTATTTAAGTACATTTGTTGGTGAGAAACCTAGTTCTCATTATCCTCAATTATTTACATTGTTGAACATAACCAATTTACCAACCATTCCTGCCATCTCCACCTCCAGGCATCCATTCCATGTACCCTGCCTTCTGACATTTCAGCAGGCACATTCCCTCTGATTGAGAGAGATCTGTCTTCTGCTTGGGTCTCTCCCTTCCACTATTTCTCACTTCCTCAGGTGCCTGTGGGTATACAGCCACAAGACTTGACTGTGCTCCACCCCCACCTTGATGTTACGTAGTTGGCCTTCTGTGGGGAAGGGCAGGAAAGGGAAAGTGGTAAGAAAAAGGCTCAAATTCATTTCAGTCACTTTCTTACAAGTTATTTATTTTCGTTCCAGACCTGCGATTTTTGAAATTGAGGACAGAAATTATATCAACACTGTTATATCAGAAATTTTTGAAATTGAGGACAGACTTATATCAACAGTGTTTTCCCTGTCCTTTAGAAACTGCCTTGCATGCAGTAGGCATCACTAAATTGCTGATAAATTAATGAGTTGGTTTTCCTCTGAATTCATAGTCTTGGCTCACTTTGGACCTTTCCATTATTTCCACTCATGATAGTCATCTGGACAATATTGCTGATGACTGTCTTCTTTGGAATGTTGAGTTGATGCATACCTTGGGTTTAGATGCCTGGAGCAGTGGAGAGGATAATTATGGCAGAATGGAAGGCTGAACTTTTCATATGAACTCCAACCTTCTTTCATGTTTTCTTTGATGAGAACTTGTTTCAGAGTCCTTCAGGGTCTCCTCCAATGAAGTATAAGTGTCCAGCTTTCAGATGATACCATTCCTGATTCACTGATTGTGTTTATTTCACTGAAGGATATGGGGTATTTTTTCTAAGTCTTTAATTTAAAAAGCAATAGTTTTCTCAAATTTAATAATATTTGCTATAACCACCAGTTGTATATATTATTGTTTTGTAAATGTTAAATTGTCCTGTATAATCAATTAGTTGAATATTTGATCTTTACTGTTAAATCATAAAACTTTTTGAATAAAGCGATTAATTTGTGTGCATTTTAAAGTTCACCAAAATAAGTATTTTACCTTTATCTAATTCTTAGTGCTTGACCAAGGATAGCCAATACATATTTATTGAAATAATGGAATAAATTACAGTTGTGTGTTGTAGAGTATTGCTGATTTTTATCTGCTTCACTATGAAAACTTAGGTGATGTTAGAACTTAAGACAACATTTGATAAAATGGCTGATCATCCCATCTGCATTATCCAAACCCCTAGGACCTATCCTCCACTTTATTCTGATAAATTCTAGATATTTCTGTTCTAGTTAATTGGCAGTGAACTTCTGTTTGTTTCTTACCTCAAGTAGAGCCAAGCATTGGGGCAAGATATCATGGATAATTGTCAGAGTAATAAGCATATCTGCTGGTATGGAAAGTGGTGGTATGGGGAAAAAAGCTCCAGCACTTGTAGTAGAGTAAATATTTAGAAAAATCTAGAATCTTTAAATTCTCTTAAAAGTTTACTTACTTGGCTTTAGTAAGAGAAAAAGAATTGTGATTTTTATATTTAAACTACAGTTGATTGCAGGAATTCATACCATAGGTAGGATGATATATTTGGCACGTGTTCTATCTACTCCTATCCATGGCAGATATTACTAATCAATTATGGCATTCTTCTTTTCTGACTTTGGACTCCACCTCCAAAGTTTTCTCGATATAATGTCCAAGATAAATACTACCAATCAATTGGAATTGATACATGAATTGAAACTTTTTGGTATGTCTGCTGCAGAATTTTAGAGCTGCAAGTTGTTTCTGTCTCACCAGACTTGTATTTCTTCCCCATCAGATCTAGAATAAGTATTACTGAAAATCCTGTGTCTATCACAGAACATCACATTTTTCTCAAGTAGTTAAGTCCACACTAATGTCAACTTCCTAATTTCTGAAGGTTGCAGGTTTGGAAAGTTATAGACAGCACAGCTTTTGGTGTAAAATTTTATCATTCTTTTTTATCTTCCCCTGTTCTCTCCTTTAATACCATCTGCAAAAACTCTACCATCCTGATTTAATATAGAGCTTTTCATATTTAATCATTGCAAAGGTTGAGTTATGATAGATTTTGACTAATGGTATTAATAGTAAATCTTATTTTTAAATGTGTATTCTGACCGTTGAGTTGATTATGCAGGTATAAATAAAAAGATGTTTAAATAGATATGCAGTTTTTGCTGTTTGCTTTGCCTTTTGCTGGCATCTGGGATCAATCAACTCAGCATGCAGCTGGGTAGAGGTAAATATGTTATGCATAAAGCCTTGTCTTTTGCAATATTGTATAGAAATGACTCTTTCATTATTTATCATCCTGATCCAAGAGAAAACCAACTTCTCAAAAGTGATATTACTGACTCTTGGACCATAATGAAAGTAGGTAATGTCACACAAGATTTGTCCATTTAGATCAGGCTGACCAATCATTAGTTAAAATCAATCAGTTAAGTTGTATCACATGTTTGCTCAGTTGAGCGTTAGAACTTTTTATGTAGTAATGGTTATTCTTTCCAACTGGAGGCTAGTTGTAATCAATAGCCAGAACACTGTTCCACATAAGGGTGATGAAGTAAATATAATGCCCATCATCTACTTTAATCAAGGTTCATGACGGTACAGAGGAGACAGTTCTTCTAAAGAACATCTGGCAGCCAGAGTGGTAATGAAGTCGGCTTTAGATGTGAATGTTTGGAGTTATTTAGTTGGAACAACACAATGTGTCAGCATTAGCCCACGTATAATCAGAACAGTTCCTGTTATGTGCAGGGAAATTGAATGACTGAGAACCACATGTTAGCCTCCATTTATGGCCAGAATCCCAGAAATGCCCATGGGAACTGTACATGTTAACTGGAAGAGAAGATGTGACCTATCCATTGTATTTGGATTCCAAAGCCTCACTTGGCAGGTATGGCACACTTGAAAATATAATTTGTGTATCGATGGGAATTTTTTGAAGTAGTACAATACTGATGTTCAATCAATCCTTGTTTGCAGGAAAAACAAACTACTGAATATGGCTCTACAGAGCCTTTTTACCAAAACTAATTTACCCTAGTAAGATATTTTAATGATACTTGGTTTGATAGGTATTTTTTAGATAGCACTTTAAGAGGAAAATGATTGCTCAGGATGCCATGGGGACCTTCTGAATACTCTGGATATTGATTTGCTTGTGCTTTCAGATTACAGTGAGGGTCACCCATAACTCTGAGGCCAGAGTTACTCTACATCCTTCATGGATCCAAAGGAATTAAAAAGAAATAAAAAAAAGTGAGGTGGAATAGGAGGAATTAGGTCAAGGGTTTAAACTAAAAAAAAAGTCAATATATGATGAGCTTGATAAAGACGAAGATTGAGGCTTTTGGAGATATAAACTGCAATGAAAACTTAGGGGGTCTTTTTTGTTTCATTCTCTGTCTTGAACACGATTCTTATCTCTGTTTATGGTTGAGTTTTTTATTTAAAAATTTTTTTGGCCTTATCCTTACCCATAAATTTTCTTTCATTGCTGAGTCAGTTAGTATTACTTTTGGCTCTGTATAATAGAAATATGACTATAATGCCTTACCAAATAGAATTTATGTTTTACACAAAAGAAATCTGGAGACTGGCAGCCTGGGATGGTACAGTGACTTGAAGGAACTATCAAGGAGCCAGGTTCCTTTTTTCTTTCCATGCTACTGTTCTTTGTGTGTGGCTTTATCTTGAAGTTCACAACATGATTGGTCCATCTTTAGGTATCATGTTTATGTTTTAGTCAGAAAGAAGGGTTAGGGTTGAACAGAAAGGCATGTTTTAGCTGTGTGATCTCACTTTTTCATCGGGAAAACAACAGAGTTTACAGAAGTCCTTCTTATTAGATTTCCCCTTATATCTTTTTAGACAGAACTATGGTCATATGGCTTTAGCTTTAAATCCATCTTTGAGCGAGGTGAGCAGTTTTAATTTGGCACATCGCCACCCTAAAGAAAGCTGTAACTCTATGTGTAATGATAAAAGGGTAGACAGTATTAGTCAACTAGCAGACATTTGCCTCAGTTGTCTACTAAAGTCAGCTTCAGAACATTCTTGCTTGTTTTTTTCACCAGGGAAGTGGCACATATAATAATCCAAATTGTGATGATCTTGTAGCCCAACCAAATCATTCTTGATGCTTCCACAGTTCTTTCTCTAAATGAAAGATCTCATTAGGTCACTTCCAATGCCTTCGGGAAGCAATCTGGATTTATTCAGCATAACATACGTGATCTGACTCTGCTTCCCTTCCCAACCTCTCTTCCTGCCCCTTGCCTATACTTCCTCTATGTACAAGGCCTTTTAAACCCGAAGAGTACTGAAAATCCCAAGCACTTTTTCATCTCTGCATGTATTTGCAAATGTGCGGCTTCATTTGCTTGCATTATCTATCCCTCATGAGTCTATTGTGAAATAAGTACTCCTTTTTTTGTTTTGTGAGGCTCTGCACCATCATTGTCTTGACATGTGTGGGCCTAGTTGACTCCGGTTTCCTTTGTCACCCTAAGTGTTTTGAACATGAATCTATTATGCTGTTTCTTACTCTTTTAAAGGTGTTTGTTACTCCCTCTATATGGTGAGATGAAAAAGGTATCATATTTTATTTACTCATGTCTTGTTCATATGATTAATGTAGTACCCAGCATAAGGTAAGCCCTGATAACTGCTTCTTGGATGAGTGAATGAATCAACTAATTAGCAGTGCACATCACTGTTTTAAGGATCCCTGCATCCATTAAAAACCTCACACTTTGTCGTAAGACCAGAGTAAATTTACATAAATCCTCTTCATGAATAGTTTTATTTCCTTGTAATTATTATGATATACCTTAGTACAAGTAATTTTTCCTATAGGGAAAACATCTTGCATAAATACCATATAAGGCTTACAAGATCTATTCTTATGTGTTTTTTCTATACCACATGTTTAAAGATGTTAGATATAATGTTAGGATCTATAACGGTCACGTAGAACATGGAGAATGCAATCCAAGGCTGACATCACTAATGCCTACTGAAATCCAAGGTCCACACATCAGTGGGCCCAAGAATTGCATAAGTAGTTGCTTTTCTTTCAGGACTTCTGAAATAAAAGAGCAGAGATTGGATAGAAATTACATAATTCACTATTCCACTTAGAGAAAGTCAAATGTTTATTAGGTTTTCATTAGGTAGTTTTTATGTATATATATTTTTGGGTGTTATCATGAATTATGTTTTTAACAAACTGTGACAAGAATGATTAAATTAAGTCTTCCATGTTAGATATTGATTTGAAGTATCTTTGCCTTCCTTGGAGAGCAGCCTTATACATATATATGTGTATATATATATTTTATATATATATATATATATATATATATATATATATATATATATATATATAATTTGTTTGTTTTGTTTTTAATGTTCATTTTTAAAATTTTGTCTAAAAATATTATGTCTGATTGCAACTGTTTGCGTTTAGTTCAAGGAGTCACTTCTGTGTTTTCATTTAGGGAGGTGGATCTGTTGCATAAACTCAGGTGAGACACTAATAATAATGAGTTCATAGTTTCAGATTTTACAATAGAAGCCCATGTTTGTGAAACCTTCAGAGGAGGGGAACAACAAGGATTAGATATAGGGGAAGAAAATTCTGTACTTCAGATTCTGTAGTTTCTGATTGCACTGGATGCATATGGCTCACATGGCTCTTGAGATACTTTCTCCGGGATAATGTTTCGGTATGTTTTATATTCAGTGCCTATGTTTGTGTGAGTAGGATAATACTTCTTTTTCTGGCATTGAGCATAAACTTGACTCCAGAAGAGAATGTGGGTAGAAGACAAAGAAGTTCTCTTTCTGTTTCCACACATGAGTAGTAGCACATGATACCTGGAAAGAAAGAATTAAGCAAAATGTTTTACATTACTGCAACATAGCTTTGCCAGGTTTCAGAGCTTTTCTTGTTCTTTCTTCTTTTAATACTACAAATTCAGGTCATCTAGCCTATTGATTTTCTTCCTCCAAACTCCTGTAGTACTTGGTCTATATCATAACTCTGCTCCTTTTTATGGACTGCTTTATTGTTTTTCTAGTTGTTTCAAATTTTGTCTTCTTGATGCTATTGAATGTCAGAGACAGAACAAGGCTGGTTTCACAGTGGGCCTCTTATCTCGAATACATCATTCGTGGGAATAAGACAGATATTATGTAATAGTTTTAATGAATAGTAATATTTATGTAGTGCTCTTCAGAATTTCAGAATGCTCCTTTTTTTTTTTTGCAGAAATAAAGGTTGCATTTTCTTTAATAAACTTTATTATTAATCACCTTTTACAGAGGAACAGAGATTAGAACTATTTACCTTTGATTGTAAAACTAGTGTTAGAAATGCAATAGGCTTTAATTCTCTTGACTTTCTAAGCCAAACTAAGTCAGCATCAGCCTTGAGAGTTGAGGAGGTTCTCTGCAGCAGATCTCCCACCAGCTCTGCTTCCAGCTCATTGCCAAGGTTGGTAAACATAGACACCGTCACTGTGGTTCCTGCCAGATATGGTAAGATGAATGTTCCTGATTAAAGCTTGAGTGTGGTTTGGTGACATTCCATTTGTAAACATATTACTGGTGCTCAACTTGATACACACACACACACACACACACACACACACACACACACACACACACTAGCTGTGGTGCTACTATGTCTGAGTACAGCCAAGCGTCAGTTTGGCTTCCACAAGAAGTACAACAATAGCACCTACAGTAGCGGTTCTCAAACTTTTTGTTTCATAACAACTTTAAAGTCTTAAAGGTTATTGAAATCCCCCAGAGACCTCTTGTTTTTTGTGTGTGGGTTATAGCTACTGATACTATATATTAAATATTAGAAGTTAAAACAGAAATTTTTGAATATATATTTATATTTATTTTAAAATAATAAACCTATTACATGTTAACATAGACAACTTTTCTTTTTTCAAAGACAACTATATTTTTTGAAAGAAAATCTGGCTGAGGCTTTCTGAAATCTGTTCTCTGTCCTCATAGGGAAGGAAGAAACCATGAGGCTTTGCCTTGGCTGGGACACATTTAAATATACAAAGATAGAGATATCACTTACAAATTTGTCTGTGTGATGAGGCACATACGGCACAACTATACAAATAAAGCAGGTGGAACTTGTAAATGGCATTATACGATTTATTTACTCTGCTAATAAATCACAGGAAGGCCTTCCTTCTACATACTTTTGCTTTAATTTCCTTTAACTGAGTTTTAGATTATAATAGTAAGTATCAATATAAAATTACTGAAAAATGGTGCTCTATGAATCAATAACATTAGGAATGTTAAAAGAATGTAGCAATGGAAAACATTTTACTGTAGTGTTATATTTTAGAGAAAGTTCGATAGATATTGGTCTTTGCATGGCATAATAATAATGCCTTGTATTTACTTACCGCATGCCAGGCACTGTTTTAAATACTTTGCATGTTTCAACCCATTTCAATAGTGTCCAATGAATTAGACACTATTATTACTGGTTCTATAACCTTGGATAATTTCTTTAATCTTTCTGTGGATAATAAGGGTTGCCTACTTTGCAGGATAACAAATGTAAAGAGTCTAGCAGATGTTCTAGCACAAACAGATGCTTAACAAATGGTAATTGTTATTATTCTTTGTCCCTTCCCTATTTTTCAGTATAGGGCTGTCCAAGCATTAAGCTATCATGAAAACAATGCTTCAAGAAACCCACAAGCAAATGGAATAGAAAGGAGAAGAGAAAATAATGTACCATTTTTTTCCAATCTCTTTTTTTCTGCTTAGCTCTTTCTTGATTTTTTTGGGTCTCTGTCCCTTGTACTGTGCTTATTTTCCCAACTCGTAGTGTAAACATATTTTGACATCTGTGTTGCACAATCACAAGTACTAAAGAAAAATTTCCTGCGTTTATTTCATTTATAGATACCAATCTTTCCTTTGAGAATATAATTGCTAACGGTTGGAATAATTCTTGAGAATTTCCGCAAAGCTGCTTGTATTTAAAGTATTTTTCAAAAACATATGTGCATGTTTGCTTAAGCATATGCTGTATTTTCTTTTATCAAAAGCTGTGGATTAATATTTACATAAATATATCATGCAGAAAGATCAATCATTTTTCTGTGCCACAGGTATTCCTGGAAATGATCATTTCATTTCTATCTGAGCATGTTAACTATTGGCAGAAAGATGACAAAATCTATTTGTTTGACTTCTGTAGATTTGGCGCATCTATTGGTAGGCAACACATACATCCATAAGTCTTAATTTAGACTGTGTTTATATTGTTGAAAAATTCAATCCCCAAAGAGTTTCCTTAGTATTTTGAGCTTTCTGAATGGCCAAAAATTGCATACAGTCCTATCATCTATGCAGAAATTAAACATTAGAGGTAGGGAGGGAAGGAGGGAGGGAGGGAGGGAGGGAGGGAGGGAGGGAGGGAGGGAGGTAGGAAGGAAAGAAGGAAGGAAGGAAGGAAGAGAGGTAGGAGGGAAGGAAGGAAGGAAGGAAGGAAGGGAGGGAGGGAGGGAAGAAGGGAGAGAGGAAAGGAGAGAGGAAGGGAGGAAAAGAAAGGAAGGAAAGAAGGAAGGCAGGAAGGAAAAGTGGGAGGGAGGAAGGGAGGGAGAGAGGGGGAAGGAAGAAAAGAAGGAAGGAAGGAAGGAAAGAAAGAAGGAAGGAAGGTAGGAAAGGAAGGAAGAAGGGAAGGAAGAAGGGAAGGAGGAAGGGAGAGAGGAAGAGAGGAAAAGAAAGGAAGGAAAGAAGGAAGGCAGGAAGGAAAGGTGGGAGGGATGGAGGTAGAGAGGGAGGAAGGAAGGAAAGAAGGAAGGAAGGAAGAAAGGAAGGAAGGAAGGAAGGAAGGAAGGAAGGAAGGAAGGAAAGGTGGGAGGGATGGAGGTAGAGAGGGAGGAAGGAAGGAAAGAAGGGAAGAAATGAGAGATCTGGTTTGATTTGAAGACCTACAGTCTCATATTTTTCAGATACATACATCAGAATCAATTTTACTAATTGCCAAAGCCCTCCTCTATTTTCTGTGCGGGCTCTGGCTGCAGTGCTACGTGGAGCACATTGTCACCAGATGACTTGTGTCTTAGTTCATCGATTCCATCTCTTATGAAATTAAATATACATTACACTACCAAACATTCAGTGGTCTCTCAATTGGACACTGATTTAAATTTCAGGACTTTGTGCTGGTTACTTCCTATACTATAGGCAATCATTGTCACTCACTCTTTCTCATTCATATAGTGGGTTTTATGTCTCTGTGCATTTGCATTTTCTGATTCTCATCAAGATTATACTTTTGTAAAGTCCATCTCCAATGAAATATATTCTTTAAAGTTTTTCCTTACTTCCCTCATGTCTTGATTTATTTCCCCCCTCCTTTAAACTCCTAGATCTATTTTGATAGAACATTCTTATGACACTTCTTATATTATGCTTATTGTATAATTTTTTCTTCTCTGATTTCTCCTACTAAATTTTAAATCCCTCCAGATTATAAAGCTATGTGTCTTCCCAGCTTAATATTAACTACAGGATTCAATGCAAAGCTATGCATATGATGGAACACAAAAAACATTTGCCTAATTTAGTGTTGCCTAAATCTGTCCAATAATCATCATCCTGGTAAAAATTCAGATTATCAGGCACTTCCCTCAGTAATTCTGATTCATTAGATTTAGGTGGGGGCCCACAAATCTGTACTTTTAGAAGCTTTCCAAATGATTCTGATGATTAAATTTGAGAAATTTAATCTGGCTCAGTTGAATAAAAATTATTATTTATGTCTCCTAATTACTATTTGAAAGGCATATTTCTCAGAAAGGCTCGATGCTTAATGTGTTTACTTATTGAGGACAACTTCTTTAAGCAAGTTCTACATAGGTAAACAGGATGCTATAACTTGCTAACTTCTTCACTATGAAGTTCACTAAAACAAATGTTTTTTGTTTTATGTTGTCATGTTATGTTTTATGTTCTTATAAGATGCTGTTTTGCCATGATGGAATTTGCCCAGTTTGTTGTTAGGATCTGAACTGGGAAGACAAAAGATTGGCTCTAGGGGAAATTTCTGAAGACTGTTTCTATAGACTCGCACTTGCCCTGTGGAGCTATGTGCACCCGTGAGTGAACTCTGATTTGGCAGAAAGGCCCATGGCCCCAGATCTCTCCCTGCCCTCCACATGGCAGTTTTAAGCTGCTGGTGGGTGCTCTGTAGGGAGAACCTATGATGTCCTGCCCTTGAAGTGATTACTGCAGGCGTTTCTCTTGATGCTGCAGCCAGTACCAAGAGAATGCTGGAAGCTGCATGTGGGGACAGAGCCCCAGAAAGCAGTTTCCAGGCTCTCAGCCTCACATAGACAGGTGCTGGCTCAGGTAGTAAATGGCCATCAACTGTGATTGGATGGCCATCAGCTGTGGTTCCTTGGCCGTCAGTTGTAACCAGTGAGCCATTGGCCACTAATATAACTGCTGTGGCTATGCTAGCAGAAAATGGGGGCTAGCAAGAAGGTGGTGGCTGAGCTAGCAAGAGCGGATTGCAGTTAGGACAGCGGGTTGTGGACAGTGTGGATCCAGCCTCCAGTGAGATTATAGTGCCGCCAGCGAGAATATAGTGGTATGACTCCCCTACCTATGGCTCCGTGGGTGTTCCTTTTTGGCCTCACCATATCCTGCATTCTTATGTGGGGAGCGGGACCAGAGACCCCGCATGACACCCTGCATGACACTGCACCTGTAGATCCAAGTATTGGCACTGGGTGCCTTGGCTAACAGCACAAAGAGGAGGGATTTGCTTCTTTCATGTACAAATTAAAATGTCCAATAATTTAGGGCAACAGTGGGAATTTTCTTCATAGAAAAAGATTGGAAAAGAAAATCTAGGATTAATGAGTATACATAGTGTCCTAGCAGTACATTTTCTGGGTGTGACTTGTGTGATGTGTTTGAGACCAAATCTGTTGGGGGAAAAGAGACCATCTTAATTTAATTGGCCCTACTGGCAAAGATATTACTTATGAAACATAGGTCTCTCTCTCAGCTTCCCTGAATGCTTAGATAGCAAGCAAATTTTTGTTCCTTTGATTAGAAATAGGGTTGTTAATGTATCTTCAGGAATTGGACTGCTCGATTTTCTAACCAAGTTTTAACGTTTATTTTTATTACCGTGTTTTCCCGAAAATAAGACTGGATCTTATATTAATTTTTGCTCCAAAAAATGCATTAGGGCTTATGTTCAGGGTATGTCATCCTGAAAAATCATGCTAGCGCGTATTTTCCGGTTAGGTCTTATTTTCGGGGAAACATGGTAGCAGATTTTTGTGCATATGTGTGAAAAAGGGGTCTTTTTGGATCTGTTGTGCCCTATTCAGTGTATTTCTGATCTTCTTCAAAGACTCTTAAGGAAAGGTAAGTGGTCTGGAACCTATGAGATATCTCCTGATTTAAGCTTGTATTTGGATATCCACAATAATGCCCCCAATGGTGATGAACTGGGGTGGGGGGAGGTGGAAAGGGCAGGAGCTGTAGAGCATGATGGAGCTGGGCTTACATTTTGGGTGACACTGGGCAAGTCACTCCACTTGTCTAGGACATAGTAAAAGAAGACAGTATTTAATTCTTTGGGTTATTTTGAAAAGTCAATGTTATAACATGTACAAAATCGCCTGACATTTATTTTATGCCAAAAGATAGATAAAATAGTCCCTGCACTCAGGAACTCACAAGCACTGGGTAAAATCCAGATGGAAAAATCCAACATGAGGTCTAGAGATGGCACCTATATGCTCAGAATTGTCAGGAATGGTACTCCATGCCCCACTAGGTATGAGCAGAAAGCAATCCTAGAGTACCCAGGGTCCAGCAGAAGAAAGGGATGGTGCTTTAATCCAGCTTAAAATTGAGAGCAACTAATCCTAATTTTCAAATGAAATGTCTGCAGAACTTAAAATAAGTCAAGAGTAAAATAAAAGTAATAAAGTAAAAATTTTAGAATAGCAGAGTATGTTATTTATTACATAAAGGGAAAAATCATTAATGTTTTAGCGATGAGTTTTAGCTTTCAACAGCTTCCAAATAATGAAACACTGCTGCCTTTGCATATAAACAAATTATTTATCATGTTTGCAATGTTTTGATTACTTGTGTGCTTCTGGGCCACTTTCAGAACAGATTTGTGTAGTGACGCCTCTAGATTTTATAGGGGTATTGTGAATAGAGTGCTATAAATCCAAAAAATTTAGGACTGAAATAATTGCAATTTGTCAACTAACAATGTGGCAGGGCCAGGATTAGGGTGTGGAGGGTGAGGCACTGTCTTACAAGGGTTGGGTGGACCTTCTCTATGATAAGCAAAATAATAGCCCCCATGGATGTCCAAGACTCAATCCCTGGAACCTGTGAAGATGTTATTTTTTATTTTTCATAATTAGTGTCAGGTATACAAAACAAGTTAGACATTTACACATCTCACAAAGCGATAACTTCAAGAAGTCTACTATCCAGATGAAACTATATATAGCTACTACAATACCATTGACTATATTCCCCATGCTGTACTTTATATCACGTGACTATATATATATATATATATATATATATATATATATATATGCACACACACACATATATGTATATATATATATATATATATATATATATATATATATATATATATATAGTTATAGTTGACATTTAATATTGTTTTATATTAGTTTCAGGTATACAGTGCAGTGGTTAGATATTTATATAGCAAAAGGGATTTTACAGATGTGATTAAGTAAAGGACCTTGATATGGAGAGATTAGATTGGATATCTGGGTGGGTCCAATGTAATCACAAGGATCCTTAAAAGTGGAAGAGGGAGGGAGGTCAAAGTAATGCACTGTGAGATGGACTCAACCCATCATTGCTGGCTTTGAAGATGGAAGAAGGGGGCCATGTGTGAAATAATGCAGGCAGACTCTAGAAGCTAGAGAAGGCAAAGAAATGGAGCCTCCAGAAGGAACATAGTCCTGCTGACATCTTATTTTTAGCCCAGTGAGATCCATGTCAAAGTAATGGTATACAGAACTGTAAAATAAGATAATAAATTTGTACTGTTTTAAGCAACTAAGTTTGAATTAAGATGCACAGAAGCCATAGAAAATGAATTCACATTTTCATTTTTTTTACAATTTTGATATTTTGCTCATCATGAATATTTTGCATTAGTTTTAATTTTTTAAAAACCATTGCATTATAGTGTTATTTATCCTGATTACTGAGGTTTCTGTACCCAAGGTGAGTGCCTCACTTGTCTCCTCCAAGTCTTGGTCCCTCATTTTTGCCCCCAGAATACATCCTTGCTGTAGCATGGATAATGTTGGTACTGGTCTCTTGTAGAAAAATGATCTACAAAGAGATGTAGTCTATATATCTCTTTTCACTTATCATTCTCCAACCTGAAGAATGTCTTATAGTCTTATCTGAAGATTTAACTTTGACAAACTATCATGAATGAATATTAGCAGCAGCATGGCAAAGAGTATATATGGTGGAAGAACTGTTCTGTGGAATACCTTTATTATTCTTGGAGATCTTAAAATGGAATAATCTGAGTATGTTGCTAACATTGAATTTTATAGCTCTATTTTATCACATGTATGAAGGACCTTTTTATTATAACTCAGTTTCAGTGATTTTCTTACTTTGTCTGAGAATAATATTTTCTTCAATTTGGGCAACCCTATGTTAAATTAGGGTTAAATTCTAGACTTGTGTCATAACCTGCCATCCTATAACTAGAGAAAGATCCAACTCACTTTTGTTTTTTCAGTTATCATGAGTGTATATGGTACCACAGACCAACATAAAGAATTAATTGCATGGAATAAAACACCAACAATAAACATATAATTTATAGAGTAAGTATTTAATTTTCACAAATCCTCAAAACAGCTCTACAAGCAAGTTCTGTTATCCCCAGTTTTCAGTTGAGGAAACTGGGGCTCAGATGACAATAAATAAGAGTAGCTAACAATTAAATACGGCTTATGATATGCCAGGTATGTTGCTAAGGGTTTTATATATATTAACTCATTTAACCTACAACAACCCCAAGAGGCATTATCTCATTTTACAATAAGAAAATTAAGGCATAAAAAGGTTAAGCAACTTTCTTAAGGTCATCTGCCTATTCATTGGAGAAGGTAACTTACTTGCTTAAAGTCATGCTGGTGGTAAAGACATTGAGGAATAGGAATTCAAATTCAGATCTGTCCAATTTTAAAATATCACGTTCTTTTATTATGCCAATTGCTCCCTAGAACCTTAACCGTATCTCATAACCTCAAGTCACACTCTTCCCCTTCCCTGCCATGATCATGTCATCTGCCTTTTTAACAAGTTCCAGGCACCACTCTGGTCAACTCCCTGGAAGGGGTTTAGACACTAGCTGTACTACTGCCCAAGGCTGACAGAGATGGATGTGACTACCACACCCTGATGGTGCTCTCCAGGTAGGACAGACGCCCTTTATGCTCCCGATCCTAGAAGTACAAAGGGGTAAACTGCTGTTTTCAGAAAGGATTTACAATCCTGACAGCATGGCTCAGGCAAATCTTTATTGCCCTAGTGCCTTGGGAAAGGTATTATCTGACCAGGGTGGGTAGTTGATAATGCTGTTACATCAATAGAACCTATCACAGTGTTAAAGTACAGTCAGTAAAATTTGTTTTTCTCTACTTAGCAACACTTCGGGATATCTTTAAAGGGACACTTCAAAGTGAAGGTCATTCAATTCAGAATCTTATGATTTACCTGTGAGATATCAAATATGAAGGGCTTTTTTGAGTCTTAAAAATAACTGGCTAAATTTAGGAATTTTATTTAATGGCACATTTTTAATATTTTTATTCCTAGATGATTATAACCTCAAGTTTATTTTGTAGGGTGCATTGTGGGCAAAGTTTTGCGAATTCATATTTTAAATTAATATATAGCTAATAATTACCGTGACCTTTTCTCCAAGGTCAAACCCTTGATAACATATATCCTAGGATGCACACTGGAATTTGTCTACATCAATATATTTATTGATTGGGATAGTTTTGTTTTTCCACATTTACTATTTATTAATGATGGATAGAGGGTATCAATTTTATAGCTTAAAACAATCATAATACAAAGAAGAGTGAAGAAAACCTTTGACCTGGTCCAAAGACCTGTTTTCTGTCTCACCCATCACTACCTATGAAATTGTACTTCTGTGAGTCTCAATTTCTACTCTTTTAAAATGCAATTAATATGACATATCCTTCCCACTTTATAGGGTAGTTTAAGAATAAAATGAGATGATATAAAGATAATTTAAAGACAAATAGTGTAGTATACTCTGACTAATTTAAACCACTGAAATCTATTTTTATGGTAACTGTTTTCTAAGGACTAAACACACTTGTTTCATAGTCACATTTGGTCACTTCATAATTTGCATCATACATTGTGTTTTTGTATATTTTACATGTATTGCATAAGTGACAATGAAACGAAAAGCATCTGATGTCAGGAAAAAGTTTGATGTTTTGAGAAGTATACTGAACTAGTGTTTGGGGCCTTGACTTTGCTCCCTGCTCTACAACATCTAGTGGCTAGATTCTCGCCTGGTTATTCTTAGAAGTCAGTTTACCTCTCAAGGCTTTAGTTTTCACGTAAGTGAAAAACATGGAGAGTGTATGGAATAATATCAAAAGTCCATTCTAGATCTATTCAGTCTTTTCCACTGCCTTAGATTTTGTTTTAATGTCAGTTTTGGTTATCAAGGAACATATTAAAGAGTGAATGTATTATTATCTCTACAATTTTACTTAAACTATAGAAAGAAGACTGACTTGAAATCATGCATATGAATGCACTAACAGTTTCATAAGATTCACATAATTTAAATTTGGCATTATTATCTTCATTAAACTCATGTTTAGGATTACTATTTAAAAATAGCTAATATTTATTAGGCAATTCCTTTGATTGAGGCACTTTAATAAACACTTCTTATACATGGAATTAGATACTCCTAAAAATAACCCTAAGCAGTAAGTATGATGATTACCTCTATTGTAGAGATGAAGAGATTAAAACTGACTAAGATTAAATAAATTGTCCAGGTCACACAGCCACGAAGGGCCATTTAGGGATTGAATCCACATCTTTGTTCTACATTGTGTCACATAAGAAAGTAAATTCTAGTTTGAGGTATTCTCTCAATTATCTAATGATAGAGGCTTTCTCAAATTAATCAAATAGAAACTCTCTGTCTTAAGCTATGAAGGGCTACATTTGAAAACCTGGACCTAAGTTTCTCACCCAAAGATTTGACTAAAGAAAGATTTTGGAAATCCTGACTTTGAAGTAATAATGATACCCGTTCTTTTGCATAATAGTTTTAGATATCCCAAATTATTAAAAAAAAAAAAAAAAATCCTACCTTAACTGAATAACTGTAGTCTGATATTGTGGTCTGCAAGATAAAGATATTTATTATTATCTTATATGCCACATTCACATGGGCTAGAAGAGAGCAGTTATACAGCAAAGTTAGTCAAAGGGGATAAGTCATGTGACATTTTTCCTCTATGGCAAAATTAGGGATAGGACATTAGGTTAATTCATTTAGGTCTCTATGTCATTTGACTATATAACCACAACTTTGGGCACATATATTAGAGTAAATTGTTAACTCTATCCAGTAGAGGGAGATGGCATAATAGCTATTACTTTGCTGTTTTTAATTCCATATTTTTTAGAATTTCCTATTGCCTTAATAAGTATTTCCTATTACCTTAATATGTAAAATTTGGGATAAGCAAATGTTTTGATATTTAAAGACTATTGAAGTGATATGAATTTAGTTCTTCTAGGAAGTTAAATATAACTTTATAAGTGGAATAAAATTAATACAGTATTTCATATGTACTTGTAGGTAAAGAAGGAGATTCTAAAGTAATTTCCTGAAAGTTAGAAAAAGATCCCCTTAAAGTACAGCATGATGACTCTAGCTAACAATACTATATATTTGAAAGTTGCTAAGAGAAGGCATATTTTAAGTTCTTACACACACACACACACACACACACACACAATTATGTGAGGTGATGGCTGTGTTAACTAACCTTATTGTGGTAATATATACATATCAAACCACGTTGCATAGCTTAAACTTGCACAAAGTTATATGGCAATGATATCTCAATAAAGGTGAGAAAAAAAGATATTTCAAGAACAATAGGCTGCATTCAGAAGTATGTATTTTTTTATTCTTGTATGTGCTCTGGCAACATGTGAGGGCTTTTAATATATAATTTGCATTTATTGGATTTTTCTTTAAAGATTGCAAAGGTAGATTCATTTTACAGATGTGTGTGACCAACATACAAGTTTAAATAAACTAAAAGTTGTATTGGAAAAAAAAAAGAAGAAAAAGAGAAAGATCCTGTTACTATTTAGTCACTTAAAATTATCGTAAACAACGTGGAAAGCTGTGCTTTGGGGCTAGATTACAATGGCTATGTGGTACTCACTGATAAATAGTAAGATTTCCTCTTCACAATCTGGAAAATGGTCACCCTCAGTCAGGATTCTTTATCCTTGAAATCAATGATGAAATGCAATCAAATGCTAGTTCTTGGGATAATAGTAATATTTCTCCATTCTCTTCTCATAAAAATCAAAATATCTTATGAAAATTATAACTGTTCTTGAAGCAAAGTAATATTGAAGTGTAGAAGTGCTGGAATTTAGAGATGTAGAAAGAGACATCAGTATGCTTAACCAGAGGGAGAAAGAATTAAATAAACTTTAAAAATATCTCTGAACAGTTGAAAAAAAATTGTTTTTAATTTTTATGAAGTGAAAATGCCACAGTTGGATTCCTGATATGATACAGTTCATATATATGTGTATATATATAATATTTCAATGTATAAATATATATTAAATAATACATATTTAATATATAAAATACATTATATATTTAATATATAATATTAAATAATATTAAATGATATAAAATATAAATAGTAAATAATATAAAATTTTAATTTTATATTGAAATATAATGTATAATATATTTTTTTATCAGTTGTAGAATTTTTCTAATTTTTTAAATTTTATTGGTGTCTTATTAAAAGGCATATTTTTAATATAAAGTCAAGATGAATAATTTAAATGTTTTCTTGAATGACAGTGAAAACATAAATGTCATTTAAGTAACTCTAAACCTAATCGACCCTATAACAAGCATTTAAACATTTGATTAACTATTTGAAATAAATTCTCAGTTTTCCTTTCTACTCTGGTAAGAGACTTGGAAACTTCTTCAATTCCAAAAATGCAGCAAAACAAAAACTTTCAATGAACAACTCTCAATGTGGTCTCCAACTGATCCTGCTGGGGATTGCAGATTGTCTCTGAGTAGGAGGAGCCTGTGTGACTTCTAGAACATCCTAGAAAAGTTTTGGTGAGGAAATAGGGCCAGAGTGACACCTATGAAGGATACTAAAAAGTAGAGGCTAATGAATTCATCGTATCTCATTTGGCCTACAGCTTGAACATTTTATTCTTGAGTTTCTGTTTCTGTTCAAAACTACTATATAGAGCAATGGTTTTAAACTGGGGTCCTCTGGCCCCTAGAATTTCACCAAGATACTAAAGTATTATTTTTAATATGATCTCCACATGTATTTTCTCTTTGCCTTCCTGGGCTGATTCTGCTTCAGCTTTGGGTTAACTTCCAGCAGCATCTATAGAAAATCTGATCACCTTAGGTATGTTGTGATGTTTTTAGCTTTAGTGAAAATTTTTCAGTCACTGTGTGTCATATAGCAGACAGAATTTCACTCAAGCATGTTCTTCAAACAATTCTTCCAGAGTCTTTTATTCTCTTTTTTTCAACAATCAGAAACTTTCATGTCTTTGTTCCCTAAGAGTACTTCTTCTGTGTCAGGAGCAAATTAATCGATTTCTTTCCTCTTGAAAAATTATTACTATTTTTATGTTGTCCGTTAACTTTTCATTAAGTTTATGAACTTTATGCTTTTCATTCTGTTTCCATGTTTCTTGTACTTCCTGTTTTCAACCAATTGTCCAGTATGAAACATATGACTATATAAGTAAAATCTATTTAGCCTTACATTTTTTGTCTTGGTCTAAGGATGATTAGAAATTAAGTACTATCTGGAAGGTTTTAACTCAGTATCCAGGCAAAACAAAACAAAGTCCTCTAACTTTATGTGTGATTTCTCTTTGTAAGACTGTTTATTTTCTCCTTATGTGTAAATTTCAATTATTTTCCCATTTCTATTAAATTGTGTGTTACATACATCTTGTCTTAAATTATATGTTCCTTTGCCAATTAAAAAAACTCAACAATATAAATTTTAGTTTTACGTATTGCCACTATCTTCCAACAGCCACCATTCACTGAAGTCTGCCTTGCCATGGGTGCTTTTAACATATAACATGGAACAGAAAAAATGTTTGGAATATATCTAGAACATTCTGGAACATGATTTGTAACAAAAGAATTGGCCTATCCAAAGAGACTTCTGAGAATGCTTAGCCATAGTCCTGTTCAAACTTTATTAAACCTCTTTGGTTGTAATTGGTTTTTAGTCTTTTCATTGTTTATGTTTCCTCCCCCTCTTATTTCTTACTTTTTGTTGTCATATCGTGTCACATAATATGGAACAGTTTTTTTTTACAGTGATTATTAGTACCACTTAATTAATGAATGAAGCTCTCAGTGGATGTTTCAAGATGATTTACAGTGCTTTCTTTCTTCCCCTCACCTCCCCTTTTTAAAGCAATCATGGAGCAAAGCCCAGGGAGCTTCCTCTCATCATGGGTAAATATAGGCTTCCTTAAAATGTATTGGAAATAACAAATAACTAGAACTTGAAAGACTCACTGTCTAGGCTTTATTCCACTGTATTCCAGTTTTGTGACGTTGACCAAGACAACATGCCTCTCTTTGAGTTAACTTTTTTCCTGTAAAATGAAGATAGCAATACTTTGCCTGCCCTCTTAAGTTAGGCTCAAATGGAAAAGGTTTTTGTGAATTCTAAAATGTTTTATTTTCATAACTTCAAAGGCAGGAAAGCCATGTTTTTCATTCTTCTCTGGTCAAGATAAACTAATACAATAATTTCATGTTCTTGATAAATATCACAATTTTTCACCGTCTATATATCAGTTTCCTGTGAGCTGTTGATTTTGAACTATTGAAGGTGTTTCCTCATCATAATTTTCATGGAAACACCATAGTGTTATCAAATTTGCAAGCAGACATCCCCTGACTTCAAATCCCGGCTTTACCACTTATTAGGTGAAATACCTTGGCAAGTGTCTTTACCTTGTTAAGCTTCAGTTTTCTTTGGAAAGGGGATAATAATACCTACTTGGAAAGGTTGTTTTGAGAATTAAATGAGATGTGTTTTAAAAGCACCCAGGACACAGCAGACTTCGATGAATGGTGGCTGTTTGAGGATCATGATGACAATGCATAAGAGGAAGATGACTCATTGTTAACACCTGACTCAGGTCATCCAGTTTTTAATGTGATATGAACAACTCAATAGGATGGAGTGGAGGCAGGTAAGGTCTTAGAAGGGCTAGTTAACTATGTCATGAGTTATTACAAATACTCTATACTAGTTGGATTTTCCATGCCAAATACATATACATTAAGAAATATATTTCTTTGTTAGCAAGGATGACTTTCAACATGAAGAAAAACATGAACAGATTTGTTTTCTGACTTCAAAAATGATTTTCAAAATGCTTTACCTGTTTAGATTTTTCTTGTTTTATAACATATAATGCTTAAGACATTATTTCATTCACAGGTTAATATACAATGTGGTCATTCCCCCCGACCCCCCCAAAAAACCAAATCAACCCAGAGAGGAAGGTGTTAATCTTTAAAAACTGCCGTGACTGGCAAATGACATCATAAACAGAGTATCTCATTCTTATGGTCAAAGGTTATCTTTTTTCTCCTCTGGGGATTTTCATGATGCTTAAACATTTATAAACTAACCCAATATACTTTTTCTCAAATATGGACAATATTTGCTCATTTGGGAACTTGCAATTCTCTGGCTCTTGTCTTTGTTTTCCTATTTGCCTGTCCTTGGGGTCATTTCAAGTTATTAGTGTGACAGTTACAGGGTGGGAAGGCAATATAAGAGATCAAAATTAAAATCAGCCTGACAGTCTCATGCATCATCTTTATTATGTGGGTCATTATAAGGTTTTTATAAGAAAATGTAAAAGCTTCAAAACTTTTCTGATCCATTCTGCAACTAGCTCTAGCTCTATCAAAGAGATACAGGTATCCCCCACTTCTCTAAATTTCTCTCTACACCGCTACACTTTTCCAAAAGACCTACATTAGTACTTGCTTTCGCTAACTGAAAGAAATCTGAAGATAATTTTCACTTTTATTGCAAAGGTGAAAAGTGAAAATAGCATTCAGCATTTGTTCTGTGGGGTGCTGTAACAGAGGCAGCGTGCCCCCCTAGCGGTGATGGTGGCACCACCACAGCCCTGAACTGTGTCTGTGAGTATCTGTGCTTTATGTCTGTTTAGCTTGTGCAGTATTGGTCAGATGTGCCCTATGGTAATTGCTTCTTTGCTTTATGCTATTTCAGCTTACAAAAAGTTTCATGGGATGATCTCCTTTTGGACAGGGAGGAAAACTGGGTAGTTCACAGGATGTGTATAGGGAGAAGAAATGGATGAGAGGGTGATCTATGAAATCTATGATTTTTCAAATTACATTGTCATTCTCTGCAATACTGAGAACCTAAGGGCCATAAAGAAAACCAAGTAAGAGAGAGAGACACACACAGAGACAGACAGACACAGACAGACTTGAGACTTGCTGGGTGTTCTGGGGGTGTGATTTTCCTGCAGGCACCCTCTAAAGAACTCAGTCTTTTGCAGAGTAAACCACAGAATTTCATGAAGTAGAGGAGCAGAGAATCAAGCACAATAGGAGTAAGATGAGTAGTGAAAAATTATGCTGGAGGAATAAATAGGGAAGAGCAGAAGAAAATCTACAGTGCGGCACACCTCCCAGAGCCAGCCAACTCTGTGAAGTAAAGATGTGTTGAATGTGTGAAATAAAAGATTTTGCAACTTTGAGGAGACCGTGTAGAACAGATACTCAGAGACCAGAGAAAAGGAACTCACACATTTAGGAGAAAAGGGGAACAGGGGTTGGGAGACATACAAACTGGCAGTGTAAACTTAAAAGTAAAATAATGTGGCATGATAGGAAGAAAAGGGACCCCATACACCTGTAAGCATGGAAGGAGAAAGAGAAGACAAACTGATGGAAATAGAGAGGACTAGGAACAGACTGGGATTCAAATTCAGCCATCTAGGGTCAAAACATAATCATGAGCATAGAGGAGGTGTCGGAGGTCATGGTTTAGGTCACAGTTGCTAGAAGGCATTAGAGTGAGTTGTATTACTTAGTTTAAATGTTTAGTAAATTTATGTATAGTTTTTTCCCCCCATGATATATAACTAAGTAATAATGAGCAAGTCCTTTTTCTTAATTCAAATTCTAATCTAAGGAAAAGTTAACAATTACATCAAAAATAGGCAGCAGAGTATCCATTTTATTGTTCCTTGTACCTACTTTCTGCTGCAGTGGTTTTTGAATGTAAGGTGTTCCATTAATTGAACTAAACTGAATGAAATGTCTGAGCTTTGTCTTTCTACCTTTGGCATCTATGTAACTTTTACTCTATTCTCCGATGCTGACGAGCTAACTCAGCACTGGGGTCAGATGGGTCAGATGTTTAATGTGGGAAGTTACATAGTTTGGGACCCTGGAATGTGTTTATGCTAATGAAGTCACCGCTATCTTCTTCCACAAGTTGAGCTTGCCATTCAACCATCAGTTAGTGCTTATCCTAGCCTGCTCATTATGCATTTAAAGTCTCAAGGTACAGCCTGAGCTTTACTGCTGAGGTCCTGTGAGCTCTAAATGAGTCAGTTAAGATTTTGTTTTTTTAATCATATTCTCCATATTCTACTAATCTAAGACCAAGGATAGTGTTTTCTTTATTCTCTATCTCTTAGATAGGAGTTCCCTTGCTTGCCAACAATAAGGCATTAGAGCCCATTAAATAATATCCCTATTTAGCTTCCTCTCATTAGTTCATCTGTTTTCTATCAAGAGGTGTCATGTTGCAGACAGATTGACACAGCTCTTTTACCTTTGATGGCTAAGTGGTGGTGGTTATATAGGGGAAATTCAGGAACATGTGTGTTTAAAATTATGTACATGGGTAATTTAAAAGCATTTTAAGAATCTGTAATGAAGCCTATGATTTGAACTAACTGAATATTTGAAATATTTCTTCTTTATTAGTTATGGTGGGACTTTACTACTGTGCTCTTTCTTACAGAATTATTTTTGTTAGTTACTAGAGACATTTATTAAGTAGCTACTATGCACTACATTTTGAGCTAAGAAGTAGAGATTAAACCATGAAAACAAATTCAAGAGACGTCTTCCATGTGCTCCTACAATCAAAGAATCTATCTGCATTTGACATGAATATTTTGCTTTTCTTCCCATTATAATGAATAAGTCGCGTATGATTTTATCTCATGCTATCTAGATCCACTTCTCTTTCTGTACTCAAGAACTTTGCTTCTGCTATTGCAGACCCCTTCTACATCATAAATTTCCATCTTTATTGAGTTGTACCTCTTGGCAAACAAACATGCTGCAATATCTCTCACTTTCAGAAAACAAATTCTAGACTGCTTGTCTTATTCTACTTTACAGTTTGTTAAAAGACAATTTTTTTAAAAAACAAAGTAAAAATGTGGCTGTCCTATCGATACCAAGTGAACAAACATTAATGTTTTTATTTAACTTATTAGTGAGAGAATCAGTAAGATACTATAAAGGAGATCCAGCTACTTCACAACCTTTAGGACGGCTACTACACATAAAAAAAATAAATAACAAGTGTTGGTGAGGATGTTGGGCAATTGGAATCACTGTGCATTGTTGATGGGAATATGAAATGGTGCATCTCTTATAGAAAACAGCATGGTAGTTCCTCAAAATATTAAAAATAGAATTACCATATGATCCAGCAATCCTGCTTCTGCATTTATACCCAAAATAACAGAAAAAGCAACATTATTCCTGTAGGTAGGAACATATTCAAAAGATGGAAGTAACTCAGATATCTACTGATGGATGAATGGACAAGCAAAATGTGGTATTCACATACAACAGAATATTATTCAGATTTAAAAAGAAAGGAAATTCTGACACATTCTACAACACGCATAAACAACGAGAACATTGTACTAAGTGAAATGAGATAGTCACAAAAAGAAAATCCTGTGTGGGTCCACTTATATGAGGTATCTAGAATAGTAACATTTATAGAGACAGAAAGTATAATGGTTGTTGCCAGGGGCTTGGATGTGGGAGAGGAAGGAATAGAGTGTTGTTTAATGGGTACAGAGTTTCAGTTTTGCAAGATGAAAAGAGTTCTGGAGATGGATGGTGGTGATTCACAAACAACAGTGTGAATGTACTTAACACTACTGAACTGTACTCTTAAAAATGGTTAAAATAGCACGTTTTTATGTTACACAAGGTATGACAACTAAGTTTACGAACTTGTTGCAATGATGTTGCTAACTGTTTTTTGATGTTGGAGGGATTGTTCATTATGACTTTGTACCAACTAGACAAACAGTTAATCAAGTTTACTATTTGGAAGTGCTGAAAAGTTTGCATGAAAAAGTTAGACGACCTGATCTTTTCACCAACAATTCATGGCTCTTACATCATGACAATGCACCAGCTTACTGTCTGTGAGGGAGTTTTTAGCCAGTAAGCAAATAACTGTATTGGAATACTCTCCCTACTCCCCTGATCTGGTCCCAACTTTTTCTTTACCTGAAGTTAAAGGAAATATTGAAAGGAAGACATTTTGATGACATTCAGGACATCAAAAGTAATATTACGAAAGCTCTGAGGCCATTTCAGAAAGAGTTCCAAAATTGCTTTGAAGTGTGGACTAGACACTGGTGTCGGTTGCATAGCTTCTCAAGGGGAGTACTTCGAAGATGACCATAGTGATATTCAGCAATGAAATATATAGTACTTTTACTAGGATGAGTTTGAAAACTTAATTTTATGAACTTGTATACATTTTACCACAATTAAAAATAAATTTTGCAATGTTACAAAAATGAATTCAAAGAACAGACATATTTAGATTAGGAATATTTTAATAAATATGCCAATAGAAACAATACTGGCTTGGTCCACAGTGGAGGAGGGAAGTCAGTAGAAACTGTGGGGGACAGAATTCATTTGCATGTCTACACAAAAGAATCATTTTGCATTGACATCAGTTGTCTACAATTTAGAGTTGTAAAGTAGCCCCCATAGAATCAGATAGCCTGGAAGAGTATGCTCTAAACAGTGAAACGTTTTCCAATGAAGCACAATTTTTTCTCTACTAGCTAAACTCTTAGAGTAGACTACATTTGTTGTCTTTCCTATTTATGATAGACTATAAATGGCCACAAATTATTTTCAGTTTCTTCCCTCAAGAGATAGAATCTATTTTACCCATTCCTTGAATCTGGCTTGTACTTGCTACTGGTTTTGAACAATAGAATGTGGCAGAAGTGACCTTAACAATTTTTTAAACTATGGAACATGCAGTATTCGTAGACGTGATATTGAAATATCAGTCTCCCCTGTAGCAATCAGGAAAATCAAGACTAATTCATTCATGTGGAACTATTTTATTTTAGAAAATTAATAGCAAAGGAAGGACAATTGAGAGAATGGCCAAAATTAGCCTTTTTTTGTGTGTGTGTGTGAAACAATTGTATACAGAATTATACATAGAAAATTGATTGTAGCTAATTAAAAAATCAATGTCAAAATGAGAATTAAAAAAAGTTAATGATAAACGACTCCTTATGAGATGATTATAATACAGTTTGTGATCTTTTGGTAATCTAAAGGACAGGACCCCTATCAATTATCTTTTAGTACAAGAGAAAATAAAATGTTGGCCCTATGTACTCCATTTCAGTTGAATGTAAAACTATTAACTTTCATCAGTGGAATATTCTATTTTACCGTATCTTATTGGGATTAAAGGCTTTTGAAACTCTTGGTAATTTGTGTCAAAGATGGTGCATGAGATAATTTTCAATGGAATGGTGATGGTTGCTAAACTTGGGGTTCTTGGGAAAATTGTATATTTTCAACATTCTTAAAATTCCTTTCTGCAGTACTTTTCCTCAGGCTAAACAGAACAATTACCTCTCCTCTCTCAAATTCCCCTTTCCTCTATCTAATTGATGTTAGATGTTGAGGTAATCAATCTGAGTATTTAAAGTTCATCAGGCTGTCTTAACTTAATCCTCCAAGGAGAGGAGTTTTAGCCTGGGGATTGAATATGGACTGGATGCCTCTAGTGACTCTACAAAACTTCTTTGTGGTCTTTTTCTCCAATTTTGTGAAAGCAGGTCAACAGCTTTCATTAAATACTGTGATACAAAATATTTTAAGGATCACTGATCTAAATTATTGCATTTGAGGTTTTCTTCTTTTTAATCAATTTTATTGTGCTATAATTTACATGTGAAAAAATTCACCCATTTTAAGGGTATAGTTCAATGAATTTTGACAAGGGTATGCAGTCATGTAACTACCACCAAAATAAGATATAAAACATTTACATCACCCCAAAAATTTCCTTCATGCTCCTTGTTAGTCAGTCTTCTCTCCCACTTCCAGTCCACTGCAACTAAAGCTCTGCTCTCTGACACTATGGTTTTGCCTTTTCCATATTGTCATATAAATGGACTAATATCGACTGTAGTCTTTTGTGTCTGGTTTCTTTCCATACAGGATAATTCTTTGGAGATTTATCTATGTTGTTGCATGTATCAGTAATTGTTTCTTTTTATTGATGAGTAGTATTTTATTGCATGGATATATTTACCTGTTGATGGATTTTTGGGTTGTTTCCAGTTTGCCGCTATTATAAATAAAGCTGCTGTGAACATTGGTGTACAGGTCTTTGCATGGACATGTTTCCATTTTTCTTAAAAGAAATTGCTAGTATGTGTGTGTTTAACTTTATAAGATACTTCCAAATAGCTTTTCTGTGTTTCTTCTTTTATTTGAAAGAAGTAGTTTCTTAGATTAAGAGAATCTATTTTTTAAAAAAAATATGTGATAGAGAAATTTTTGAAGAAGGGATCTTTCCCTCATCATTTCTAGAGAGCAAACTTCCTCTACAAGGTCAAGGTCTAAACAAATATACAAATGTGGACAACAGGGAAGGAACCTGTGCCTACCAAGACAGGTTGCCAATACAATTTTGGAGGATTGCCAATAGGCCTTTGTGGAGATAAAATTAATGAGATTCCAAGTATGCAAAACAGCCATTTTAAGACGAGCCAGAAAGCAATATAAAGGAAATAGTTATATGAGATTTGATTAGGATTACCAGAACACTGGGAAGAAATGTAAATTTTATCATTCAAGGAAATATAATTTTATTGTAAAATGTAGTCTTTTGTTTTTATTGCTAAATTGAAATATTCATGCCTTAATTAAAAATTTAATTAAGAACTGAAGAAAACAGCACAGGAAATTTTAACAAATAATTCATCCATTGGATAAAAGATATTCATAATGAAATAATTATCCACTTAGTTGGTCTTAACTATTTCTAGTGTCTGCTAGATGTTGAAGGAGACTTTCGTATGAAGATGTCCTCTGAGGAGCTGCTGTTTTTGCTTTCATGTGTGTTTGAAGTGAGTCTTCTTACTGCTTCTTTAATATAAACTATCTTCAATCACTTTCTACAATATTTTAAAAAGTGATTAAGAAAGAGTCAGACATAATGAGATTTTCTTCTGGATCCTTGAAATAGCAAAGGGTAGTGGGACTCTTCAATCCATAAAGCACTTACTTCTCTGTATGACGACTCTTCTACTTACTCCCTGAATTATATTTCCCACAAAGTAGTGTTAACAAGAGGCTCGCAGGTTATAGAAAAAAAGTTTATGATCTACTTAGGTACATTCATGGGGTTTTCCCTTGGATGATTTGTTCCTAATTTTATTTTATTTTTCAAAACTCCAAGTATCCTTATTTTATGCTTCACGAACATGATGGAAACTTGCAGGTGGCAATTGCCAGAAGGAAAGTGAAAGTGCTTTGGCCTAAGACAGCCACTGCTGCACTCCACTTCTACCTAGAAGGTCTTCTACCACTTCTACCTACCAGGTCTTCTTCCTAGAATATCATGGAGGCCCATTTCATGGTCCCTCTTCTTTAAATCTGTCCTGGCACCCTCAGATTGAAATAGTGCTGTGATTCATGACTTTGTGTGTTGGAATCAGATGTTGTGCCTCTAAGAATCTTCACCACCTTCTTCTGGTGGACACATATACTTCATATCTTATCTCAGGCCCATACACATATTGTACATAAGTAATTCATTTAAGAACACTTGTAGGAGGAGGTACATATACATACACATATACAGATACACACATGTACGTATATATAAAACCATTCCAAGAGACTGTGCCCTAGAGGATTATAGGCTACCTAAGGAATAGGAGTAGTTGTAATGTGAGTATAAACAGTTCTTTTAGCATCACTTAGGTTCCTATGTTCCTTACTAACAGGAAAAATATCTAAAATTGGTAGCTAGTGGCTCTTAGAAATATGATATGAATATAGCTATTGGAAAAAAATCTACAAAAGATATACTTCAAGGTCACTCTTCCAGACCTCATGCTGTTCTCCTGCATAATTTGCTACTGCACAAAAGCTACACCTTTAGTCTCCTTTAAGTTTAAAGCCAAGGTCAAGAAATCCAGATACCTCTGCTTCTCTCTTGTCTTGAGTAAAAAAGATATCATCAAATAAGATGCTGTTCAGTGAAATGGTGCCTGTGAATTCAGGGTGAAATATCTGGTCAAATGTTACTCAAGTTCTTACACATGCACAATATTTCCCTTCTTCTTCGTCCCTCCCTCAACCTCAATCCCCATCATCCAGGGGGGATTTCATAAGGTTTTACTTTCTGTCGATTGTACTAGAAAGACAAGAGTTTATTTCCTCTTCCCCCAACTACAATATTGTTTTATAATGAATGCCCTTTTCCAAACTAGTACACATGCTTCCCTGGAGATTCTGATCTGTCTCTCTCTCTCTCTCTCTCTCTCTCTCTCTCTCTCTCTCTCTCTCTCTCTCGTCCATTCTCCTTGAGCATTGCTGGTCTAATGCAGAATGAGGCAGGAAAGCCATCGTTTCAGAAAAAGCTTATCCTTGCAGCCTTGGATGACATAAGCAGATGAAAGTAAGCATTGTTGATGCATGTAATTAAGTCATCTGTGTAGGTCTCCTGAATGATGTCACATTTCATCTCATTAAACTAGGAGATAGCAAAAAGGAGGCTCTGTTGATGGTTAAGAGATTTCCTTTGTTAGCTGTAGAACTACATTATTATTATTATTATTATTATTATTATTATTTTTAATAAAGGAGGTCATGGAGGGACAGTGGAACATAACCATGTTCATTTTTTGGGCTACGTAGTTTTACTGCTTGAAACATATGTAGGCGATTACTGGAACTGTGGTTTAACAATGCTTTTAAAGTCTTTTATCACTGGGATATCTATGGAACAAAAGTGCCAAAATTTTCAGAGCTTAACATTTTACCTAGGTAACAGGGTAGAGATAAATGTGAGAGGTGGGCAGGGTCACAACATTAATGAATAGTACTCCATACGTAGAAAGGAAGATGGACTAATAACATCCTTACTGTTTTGATTAATGGCCTGACATATATAATTGTAGAAGTTTTTCGTTGCATAATTTTGGGGGTGGAGGCAGAAGTCACATTTATATTCATTATGGATTTCTACATTTATAGGCAATTTTCTAGCAGATGTTAGTATATTGTCTTGAGAAAGTGTCAGATTCTTATTTTTGCAAAGATGCTTTTGGATTAGTTTAAGGATTGCCTGATTATTACTGCATATTTCCTGCTATCACTGCATACTTCCCTTGGATAATTTGGATGAAATACATTATTTCTAAACCTCAGAGTCCTCATCTGTAAATGGTTTAAAAAATATATACCTATATGTAAGAATTGTTGGGGGTGTATGAAAACATGTAGAGCAAGTGCCCAGCACAGCAGCTGTAAATGAAAAGCATTATTGGTATTAGAAATTCTGTTATATCATTCTGATGATATTTTTTAAGCTAGTAAACTGATATTTTTTAATGCTAACATTACAGTGTTTTTAAAAGTATATACCTGAATTTGTGATTTTCATGTAACTATTAATGAAAAACACTTATTAAAGGCAGATTTATAAAATAATTTTTCCGATATTAATTTTGTTTCTATTGTGTGATATTGAATTTCAAAGTATAATTATTAAATCCATGCTTGAGTTTCAAATATGTTCTTCTATACTCAGCTAATTAAACATATCATGATGTTACAATAGTTAAATGTGTTTGCTTTATTAGATAGGATTGTTTCATATCAATATTATTATGATCACCATTTATTTAGCATCTTCAGTATAGAAGGCATTTACATAATCTGTAGAAATTAAATGTCCCTAAACTGAATAAGTGTTTCAAAGATTTTTATTAAGATATAGCTAACATAAAATATTATATTAGTATCTGGTATATGCCATAGTTATTTAATATTTATATACCTAAAGAAGTGACCACCATGATAAATCCAGCAACCATTGAGCATCATAGCATGCTATCACAATATTACTGACTGTATTCTGTAGGCTGTACATTATATCCCCATGATTTATTTGTCTTATACCTGGAAATTTGAACCTTTTATTGCCCTTCACCTCCCCCCACCTATTTAATTTTTCAATTGAAGTTGACATTCAGTATTATTTTATATTAATTTCAGGTGTACAGCATAGTGGTTAGACATTTATATTATTTAAGTAGTGATCCCCCTTACTAGTCTAGTACTCACCTGGCACTATAGATAGTTATTACCATATTATTGAGTATATTCCCTATGCTTTACTTTACATCCACGTGACTGCTTTGTAACTACCAATTTGTATTTCTTAATGCCTTCACCTTTTTCACACTGTCCCCCAACCCCGCCTCCCATCTATCATCCTGATAAATCTGTTCATCTGATACCATACATAGTTATTACAATATTATTGACTATATTCCTTATGCTGTAGTCTACCTCCTCATGACTACTGTGTAACAACCAATTTGTACTTCTTAATCGTTTCACCTTCTTCACCCATCCACACAAACCCCCTCCCATCTGGCAACCATCAAAATGTTCTCTGTATCTATGAATTTGTTTCTATTTTATTTGTTTGTTTATTTTGTTTTATAGATTCTACATATAAGTAAAATCACATTGCATCCGTCTTTCTCTGTCTGACACTCCACTTAGCACAATTTCCATCCATGCAGCCACAGATGGCAAGAACCCATTCCCTTCCACGGCTGAGCAATATTCCATTGTATATATGTACTACCTTCTCTTTATCCATTCACCATTGATGGACACCCAGGCTGCCTTCACATCTTGGCCATTGTAAACAATGGTGCAATTAATATATGGATACATAAGTCCCCTTGAAATAGCATTTTAGGTTTTTTAGCATATGTCCCAGAAGCGTAATTACTGGGCCCTTCTTTGTTTCTTGTTTTAAAGTCTGTTTTGTCTGGTATAAGTATTGCTACCCCAGTGTTTGTTTTTGTTTTGTTTTGTTTTTCATTTCCACTTTTATGAAATCGTTTTTTTCCACCCCTTTACTTTCAATCTGTCTGTATCTTTCAATCTGAAGGGAGTCTCTTTTAGGCAACATATGCAAGGGTCTTGTTTTCTTATCCATTCAGCCACTCTACTTTTTGATTGGATCATTTAACCCATTTGCAGTTAAAGTAATTGTTGAGAGAAATATAATTATAAAAATGAATTATTATTCATATTTTTAACCTTTTTTTGACTTAAAGAAGTTCCTTTATGATTCCTTATAATACTGGTTTGGTGTTGATGAACTCCTTTAGCTTTTTCTTGTCTGAGAAATTTCTTTATCTGTCCTTTGATTCTAAATCACAGCTTTGTAGACTTGGTTGCAGGTCTTTGCTTTCATCATGTTGAATATTTTGTGCTAATCCCTTCTGGCCTGCAAAGTTTCTGTTGAAAATTCAGTTGACAGTCTTATGGGAACTCCCTTGTAGGTAACTGACTGCTTTTCTCTTGCTGCTTTATTCTCTCTTTATCTTTAATCTTTGGCATTTCAATTAAGGTGTGTCTTAGTGTTAGCTAATTTTGGGTTCATCTTGTTTGGGGCTCTCTGCAGTTCCTGGGCTTACATGTCTATTTCTTTCGCCAGGTTGGGGAAGTTTTTCATCATTAGTTGTTCAAATATGTTTCCAAATCTCTGCCCTCTCTTTCTTATCCTTTCGGTACACCTATGATGCAAATGTTGGTGTGCTTTATCTTGTCTCAGAGGCCCCTTAAGCTATCCTCAATTTTTTTGGATTCTTTTTTTTTGTATGTGTGGTTGTTTTCTGCTACCTTATCTTCTAAATTGCTGACTTGATCCTCTGCTTCATCAAATCTACTGTTGATTTCCTCTAATTCATTCTTCATCTCAGTTATTGCATTCTTTCTTTCTGACTGGTTCTTTTTTTATGTTTTCTATTTCCATTTTTATGGAAAAACTTCACTTTGTTGAAGTTTTTCCTGAGACCATTGAATAGCCTTATAACCAGTGTTTTGAACTCTGTCTCATAGATTGCTTATCTCTATTTTGTTTAGTTCTTTTTCTGGAGCTTTAGTCTGTTCTTTTATTTGGGACATATTTCTTTGTCTCCCCATTTTGTCTGCCTCCTTGTGTTTGTTTCTATGTGTTAGGTAGGGCTGCTGTATCTTCTGGTTTTAGGAGAGTGACCTTATATAGTAAGTGTCCTGTGGTACAGAGTGGCACCATCTCCTCTGTCACCTGAGAGAGGTGCCGCAGGTATTGTCATTTATGTGGGTTGCGTGTGCTCTCCTGTTGTAGTTGAGTCTTGGTTGCTATTTACATGTCAGTAGGAAGGGTTGGCCCTAGGGATGATTGGTTGTGAGAACTGGCCATGACTACAGTGGAGGAGCTGTGGTTCAAGAGCTGACCCTAAAGAGCAGGGTTTGCATTAGCAGGGCTCTGGTGCCTGCCCAGTCTGCCCTTTAAGTGTATTGTCCTTGGAGGCAGTCAGGTGATGCTCCAGCTCAGTCCAAAGGTGGCCACCAGGAGTATGAGCCCTGGGGCCTCCTGGGAGGGGCCCATCTCAGGCCAAATTCTGCTGCAGCCTGTGCCCTGCTCGGGGTCACCTGGCATGAGCCACAAAGCAATCCACAGATGACTGTTACCTGTGCTGGGCTTGAAGGTGCCTCATAAGTCCAAGCAGTAAACTGAGGCCAGCTGCTGCTAATGGAGCTGCTCAGCAAAACATACCGGACATACCAAAGCCAGATACTTCTTGTTTGGGTTTTGTGAATCTTTTAGAGATTTTAGGAAAGTCCACTTTATGAGCTTTACCAGCCATTAGTATGAGAAAGCCACTGGAAGCAGCTTGGGACAGATTCTCAGGGAATCATGAGGGCAGAGTGGACTAATGGCGTTAGCCAGGTTAATTGAGAATCAGATATGGTGCCTGACTGGGACGGGGGAGGGATTAACAAAGAAACAGTGGATTCTGCCCACTTCTGTCTTGGAGTGAGCTGCTCCTCCAGCCCTTGCCCTGAAGCCAGACAGTTCAGTATGTCCTTGGCACCTTTTGAGTTGCTGCCCTAGTGCTGAAGCTAAGAGCAAGTGAACCCATAGTTGAGTAAGTCTGTGTGCAGGCCCTTAAGACGAGCAGCTGGGACTCCAGCAGCCCTCTCTCTCAGCTACAGTGTCTTTTGGTTTTCACAGCCAGAAGTTATGGAGACCTCTCTCCCCAGCATTGGAACCCTGAGCTGGGGAGCATGGTGGGGGGCTGGGACCCCTTGCTCCTCCAGGGTGGGGGGGACCTCTGGAGCCAAGGTATCCCTCCTGATTTTCAATAGTCACACTCAGATGTGGGACCAGCCTATTCTACATATCTGAGGTGGCTTCTACCAGTCTCGAGGTGGCTTCTTCTGTATGTTCTTCATTGTAGGATTTCAGCTAGATTTCAGGTGATTCTCAATGATTGTTGTTCTTTATTAAGTTTAGTTGTAATTTTGATATGGTCATGAAAGGAGGCAAGCACAGCATTTACTACTCTGCCATCTTGACTATAAAAATCTAAACTGAGCAAGTTTTATTACTGATATCTGTTGCCTATGAAAAGATTACCTGGTTGGTCAGAAAAGGGAACAGTTTTTGTCAGTTATCCCAGCCTCAACCAGCCCTGTGGGCTTTGTTTATGAGGTGACCCCCCCCCCCCCCAATTACTGGCCACATTTCTTTGTGCCAAGGTGGAATGTGACCAAAGTGAGACAATTAGATTCACTCTCTTGGTAAATTAAACTCAGAGCCCCAGAGATTGAATTAAACAGCAGTGGACATTCTAACTATAAATTAAAGAAAGTTGGAGATTGGAAACTAAACTGACTGTTATGGAGAAATAAAAAATAACTGCACTGCAGAAGATGGAAGAGTAGAGAAGTTGCCCGAAGTCGGGAATCTGTTTTAAGAGTTTTTCATTTTTTATCAAAATCTAAATATGCTTTGTATATTTGGCTACTCTGAGATAACTTTGGATCTCTTTTCTAAATTTTCCTTTCACTTGAGCTGGTTTGAATGGATTACCTGTAACTGAAAGATCCTTAAGACGCTTGTCTTGTTCCAATAAGGATTTAAGTTTCTGTAATATGGTTATGCCTTTTGTGAGCCACTGTCCTTTCAATAAAACAGACACACACAGACACAGACACTTGCACACACACACACACACACACACACACACACACACACTTTCCTGATCAATTGCAAAAGCATCATAAGGGGACAAAGCTACTCTCCTCTTTTTGCTTATTAATGACACTGATTACATTTTCTAAAAAGACTTTAGATATATTTCAGTTAAAATCTTTCTTGTGGTTTGTAGATCTTCACAATGTGAAATGTGGAAGATCATTAAGAAAACAAAATTTAGTCATTTTAAATGCTTTGTTGTAATTGCCACTGGAAAACAGGGTGCTGTTGCCATTTGCCTGAAATCGGTGTGGATAAATGTAACTAGAATAGGTCTTGTGTGACCATCTTTATAAGGTACATGATAAAGCTTCATAACTGCTGAGTGGGAAAACTAGAGTAAAGAATGTCTTTTTTTATCCCTTAAGAACTGAAAATTTAGAACTAACAATTCTTTCTGTCTTACGTTATACTTTGTAGAATATTCAGTATAAGTTTTGGGTTGTTTTTTTTTTGTTTGTTTGTTTTTTTTAAATAATCAATGAAGCAATTGGTCAGCTCTTGTAATAAAACACAGAGCATTCCAACCCCATAAGGAACTTACATTACTATTCTGTGAGGCATTTTTTTAAGGTTAAAATTTGATTATGGGAATAATAAAATGAGGGGGCCTCTTTTTATAACAAAGTATTAGACAATAAAATTAGACAATATCCTGGAAATAGAACAGATTTTGCCATTTTTTGGATCAAATTGAAAGCCGATTGCTACCATGATAAATGGTGTAAGATGTTGCTTTTAATGTGTACTATCTTTGATCAAAAGCATATATTATATGGCCGTACACTGGGCAATCATTTGATTATTCTGTGTCTATTGATACTCATTTATCCGCTGCAAAAGGAATTTATCAATTGTGCATGTGGCACTGGTTCAACCTAGCACTAAATGCAGCTACTTCTGGTTAAAGGAGAACAGCTGTTTGACATCTGTACACAATCTGACTGAAGCAGGAAGCAAAACTTGGGTTATCCAACTTAAATAGCCAAGTAGTCTGTTCCTTTGGTTTGGGATAGTATGCTCTGCCTTTATCTCCAGAAAAGCACTTGAATTTCTTGGGGTCATTTTCTAATTATTTTCTAGTTAGCCTCATTTTAACCAGATTTTATAAACTTCCAGGACAGTAATCAAATTTTGTAAATTTTCTTTTATGACTGAATTTTTTTTGCTTTTACAAAAAGGAGAACATAAGGAAATTTGAAGGAAAAGTTTTCTTACTACAAAATTTATTGAAAGATTAATAAATGTTTATGTGTTTTGGGGAGGTAAAAAATAACTGATTCATAATATTACAAAGTAGGAAAATGTTCAAGACAGAAACAAGCCTAGGGTAATTAAATGAAGAAGGATTCCATATATTTCACTGAAACTACAGTGAGAATATAACTTGGTATTTGAAAACAGAGTGCTTTTAAACGATTGTACAGCATCATTGGATGACTTAAAAATATTTTAATAGCCCAGCTTGTTAATTTACTTTGCAATTTAATTTAGCTACTTGAGGGTTGAACATTGGAATTATAGAGAAATTTTCATGAAAGGCAATGTTATGTCTTCTAAATGCAAAGTGACTCACACTCTTGTAACAGGGGCCCCTGACAAGTGGAAGTTCTGGCAGACCTTCAGTAAGGACCAGGCAAAGATCAACTATAGTTAACACAATATTTATTTATATACAAATTTGCTTCTTAAAATGCTTGGTTTTAGTATGTCGATTTAAGTAGTTTAATCAAATGTTAAGCCGTTACAGTCTTGTTCAAATCTATAATTTGTGTAGTACAACACTGCATAAAGTGAAGCATAAGTTTACACCGTATAAAGTTCCACTTACTGGAAGTAGATTATCCAGGCATTACTCCAGTCCAGTAGTCCAAGCCAAGAGGCAGAAAAAATAATAATTATCAAGATGAAAGAAAAAAGATAACTTGTTGATTTACTCAAGGTCATTGAGTAGGTTGGTAGTTAAGGCTATTCTTTTATCTCTGCCCTTGATTCTCCAAGAAGTATATTCTGATCGGTCATTACCATGAAGCCAACTTGCAGTGGACCTCACCCTACATTTGAGAAATCTTTTTGCCCTTCGTAATCATAGGACATTAATTATAATTTGCTACTAGATGTATTAAGAGGTCAATTTTATTTCAGTTATTCTAGATCCATGGGTGTATCAAAATATGATATTTGTTCTTCTTGATAATCACTGGAGTGGAAAATACATTGAAATCCAATAATAAAAGATTTAGGTTTACAAAAGTTGGGGATAGGAATAGGGAAGAAAATATACTTTTTTCTTTTCTTCTTCTTTTTTTTTTTAATGAGAGAGAAATAAGGAAAGAAAAAAGAGAGAGAAACCAAGCAAGCAAACAAGCAAGCAAGCACAGTCATGCCAAAGAATGAAAGCAAATTTATCTTACTGAGTGAAAATTAACAGGTATCATAAACCCAATGACAATTTTCTTTCATAATGTATCAACTCAAGCCCAATAAAAGTAGTTGACCATGTCATGCTTTTGCTTTTTTCCCTTATTCCCCCTTTTATGTAATGCCATTCTTCCATTATGATGGTGTTACCTGTTGAAAAAATTTATGGCTAAATAAACTAATTAATGTTAACAACCATTTTGTCATGTGAAGCCTGAGGAATGTAAATAAACATCAAAAGAAGCAATTGTTCTTGAGATGACGTCTGTTTATAATAGGAGGCAAGAATTATGCAATGTATTTCAAGTAGAAAATATTTTATTACCATCATTCCCTGTTACCTGAGTTATGTGACTATGTGAGCAGAGTAAAGTTAGATATTTTGGGAGAAACAGACCTCACTGGGTCTTAGAAGGTGATGCATTGTGAGCCGTGACTTTGAATAAAAGAAAAACATAATTGTTAACCTGTTTCCAAAGACATTTATCCATGTTTGACTGTGGTCAAAAAAAGCAGTACAATGGCAGGTATAACCTAACATCAGAACAAAACTGAAAACATATGTGTATATATGTTAGATATATTTGTAAGGTGGGAATTATATAGAAAATTCCTATGGTCACTCCTAACTTGAGTATTCTATGACATTGCTAAAGTTTTTAATGACATATTTGCTTATCTATTGATTGTCTTACCAGATTATTGACATTTTAATACTTGATTTTTAGTTTGAGTACATATTATTAAATTTAAACATTTCAAAACCTTTTGATAAATATATAAATTTTCAACATGGCATATAAAACAGTGATTAATAGGCAATTAAAGTTTGCAGTAGTTAAGGAGAATGTTTTAGAAACTAATTTTTTAAAAGAACTATAAGAACAAGCAGAAGATAGTATATTTAAAACTGTTCATTTTAATGGTGACTATGATATTTAAAATTATTTTTCCTTAATTCAACTGCAAACTTACAAATTTGTATTCTTCCTTGATTACTATATATGGGCATACCTGGGAGATATTGTGGGTTTGGTTCCAGACCACCATAATAAAGTGAGTCAATCTTTTTGCTGATGGAGAGTGTTACCTTCAATTTGTAAAACTCATACCATCTGTGAAGTACAATAAAGTGAAACACAATAAAGCGAAGCCTTTATTTTATGTACTAACTGTTCTTACTCATTTGCAAACTTTTAAAAAAATAAAATTATAGGAATACCTTCATTATTAATTATTGAAATATTTCATACAAGTTAATTTTCCAGGTAGTTTAGAAAGCAGCAAATTATAAACATTTTAATCATTTAAGGTGTTGTTCCTTCTAAAATATAGTACACAGTTCCTTGATAAAAGGATATACTGAGAAAGTTTAACTTTTATCATGTGACCAACATAATTATGAGCACACAACAAAATAGTTGTGTTGTTATTGAACTTTTGGATTTTCATTTAATTTTTCAATTTGTCATATCTACTTAAATATGTGGGTATGCCATTGAGGACAGGGATCAATAATAAGTGGGTGGTAAATAGTAATAAGTTATGAGCTGAATTGTGTCCCCCACCCCCCAGATTTTTACATTGAAATCCTGACCGCTAGTGCTTCAGAATGTGACTGTATTTGGAAATAGGGTCTTTAAAGAGATAACTAAGTTAAAATGAGGTCATTCGTGTGGGCTCTAGACTTATACTATGACCATTGTCTTTATACGAAGAGAAAATTTTCTCACAGACATGTATAGAGGAAAGATAATGTGGTGATGCAAGGAGAAGAAAACCATCTAAAAGCCAAGGAGAGTGGCCTCAGAAGAAACCAACCCTGCCAATACCTTGACCTTGGACTTCTAGCCTCCAGAACTATGAAAAATATAAATGTCTGTTGTTTAAACCACTCAGTCTGTGGTATTTTGCTATGGGATCCCTAGCAAACTAATACATGATAATACCATGGGCTGAATGGGAGAACAACACTTGACAATAGAAGACTATGCTTTTAGTATTCTTATATTTGTTTTTTGGTCTTCTGCCTTCTCAGTAACTCTCAAGGTGTTAGCTGCGGCCTATTACTAAAAAGTGCTTGAATGTTAAAATATTCACTGATGCATATAGCTAAAACTCTCCAAACCTTTGTGGCTGTTTTAATTTCTGCATTTCAAATTGCCTTTCGAGCTTTCTCCGGTGGAAAGATCATGGTAACTGGAGGGTTCTATTTCAGGCTGTTTTTTGTATTAGTCTTATGACTGTCAAAGACTAATACAAAAGGTCTCCTTTCTTGTTACTAAAAGTTGAGGGGACAATTTCACAGCAAAAGCATTCTTCAATGTGGATTTCCTTTGGTGATATTTGGATTTTAAGTTTTTGATGCCTGTTTTAGAATTCGAAATATGAGGAATAGCAGGCATCTTTATTTTTCTTTCGTCCTTCTTAATATTTTTTTTTGTGGTAAAAAATTCAACATTTTAACCATATCCTTATTACCATTAAGTGCTGTTTTTATTCTCAAATTTCCTGGGCTATTAAGGAAACCACCTTTATCTAAATGACAAACAATCTATATTCTAATCCGGTCAAGTCCCAGGCGAGTGCTCACATAAAGACCAATTTTCCTTTCCTGGTGTTCTGATGAGACTTGCAGAATACAGAGGATCTCAGCTGCAATCACTGTATTCAGAACTCAGCCAATAAATTGCTCCGTGCTCCAAACAGATGTTTCCCTTTTAGGTTAATGTACTGCTTATGGAGCACTTTCCTTTCCCTAGAGGAAATATCAGCATGGTCATAAACTAGAAAGCTTCTCCCGAGCATCTAAGAACACATCCAGGAGTAGCAACAGAAGTAACGGACTTGAATGTGAAGTGGAGATAAATTTCTTCCTGAAATGCCCCCTTCTTTTCATATTTTTTTCTTCACCACTTTCTATTTCAGAGATCACTTGCGATATTACAGGACTGCCTATTTTTATTTTTATTCTTAAAAATGCTTATTGACTGGTTTATTTAACATATTTTACTACAACCAAATTTGAGACAATGACAAGGAGACTGCAAACTTCTATTTATAGCAGAGCAAACTCTGAAAGGGCTCCTTCCTAAACTGTGCTGGGAATACAGACATTTCAGATTCTCAAGATGAGAGAAATAATAACATCAGTCTTAAAAGCTTAGTAAGACTTTCATGGCAGAGAAAGAGGCCCTTGTTAAGAGAGTATTATTATCTGAAAAAAAGTGACTTGTTACTTTGTTGACAGACTGAAATGCCAAAAAAAACCTCATTTTAAAATATGAATTTACCTTTTATTTTTAAAAGTCAGTACCCTGTTATATTAGAAAGGTCATTCTGTCTGCTAAATTCATTAGTGATACTGATGCCACCTTAATTTTTTTTAAAAAAGCTTTATTTGACACTCAATATTATTTTATACTAATTTCAGGTGTATAGCATAGTGGTTAGATGTTTATATAATTTAAGAAGTGATCCCCCTGACTAGTCTATTACCCATCTGACACTATGTATAGTTATTACCATATTATTGACTATATGCTCTATGCTTTAATTTACATTCACATAAATATTTTGAAACTACCAATTTGTACTTCTTAATCCTTTTTTTTTTCAACATGACCCTCAACCTCCCTCCCATCTATTACCCCGAGAAATCTAGTACCCATCTGACACCACACATAGTTATTACAATATTATTGACTATTCCTTACACTGTACCCTACATCCCCATGACTACTGTGTAACAACCAATTTGGACTTCTTAGTCCCTTCCACTTTCTCACTCACCCCTAAACCCCCTCTCACCCTGCAACCATCAACATGTTCTCTGTATCTATGAGTTTGTTACTGTTTTGTTTATTTTGTTCTTTAGATTCTGCATATAAGTGAAATCACATTGCATCTGTCTTCCTTTGTCTGACATACTCCACTCAGTACAATACCCTGTAGGTCCATCCATCCCTCCACAGATGGCAAGAACCTATTCCCATCCATGGCTGAACAATATTCCATTGTATATATGTACCACCTTCTCTTATCCATTCATCCATCAATGAAAACCTAGTTTGCCTCCACATTTGGGCCATTATAAACAATGCTGAAGTGAACATATGGATACACACATCCCCTTCATGTAGCATTGTGGGTTTCTTTAGATAAATACCCAGAAGTGGGATTACTGGGTCCTTCTTGTTTCTTATTATACCTTTGTTTTAAAGTAAATTTTGTCTTGTGTGAGTATTGCTACTTCAGCTTTTTCTTTTTTGTTTCGATTTTCATGAAATATCTTTTTCCCATCACTTTACTTTTCAGTTTGTATGTGCCTTTTGATTCAAAGTGAGACTCTTGTTGGCAGCATATGTAAGGGTCTTGTTTTGTTATCCATTCAGCCACACTATCTTTTGATTGGAGCATTTAATCCATTTACATTTAAAGCAATTTTTGATAGATATGTAGTTATTTTCATCTTATTTTTCATATTTTTGTAACTTTTTTTTTTTCCGACTTAAAGTTAAGTCCCTCTGATCCCTTTCAATACTGGTTTAGTGTTGATGAACCTCTTTAGCTTTTTCTTGTCTGGGAAACTCTTTAACTGTTCTTCAATTCCTAATAATAATTTTACTGAGTAGAATCATCTTGACTGTAGGTCTTTGCTTTTCATCACTTTGACTATTTCATGACATTCCTTTCTGGCTTGTAAATTTCTGTTGAGAAATCAGCTGGCATTCATAAGGGAGTTCCCTTGTAGGTAACCAACTTCTTTCCTCTTGCTGCTTTTAAGATTCTCTCTTTGTCTTTAACATTTGGTATTTTAATTATGATGTGTCTTTGTGTGGGCCTCTTTGGATTCATCTTGTTAGGACTCTCTGTGCTTCCTGGGCTTACATGTCCATTTCCTTTGCCAGGTTATGGAAATTTTCACTCATCATTTCTTCAATAGGTTTTCAATTCCTTGGTCTCTCTCTTCTCCTTCTTGTACCTCTGTGATGCAAATGTTGGTACACTTCATGTTGTTCCAGAGGCCCCTTAAATCATCCTCATTTATTTGGATTCTTTTTTTCTTTTTGCTGTACTGATTGGGTAGTTTCTGCTACCTTGTCTTCTGAATTGCTGATTTGATTCTCTGCTTTATCTAATCTACTGTTGATTCCCTCTAATGTACTCTTCATTCCCATTATTGTATTCTTTATTTCTGACTGGTTCTTTTCTATGTTTTCTATCTCCATTTTTATGTTTCCTGTGTCTTTGTTGAAGTTCTTCCTGGGATCATTGAACATCCTTATAAACAGTGTTTGGAACTTTGCATCTGGTAGATTGCTTGTTTCAATTTTGTTTAGCTTTTTCTGGAACTTTGATGTGTTCTCTTACTTGGCACATGTTTCTTTGTCTCCCCATTTTGGCTGCCTACCTGTTTGTTTCTATGTAGAGCTACTACACTTCCCAGTCTTAGTAGAGTGGTCTTATGTAGTAGGTGTTCTGTGGGACCCAGTGGAGCAGTCTCCCTGGTCATCAGAGCTGGGTGCTCCAGGTGTGTTTCTTGTGTGGATTGTGTGTGCCATCCTGTTGTAGTGGAGACTTGATTGCTGTTGCATGTCAGCAGGAGGAATTGTCCCTCAGGCTGATTGGCTGTGAGGATTGGCCATGACTACCATGGAGGAGCTGTGGTGCAAGGGCTGACCCTACACAGCAGAGTTTACTTTATTGTGTCTCTTGTGCCTGCCCAGTCTGCCCTTTCAGTGTGCCATCCTTGGAGGTAACTGGGTCATGCTACAGCTTGATCTGAAGTTGGCCAACAGGTGTGCTAGTCCTGGGACCTCTTGGCAGAGGACCAATTGCAGGCCAAGCTTAACTGCAGTCAGTGCCCTGGCCCAGGGTTACCTGGTATGAGCCACAAAGCAGTCTGCAGATGGTTGCCTCCTGCAATGGGCTTGAAGGTGCCCTGAGAGGCCATTCTACCAACCAAGGCCAGCTATCACTAGTGCTGGGTTTAGGTCTGGTCAAACAGGATTACAGGACATACCGAAGCCAGATGGTGTTTTTTGGGTTTTGTGAACATTTGAGAGATTTTATGAAAGTCTGCAGCATGAGCTAAGAAAGGATGTTAGTATGGAAAAAATGCTGGAAGCAACTAGGTGGTCCTGCAAGTTGGGTGGGGCAGGGTCTCAAGGAATCACTAGGGTGGGGCAGACAAAAGGTGATAGCCAGTTTGATGGAGACTCATATATAGTGGCCACCTGTGTCTGCACACAGGAATGGGAAGGGCTCAATAAAGAAATAATGGCTTCCACTAGCTCCTCCCTCTGGGAGAAAGCTGCTCCTCTGTTACTCACCCTGAAGCTGAACCATTCAGTTTCTCCCTGTATGTGCCTTTTGAGCTGCTGCCCCAGCACTGGAGCTCAGAGTGAGTGAATCCTTCAACCAGTAAGTCTATGCACAGGCCCTTTAAGAGCAATGCCTGTGACTCCAGCCACACTCTGTCTCACTCAGCCACAATCTCCACTGATTTAACAGCCAGAAATTATGGGGATTTCTCTCTCCAGACCTGGAACCCTAGTCTGGGCAGCCTGGTATGTGGCTGGTACTCCTCACTGCTTTGGGGGGACCTCCAAAGCTGAGATATCCCTCCTAATTTTTAATGGTCACATGTGGGTGTGAGACCAGACTCTTCTGCATCTCTGCCCCTCCTCCCAGTCTCAAGGTGTCTTTTTCTGTATGTCCGAAGTGATAGGGCTTTGCTTCAGCTAGAATTTCATGTGATTTTCAATGATGGTTGTTCTATAGTTTAGTTGTAATTGATATGGTCCTGAGAGTAACAGTGTTCACCTACTCTGCCTACTTGGCCAGAAATAACCCTCTTGTTTCTTTTCCTTCCTTCCTTTTTCTTTGTAATGTTTTGCTTTCCTGAAAGATCTCATTCCTTCTTTCTGTAGAAAAGAAGTCACACTTTTATAGAAATGTGAGTTTCTATTTGTGGGTGGTGGTATTATTTTTATGGCATATCCAAGTACAGTTTATGTGCACATTTTTATCCTTTCAGAGTGATATTGCCATGCATATGCCTCAAAATTAGTATCTCTAACTCTATTCAGTTGACTGGAATGAAAACTTTATATGCTGGTGGGAATGGGGCAATGTGGGAAATGTGAAGGCAGTTTAAAATGTACTGAAAATGATCATGAGTACATCATTATGAAAAATAAAAAAGCATCATTTAATTTTTTTTTTTTTTTTTTTAGTAAGCTTTCCCCTCAGAAAAATCAGAGAATTTTAGAAGAAAAAAAATTTAATAATTGCTGTGCTGAAACAATATTTTGGACTTTTCTTTTTGCTGTGTGATCAGTGCTTTATTTTTCTTGTTTTTTGGTCAAATGAAAAAGTTTCCCAGTTTTTCACTAATTTGTGTTATTTTTTTTCTGAATACCACCTAAATTCAAGATCCTAGAATTATTCACAAATATCACTGAAAGACCTAGTTTAAATTGTTAGTGAAAAAAAAAAAAAAAAAGGAATGGAATTCAGGAATTCAGTAATTCAGAATTTTATTCTTTTCATCTTTATTTCATTTTTATTAATAAATTGTGAATCTGTATACAGCAGAAGAGTGTGGCACAATCAACTGCTGTAGATCTGATTTGGCAGAAAAACAGAGTGAGGTTTCTGAAACCATAGTCGTTCTGCTCAAGTGAGTCTTGAAAGTCTAATAAATATAGAATTGATGCATTTAATTTACAAATTACATTTACAATTAAATGCATCAATTCTATATTTGTCTTACTTTGCCTTAATCCTACTTTTTCTGAAACCATACCACCTCTTTTTCAATCTACCAATGGATACATGCCAGATAGAAAATTTATTCAAATTTGAAATCAGAATCTAGGGATGAGTCAGAGTAAAGAGATGGATCATTGGAATCATTGGAATTAGGTGGTTAATTTCCATGAATCAGTCCATCAATCAAGTAATTATTTAGTCAACTAATATATATATTGAGCAAATATTTATGTTGCCTCCTATGTGCCAGGTATGATGCTGAGCATACAAGGTGAGCAAGTATAATTGTTGTTTTCAAGTAGTATGTGCCCCATACTAAACCATTTACAAATTTTCTCTCCTCTAAGCTGCATAATTGTCTTGTAAAATCATTGTGCCATTTCATAAATGAGGAGCCTGAGATTTGCTCAAGGTAGTCTAGCTAATTCACAGCTAAGTTTTGGTTATATGACAATCTATCTGACTCTAAACCCATGTTAAAATTTCTGAACCAGGAGAGGCCTTGAAAATCATCTTCTTAACTTCAAAACTCAGTTTTTATTTACATCTCCTTTGCCTCATTTTCTAAATAAGTTAAATACTAAGCCTTATTGACAGGTGTGTCAAGAGAGGCAGCATAATGTAAAGGTTAACATTATAGGCTCTGAACTTGGCTTGTTGAGTCAAATTGCTACTCCTCTACTGAGGAACTGGGCAAGTTTTTGAACTCTCTCTTTCTTTTGTGTTCTGTAAAATTGGAGCATTAATAATGCCTACTTCTGTCAAATGGAAATAATAATTGAGTAAGGAGAAAATAAGTTAATATGATGGTAGTTAAGAGCACATAATTTGGAGTTAGATTGCTGAGATTTTGATTCCCAGTTTTATCACCACTTAGCTGAGTAACCTTGAACAAGTCACTTTAATCTCCAAGCATTAATGTGTCAATATATTGCTAGACATATAGTGCTAGACAAATACATATGTGCATAATTATATGTGTATAATTATATAAAAAAAATATATATATATATACAATTAAAAATGTATTCTTCAGCTTTCTCTTAATCTTTTTATATAATGTCCATTTTCTAGTTCAGGATATAGAGGTTAACCTCTTTTTAGAATAGTCTCCTAGTTTCCTATATTTGTCTTTTTATTTTGATTATCATACTATCATTCTAGGTTGATCTATAATCAGTTCTTGCATAAATGTTGCAATAGTTTGGTCTCTCTGACTTGGCTTTTTCTTCCCTTGACTTTATGCAGCACGCTACTGCCGAAGTAATCTTCTCAAATACTACTTTCACTATTTGTTAATTGTACAGAACTACTCACATAACTCATACTTTTCCATATCATGTACTTGCTTTTATTTTACTTGTTCTTTGACTTTCTTTCTTCCTAATTCTGCATGGCCACATCACATTTCTCTTTCAAAGCTTACATCTATTCAATGCCACCTTCTTGAAATAGCAGTCTGATATTGCTAGCTCTTTCTTCTCTCATATCACTCGATTTCTACTCTTTCATGGTAGAGATAAAATTCTCATCCTTGTATTATTCTTACATAATAGCTTGGAATCAGGAGAGCATTAAATGAGCTAAATTTGCTAAACTAGCTTTGTTTAGCAAAACATCTTGAGAAGTGATTTTGGTTGTAGAAAGACCTCAGAGCATGTCAGGGATTTGACCACTGAGATAACTGAATTAGAGTTCATAAGTATGTATAAGAATTTGTAGGAGTTTGGAGCAAAGATGCGAGGGGTGTGGAGTGAGGAAGGAATGTTATAGGAAAGAAAAGGGCTTAGCAATGTAACAAATGTCTGATTCCCTAGTAGAAGAGATAAGAATGGGACAGTGATGAGAGAGGACAGTGATTAAAACACTTTAAAACACTTAAATCTGATATTTAACTTACACTTTGTTGAGTAACTATTACACCTTAAATATTCAGGAAATATCTGTTCTTCATTGTAACAATTAAGGTCCTGGTAGCAAAGAGATTGCACTCAACTTGGTAAATGAGGAGAGTTTAAAAAAGGGATTATATTACGAGGTATGAACAGGGCTTAGGAAAACCAAGAAGTGATAGTGTAGTTGCCTAGGCATAACATTATATAGAGAAGGAATAATTACCAGAAGGAACACAGAGAAAATAGTTCTAGTTGGATGGGAAGGCCAGTCACTTTATAGGAGCTGTGATTAGAGAAATGGAGTCAACATGCAGTAACCTATCAGAAATGGTACTGGAGAAATAAACCATTTTACCTCACTTTACCCCCACACTCTAATGTTGCCAGCATCTCCTATTGGCTAAACCCAAAAGAAAGTCAGTGGGCATGGGAGATCATTAAGCAGAACATACCTGTCAGCCTTCCAGGTGACAGGGCAAAGTGGACAAGGTAGAGTGATTTGGAGGTGCAAACAGAAAATATCCAGTACATACAAATTGTGTGAAATCAAAGAAAAGGAAGCATGCTCCATGTTTGGGTCAATACACAGTAGACAGAAGGAGGCTGCATCAAGAGACAAGACAAGATATTGAGAACTTGGCCAAAACTGGAATTAGAAGTAATTAGGCACAATGTAAACCACCCATGCAGAGAAAATCACTGATTCTCCTCAGTTGGGATGGGGATTTGATTCCATTTCATTTGAATCTCAAAAGGCAGAGTGACTGAGCTAAAATATGCTTATTTGCACATATCTTGCCTCTTCTACTTGACTATAAATGTCCCTGAAGATAAGAAACACATATTGTCCACCTTTGTTTCACTCCACAGCCCCTAAGACACTGCTCTGAATATAGTATGTGTTCCTTAATTTTTTGCTGAATGGATTAGTAAGGGAATTCAATTACCTTGCTCAGAAAGCCTTCATGGCTTCCTGAGATTGCCTTTCTTTTTTCACTATTTAATCATCTTTTTAAAAATTAATTTTTATTAAATTTATTGAGGTGATATTGGATAGTGAAATTATATAGGTTTCAAATGTACATTTCTATAATACATCATCTATGTATTGCATTGTGTGTTTACTACCCAGAGTCAGTTCTCCTTCCATCACCATATATTTGACCACCTTTTCCCTCTTTTACCTCCCCCAACCCCTTACCCTCTGGTAACCACTAAACTGTTGTCTGTGTCTGTGAGTTTTTGTTTCTATGTTTTTTTGTTTTTTTGTTTTTGGCTTGTTCGTTTGTTGCCTTCAGTTTTGTATCCCACATACGAGAGAAGTCACATGGTTCTTAACTTTTTCTGTCTGACTTATTTCACTTAGCGTGAAGATCCATAATAATAATCTCAAGATCCATCCATGTTATTGCAAATGGTGGTATTTCTTCTTTTCTTATGGCAGAATAGTATTCCATTGTGTATATATACCACATCTTCTTTATCCAATCATCTATCGAGGGGCAATTAGTTTTTTTCCATGTCTTGGTCACTGTGAATAATACTGCAATGAACATAGGGGTACATATATCTTTATGGATACATGTTTTCAGCTTTTTTGTGTAGCTACCCAGAAGAGGGATTGCTGAATCATATGGTAATTCTCTTCTTAATATTTTGAGGAAACTCCATACTGTTTTATATAGTGGTTGTACCAATTTCCATTCCCACCAGCAGTGTATGAGTGTTCCTTTATCCCCACAGCCTCTCCAATACTTATTATTACTTGTATTGTTGATAATAGCCATTCTAACTGGTGTGAGGTGGTATCTCATTATGGATTTGATTTGAATTTCCCTAATAGCTAATGAAGTTGAGCATCTTTTAATATATCTGTTGGCCATTTGTGTGTCTTCTTGGGAGAAGTGTCTATTCAGGTCCTCTTCCCATTTTTAATTGGATTGTTTTGTTGTTGTTGAGTTGTATGAGCCCCTAATAATATTGTTACAACTTACCTTTTCAGGTATAATCTTACTACACTCTGTGCACTTAATGAATTATTTTTAACCTGAACATGGTTTGATCTTTGATATCTCTCTTTCCTTGTCCGTCTGGTTTTCACCCACTAACTCTTCAAACCATATATATGTCATTAGCCTCAGCTCAGTTTAACTTTGGGGATAAATCTACCACTGAACTCAGTAGCTGCTTCTGAGCTCTCCTAATATATGATAAATTTACTTTCTGTTGAATTAGAAATATTCAGAACTCTTGTCTTTTCATTTATCAGTTGAAGAAATTAAAACTCAGATTAGCTAAAATATTTATTTGCTAAAAGTCTCTAGTTGACTTAACTGTTTCTCTTATGTCACACTGCCTCTTAGTGCTTTGTGTTTGTACTTTGTTTTCCTGATTTAATATATTCCTTGATAACTTAGATGATTTCTTATACATCTTTGCCCAATTCACCAAAGGCCTATTTCAGGCATAGAGTATATACACCGTTATTTTCTGACTAGTTGATTAATTAATTAAAAGTTTCAAGATAAATACTGATGAAAAGTGTGAGTTACCTTGAAAGTCTCTAAAAATGTCTAAGTTGAATGGCTTATGTGACAGTGGGCACCCTAACCACCTACCCACTTCCAATCCCGTTGGGTTTGGTTTTAGGATTGCTCATTGATCATTGTGTTACCCACTAATCTAGAGTCTTTAGATAAAAACAAAAGCACTTAGGATGTAGGATTAACAAATATTGAGATATGCTTCTGGGAGAAGTTGGTAGAAGGTAATGATTTCTCTCTAGGTAGCTGAATCAGGAAGACAAACAGAGGGTTGCTAAATTCTCTTGGCAGATATGGATGGTGTATTTCTCCCTGTTTGGTGATTTCCAATCAAGGATACCTAGATCTCTAAGTAGTTCACACCTTTAATAGTTCCTCAAAAGCTCATGAACTGCATATGTTTACCCAAGATAAGCCTGCATGGCCTAACTTAAATATCAAATTTCTATTAAGTCAGTGTGATATTATGTACACATGTATTTTCAATTGATAAAATGGAGAGATAAATGACTACATAAAGCATTTAGTCTATAGCAGTAGATTACAAAAAAGTGTGTGTGTGTGTGTGGGGGGGGGTGTCCTTGATTGATGGAAAGTTTGGGAAGTACTGCCTTATTGTGAAGTTTGTAGAATATTTAAACCAAAGAGGACCTTAGAATAATTTGATCCAATTCTTTCTTTTATCAGACAAACTGTGGAAGGTAGGCTAACTAACTGCCTTGGTTTATACAGAGGTAATGCTAGAATTAGTGTTTAAATCTCTAATTTTAGCCATATTCTTTGTATTACTCCATGCTACTCTAGAAGTTGTTTTAACATAAACATTGGTGTCTAAAATTTCAAGGCGCGTGAAGAGCTATGTTGTATAAGCTAGGCATTAAAACTTGGACCTATTCCAGCTTGATTTGGTGTCATATGGTTGGTAAGATCAGTATTTCTAGGTTTGTGCTGCTTGGCACACAGTGTAGGTAAACTCGTAGTGATGGAGAGATGGAAGCAAATATCATTGAGCTGGCCTTGGTTCCACAGACACAGTTTAATTATTCTTATCTGCTTCGAGAGACAATAACCTCCTCCCATAAGTTGTTACTGGTTTTTAAAACTATGAAAGTTCTTGTTCCCTAGTGAATTTCTATCTAATACTATAATTAGAATCATCATGAGTACAGCTTATATTTTTTTGTTTGAATTCCTATTAAATTTTAATAATATGTAGGGCTGTGACATATCAAGTTGTGTACAAAATTCTGTTCTCTTAATGCATATCTGCACATCTGAGTTTAATATTAAATTCTTGGTATCTTCCATAATTTCATATACAAGAAAAAAATTGAAATAAATGGTAGCTGATTTTGCTAGTGAATGTGGTTGGGAAATTGCTAGGAAAAAGAAGTCCTTTATCATGTTATGTAATTCAAAGTCAAAAGAAACACCATGTTCCTCCTGAGATGGAAACCTCCTGTTACTTTTCATCACATATACCTGATTTCAGCTAAAACATAATACGCACTGAATGAGACCAGGGCCTATTTTTTTCTTCTTTTAGATTTATGCTTATATTTTTACAGTTTATATTGGAAGAAAAAGAAAAAAAAAAGACAGGAAATAATAGTAGTCTGTGTCCTAAACGGTCTGAAAGGAAATGGCAAAGCTACACAATTCCATATTTCATGGTTTAGATAATAGAAAACATTTGTTTTTTTAATAATATCTTAAGAATATTTGCACAGTCGATTTAACATTATATCAGTTTATGCCCTTTGTATGTTCTAGATAACATTGTTGAACTTCCTTTGACTTAACATGAGGTAGCGTCGCCAATGTGGTGAGCCTGCGCAGGCAGGCTTTCTCTCTTCCATCCCCAAAAAACCATTTATTAAACAGCTGTTGTTATTAGTTTACAGAAGATTTTTCAACACCATGTACTTTGTCTTCACTGCTCAGTTAGTTTTGAGGAAAACCACATTCCTAAGATTCTCCTCTCTTAACTCTCATTATACTAACTGGGTATGTTTAGACCATGTTGCTTTGAAAACATGGACAAAATCATAATATAAACATAATTTGCAATATTTCTGGCTACCTGTAAAGCATATTTTCATATTGGATGCAGCAAATCTATAAAATTTGAAAACAAAGTCACTTCATGCAAAGTTATACTCTTTAGGCAGCTCTTTACAATTCTCAGAAAAAGTAGAAACCCAAATGACTTTTGTGACCTGAACCTAAGTCTGTCAGGTTTCCCATTCAAAGTGGGTAAATAGACACCTCTTCAACAATCAGATATTGTTTTGGGCAGATAGGCTATTGCAGAGAAGCAATAGATCACCTGTCCCACCTGTGGACCAGTGCCAGAAGCTCTCTGTTCCCAGAGTCCAAACAGTCATGAATCAAATCCAGTTGTATTTTGCTTTTTTGGGTGCCCAACACCCTCAGTACAAAGGGAAAATTGTTTTTATGAGTCAAAACAAGTTGGGGGAAACAAATGAGCATGTACGCAATACCTGGTATTCTATTATTTTTAGTCATAGATCATATGAACCTAAGTTAGTTTTATTAAAAATATTTTGATGTTAATTACACTCAGATACAATACATATTAAATATATATTGTAGAATGCCTGTGGTATATGTATAGTTTTGAAGAATGTATTTATAAATATACTCATCAATTTATGACCAATTGTATATTAAATGTAAAGCAGTTATTTCAAACAAGGAGTGAGTTTTTCCATAGAAAGAACATCATGAATGCACTTTAGTTGTCATGACAACCTTCCAAACCCCCCTGAACTCAGACTAGCGCTTCGCAGTGCTTGAGTATGGTAAATTAACTACACTTATTCTATGAGAAAACAAGATTCTGGGTTATAAAAAATTAAGGCGTAAGGATTATATCTGTTCTCAGAGTAGCATGGCAGGAGAAATGGGACCACCTGTGTCTGTATCCCTTTCACCAGACTCATTGAGGGAACTGAGCCTATTAGGGCTGCAGTGATAATAGAGAAGTGACAGAGGATTACATGACCAGACATCCCTGATCATGGTCAGGTGAAAAGTTTGGTGGTTTTTAAGGGGAAATGATTTCCAGGCCAAAGGAACTTTTAAACTTTGATGAAGTGGGGTTTCCTCACCAATATGTTTACTAACCAATTGATATAATACATTAGATGTGTAGGATCCTATTATCTAGGAAACATTATGAAAAAAATTTAAACTATTATCACAAAGGTTCGATCCTTTATATTTTTATACTTGTGTAGTGTGTAGTACATAAGGTGTGAAGTAGTTACAGGAAAACCAAACTACAAACTGAGAGAATACCACCAAGGAGACAATTAATGGGTAATACAAAAAGTGTCATGTAGTTTCTGACTCGGTATATTGGAGGTCTCCTTTCTGCCCAAATATGGCTTCCAATCAGGAGGTTTCTCATTTAAGGGAATAGGACAGAATACATCATCCTTGGAACAGGGATGGTCAGCAGTATGAGTGCGTGGAGAATCAGAAGAAAACTTGAATATTGAATGCAGGAAAGAAAGGACACCTTTGTTATGAAGAGGGATGTACTATTGAGCTAACTAAGGAAAGGTCACTTCAAGATAATGAGCAATAATAAAAGAAAGCACAGACATTTTCAAAATCCTTTAAAAGGTAGACAAAACATATTCTGTAGTTAATATATAGTAATTTGCATATAAATTTAAGTAAGCATACAGACAAAGTAGGAGTTTGTCTCACAGTAATAAGGGTCCTGAAAGGAGGCAATATTATTCCAGTACTGACCCACAAGGAATAAGAATTGCACAGGGCACACAGAAAAGGATCACCAGACAAGAATATCAGAAGATAGGCCTCTAAAATTTACCCAGAGAACATTTCCTTAATCACTCTGGCTAAAGGATTTCACTAGTTCCATACATGAGGATGCCTGGGAAATGTATGCCAGAGCTGCTTTGGAGATTGCAGCCTGTATTTATGTTGAAGTTAATGAATCCCAGGCTTCCTTAACCATTCTATAATAACTAATCCTTTCTTCATAAATCCCAGAAATACAGACTCCTAATGAAATTGGTATTTGAACTAGGCTGTCTCTATGTCTATTATAAGTAGGATTTTGAGATCCAGAGTACGAAAAGCAGGTGTGTGGAACTCAAATAGAATTTTGCTCTAACAAAATTTGTTTCTGGCAGTCTATATTACATGGTACATTTGTTTGCCACCTTCAGGGCTGTATTACTGAGTCTTGATTATCTTCTTATTACCGTGATAACCACATCCATTTGTGAACTTACAATTAATTTGACTTTATTGCAAATCCGAAATTGTGATCATTTTCTCAACGCCCCGCTTTTGACATGAGTTTTCATAGATGCTATTAACCAAATAATTCAGCTATATCCTCAACTTTTCTTGATTTATCGACAAAATAAGAAAGAAGACTTTTCAGGTCTCAGTTACACAAATTTGCTGATTACACAGTTAGATAACTCTAGATATTAAGAACTATATAACATTAAAGAGGTATGAAGTAGTAGAGATCTTAGAAAAAGATAGTCTAGTTTTCCACCAAATAAAGAAAGCCTTTTGTAGGATCTGAACTTGATCATCAAGCTTCTGATTGGACAGTCCCTGTGACGAACACTGACGCTTCGTTATGAGACAGATGACTTTATTAAGCAAGGTTCCTCAAGTCTTCAGTGGTCCTTGTTCAGTGTCTTGGAAAGTCATAATAAACTTTTCATAAGACAGGCCTTCAAATATTTGTAGATAATTAGTGTGATCATTCTTTTCTTCTTTAGACCCACGAATGCACAGGTTTCCAGACATTCATCAGTCCATTAAACATCTTTGGAATAAAGCTCAGTTTGTCAATGTCCCTCTTTGTTGGGTACATCCAGACTGTTCTTCATATGTAGTGGAAATTGCCGTGGGATGATCCCTCCTCACCTCCACCAACGCCTGGATTCAGACTCTCTATCAGTTCATGTAACATAACAGTACATTTTGTGGTTCTTGGCAGCCTCATCATACATTGTATTCAACTGAACTCTCTGGTCTCCTTTCACAGCAAATATTTTCAAGACCGGGCTACCATATCCTAGAAAAGTTAAGTGAAAAATTAAAAGCATTATTTTATTATACATGATAAATTGCATCTCTTGGCTTCATCACAGCACCACATTATTTGGAGATCCCATGAAATATAGATGCAGTGTACTTGCTATTCCCCTAGCACGGTGTCATCTATAAACTTCATGAGCCTGCATCCATGTCTTTTTTCAAGTCACTGGTCAAAAGCACATAGTTTGGCTTCCCTCTATGTTATTTGTCTATTAATGTGTACCCATTGATTTAGTTACTGCAAAAATGTATGTTTTATCATTGACATTTCTTCACTTCAAAACAGTTATCAGGAGAGTTTCTATCAAACACTGTCTTTAATTCAGATTATGATATATTTATGACATTTCCCTATCTCTTGTTTAATAATCTTGTTTAAAAGTTAATAAGGTTAGTTTATATGGCTTTTCCTTCGGAATATATGTTGTCAGCACAATTATTTTTTCAGATGTAAAATAGTAAACATCTATGTCAAACTTACTGAACTATAGTTTGTGGAATCCATCCCTTCTGTTAGATGACTAGGATAAAACGTTTCTGGTGCTCGATTAATTTACAAAGATTACAGACATTTGTTCTATAGTCACATCTGTACATTCCTTTAGTTCTCTGGGAAGCAATTCAGGTCGGTTCAGAGAAAATAATTTATTTAAATTAGATATTCTTTCATTGTCATTTTAATTTTATCATGCTCTAGTTCATTTTAACCCATATTTATTGGCCACTTTATAGATTTAAGAGTACTATCTTAATATAGAAGGTGATAACAAAATAGTAGATGAGTGGTGACTCTTTTGTTTATTTAATAACATAGTAATTTCTTTATATAGTTGATCTTTTTTTTCCTTGAGCATTATTTTGTTATAAATTTAAAATTATCCATATTTTTATCTTTTTTTATTATTTCAGTTTTTCTGGGTCTTTATAACTTTTTCAGAGACAATTTTGTTAGGTCTTTGATGTACTTTTGTGTTCGTTCTTGCTTACATGCCCTCTATATTTTATATTTTTAAACATCTCATCAGATAATTTTCTTTCTCATTTTAAATATTCAAAATTATGTTGCTTGACTGTGCTTCATTCATTTTAAAGAGTCTGGCAACTGAGCCATACCTATTGTTTGAGGAACACATTAAATTATACTACTAAAAATTATTGAGAACCTCAAAAACTTTATGTGGATTATATCTATCAATATTTACTGAGTTAGAAGTTATAGTTGAGGATTAAAATATTTTAGTTCACTTAAGAATAATAAAAATAGCATAAATAAAACACATTTATAAAAATAACTGTGTATTACTTATGCTTTTCGCAAATCTCTAATGCGTAGCTCCCTAGAAGACAGCTGATTCTCTCATATCTGCTCTGTATTCAAACTTTCAGTATATGGTATTTGGTTTAAGATATCCAGCCTCACACAGGTATCTAGTTTGAAAAGGGAAGAGTGTTTTCATAACATTTTCAGATAATTCTGAGTCTTCTTTTTTGATATTACACTAAAACTTGAAAAGTGATAGTTTCTTAAAGTTTAGTTGCAATGTGAGATCTGAAAACATATTAATAAAGTTTATGTACTCTATACATTATAATTGATTGGCCTCTCCTGCACTTTTACCCATGCTTGATTTTGTAAAATGATATATTAGTCATTTGGAAACTCTTGATTCACTAAGTTAACGCAGTCTTCCTACATGTTGTCATGTTTCACTATACAATATAAAAATTAGTTTTATTAAAATAACCACTGAGCTCATTTGAAAACTCCTTAAATATTGTGAAGTTATCAAACTCATGGTGACAAATATAATTTTTCAAAATTCTAATATTTCGCTCAAAAACTTGAATTTTATTATTGGCAGCAAGTCTGTCAATTGTTTTCTTGAAATGATTGGCTCACTTCTTTGATTTTGAAGAAATTAGCAGATACATGACTAAATCTGCATAATAAGAGCTTGCCTGGCAAACATTCTTTCAAGTAAAAGTGGCATTCATGGAAAAAAAGTAGCTAGTTTGCAACACAGAAAATTGTGCATGTACTGTTACTTGAGAAAAACCATTGTACTTCATTATGTAGCCAGAGTGATGCATGTGTATCACCTGTTACACCACATAGACCAATAAATGATGTACACTAAAGGATCATTCTTTTTAAAAACTAATAATTTTTACTGTTAAGGAAATTCTTAATTGAAACAATTTGTTTTTTAACTGAAAGTGTATAGAGATGATGTTTGGTGCAATGGCCCTACTTAGTGCTAAGGTACTAGCTGTTTTGCTTACCTTTGCTTTTGCACCATCAGTGCAAATGTCAACACAGTGAAAGAAGCAAATAACATCTTGGTATAATTATAAAAATAGTTTTGACCTCACAAAAATAGTTTTGACCCTGAAAAGATTCCAGGGATCCTCCCAGGGGTCTCTAGAACATACTTTAAGGAATTGCCTCCTTGGAGCAATATGTTGATTCCACCCACTATTTAGAAATTCTCTTTTAAAGATAAAACACTAATTCATACCATTGGTTTAAACACATATACACACACAGACACACACACACACACATACAGACACACTTTATTATATTCCCAATAATTAGTTTAATCGATTTGAAATTATTTGTTTTCAGATATAGTGACATTTAGTACCATATTTCATAGCTAAAATGGCAGTAAATGACCAAAAATAGTATAGGAGAAAATATCATATGTATTTGTTGTGATCTCATCATAAGGAAAAATAATAAGGAAAGGTTATCTTTTCCTTTATCACATATTGTACATGTGTACTTGCACCAGAAATTAAAAGGTTTTTCTTGTTTCCTTACATACATTGATTATCATCATGTTTACCTCTTTACCATTTAGCTACTGCACTTGTAATATTTTGTTATTACTGAAATTTTTCTCTCATTAAAGTCACGAATTCACGTAAGTAAATATAGTGCATTTGAGTCTAAAAAAATGTATAAATGTAACTTCGTTATATCTATGGTAGGTGGGAGACTCAAGTAATATTTTCCCATTCTGACAAGTGCAGTCAGAATCTATGATCTTTCTCAAAGAAAGAAATTTTCTTCACAAAATGGAGTGAAAGCTGAACTACTATTCTGAATTTGCAAATCATCCTTTGTTGATACAGATATGAACTGCTGCCATCTTTTTTTTTTCTTTTTTTTTAAATTTTATTTTATTAAATTTATTGGGGTGACAATTGTTAGTAAAATTACATAGATTTCAGGTGTACAATTCTGTATTACATCATCTATAAATCCCATTGTGTGTTCATCACCCAGAGTCAGTTCTCCTTCCATCACCATATATTCGATCCCCCTTACCCTCATCTCCCACCCCCACCCTCCTTACCCTCTGGTAACCACCAAACCATTGTCTGTGTCTATGAGTTTCTGTTTCTCATTTGTTTGTCTTGTTCTTTTGTTGCTTTTAGTTTATATACCACATATCAGTGAAATCACATGGTTCTCTGCTTTTTCTGTCTGACTTCTTTCGCTCAGCATTACACTCTCAAGATCCATCCATGTTGTCACAAACGTTCCTATATCATCCTTTCTTACCGCCGAATAGTATTCCATTGTGTGTATATACCACAACTTCTTCATCCATTCATCTATTGAAGGACATTTTGGTTGTTTCCATGTCTTGGCCACCGTAAACAAAGCTGCAATGAACATTGGAGCACACGTGTCTTTATCTCTAAATGTTTTCAGATTTTTTGGGTAGATACCCAGGAGAGGGATTGCTGGGTCATATGGCAATTCTATTCGTAATTTTTTGAGGAACCTCCACACCGCCTTCCATAACGACTGCACCAGTCTGCATTCCCACCAACAGTGTATGAACTGCTGCCATCTTAAATCTTTTGCTACTCAGGAGTGTGTACCAGCTCACTATCTTCTTTTTTCTTTTATTCTCGTTCCTTCATATGTAACTCCAGTCTGTTCACACTGTCCAGAAGTTTGTACACATTTTTCAGAATAATAATGACAAAAAATGGACTAGACTATTGAAAAGATGGGGAATGTTGGTATAGTAGCTATAATTTCTACATTGCTAAGCACAACATAGGAGAATGCAATTTTCCCAGAATCAACTTTATTTTAGATGTAGAACAATCTTGGTGTATCAGATAAGTTAACAAAAATAAAACCCTCTGGTTACTTCAGATAAAGTGGAAGGAAAACAAGCTCTTTCAATTTCCTCTTATTTTAAGGAAGGCCACAGGGGAATCATTTGACTTTACAACTTTATGATATGCCTAGATGAGTTTTTAAAACTTTACATGTTTTCATTCTAAAATTTTCATCATTGTTGAGGAGTTAGAGTGACCATATGCAGCACACATGGAGAAAAAGCTGCTTAAAAGTGTGTAACACTAATTATTGATGTAATATTTGTATCTTAGAAAATCCTTAGTTATTTGAGAGAATCTCATTAAAAACCGTATGCTGGGATATAAAAGTCTTTTGACAGATTTCACCAAGTAGAATTGATTACCCTTTGTTTCTTTTGCTGACCCTAGCAGTATACAGCATTGCCTAATCTGCCAGGGCACAACCAGGCTGTAGGCTGATGAAAAACAGCACCAGCCAAGAGATTCACCTAGAGTCCAACTCAGAGAGCTGGGGTTCCCCTTTGGTGCAAAGGCATCAGGAGACCGTCAGTTCCAGGAGCAAAACTGCAAACTCTGACAAGCCATATAGAGAATGATTATGGCTGACAACACCATAGGCAGTCTTTGTCTTTCCAAGGTGACGTGAGGACTCTTGTTCTTTTTTATCTTTTTGGAAATGCCCAGAAGATCGTGTTTGAAATCATCATCACTAACATGATAATATATACAAGTAACACCATATTAGATTTCGAATAGAAGAGGTTAGTTAAACAGCTTCACAATAGTCAGTCATCTTCTTCAACATTTCACTTTACGTTAGTCTCTACTGTTTTCACTACCTTACATAATCATGCATCCCATTTTTCCCCACATGTTGGTTTCCTTTCCTCATTTAGAGGAGGAAATAGAAAAAAAATGTTTCCTTGAACAATTCTTTTCTCTCTCACTTTTTCTGCGTTGAGACAGCAACCAACCCAGCTGTCAGCAGAGACTGCTTGGTGCTTTAGAAATGTGTATCATCAGACTGTGCAGAACACTTTCTACCCATGTGTACCAGGGTGAAATTAAAGGAGAAGCCAGCTGGTGGTTACTGGATCTGGTGAGGAGAGAAGAGTCTACACCAGCACTCCCTTTCCTATCCCTGCCCATCTGCCTCTTTCCTTCCTGTCTTCCTCCTTCTATAAATTCTCTTTTCGCTTTCTAGGGCTGATGCCATTTTGAACTAACTAATTACTATTATATTTATTGTGAGGTTCCAGTGCAACTCCTAATCTGCAAGGAAGAATTAGAATCTGCCTTTTCTTATTCCTAGAGCAATATTTTCAACCTTTGGTGTGGTATGTAAATATCTGAGACTTCACAGGTCCTGGATGAGGCAAGGGATCTTTATTTTTAATATACATAAGGTAATTTTGACTGAAGTAATCCCAACACTAACTTTGAGAAACAGTTAAAAACAATTTCCACCCCTTTCCCAGGGCATCCCAGGTGAACCTGACTCAGTACCCATCTTCCCTGACAACCATTTCTCTAGACTAGGGCTTCTCAATCCTGGCTCTACCATAGAGTCACCTGGGGAGGGTTTTTTTACTTACTTTTTTTTTTTTTTTTTTTTTTTATGCTCAGACCCACCCCAGAAGTTCTAATTTACAAGGCATTGATATTTTTAAGAACTCCTCAAGTGACTTAAATGCATAGATCTAGCACAGAGGGTCTCAAAGTGTAGTTCCCAGATCACCATCACCTGAGAACATGTCAGAAAGGCAAATTTTGGGGTCCACCCAGACCTACTGAATCAGGAATTCTTGGAATTGAACCAGTAATCTGTCTTTAAAGGAGACCTCCAAGTGATTCTAACGCATGCTCAAGTTTGAGAACCACTGTTCTAGGCCAAACTTCAAACTTAAAGCAATGGACATTTAGATAATACACTTCCAGTGATTAATAAATCAGCTATGTTTTCCTTCCCCTCCGTAATAGTAGTTTTTACACACACACACACACACACACACACACACACACACACACACCCCTTAAAGAAGAATCCAACATGGTTCCTAACACAAAGGTTTATTTGCTAGAAGAACATATACTAAATTAAAATGAGAAAAATGAAGAGGAAACTCCTGAGCGATGTGCAATCTAGTATGTGGATCCAGTTAATCTTGCTGCTCATTACTATGTCACCTAGAGGGTCAGTATTCTTCTAAAATCAATGTGAGAAAGTAAAAAATGAGTAAAATGCTAAAAGACAGAAGGTGAGCCCAGAATTATAGCATTTCTTTTTTTTCCACCAATATTACATGGAAAGGTAAAAATATGGAATTAAATGCATTAAGCAACCTTCTAAATGTAGTGGATTCCTTTCAAATTCAAGTTTTAGAGTTAAATAAATAAAGTAGTGACATTTATTTGACAATTACGTAGTAACATACTTTTACGTACCAGACAAATTTTCAGAGTTTTAAAAGTATCAAATTATTTAATCTTTACAACAACATTTGAAGTAGGTACAATTATAATATGGGGGAAGAAAATAAAATGGAAAGAGGTGAAGTGATTTACCTAAGATGACACAGCTATAAGGTGGCTGAGCCTGTGATTTTAACGACTCCATAATTTAGGGGGGAAATCACAGCTGCTGATTAGTTACTTAATATTCTGAAACTTTATTTTGCTCAAAAAAAACAACAAAAAAACAAAAAAACAAACAAACCACTTTTTCTTCATGACCTCAGTTTTTCTTTCTGTTTCCCTAGTGCCTCTTTCTGCATTTGTTTATAATCTTTCTGTTGTTTCTTGGGGGGAAACATCTTATATCACTTCTGTTTATGACTTGCAATATGAGCTTTCTGTTTTTAATTAGTTGGGGGAAGTAACTGAAAAAAATCTGCCCTTTCAATCACAGGATGTTTTGAGTCCATTGCTTTAACTAAGTTGAAATATTTGGATAAGTAAACAGAGGTGAACATATTTCACTTTCAAATTTTCCAAGGCAACATTAGCAGCTTCCTCTGCTTCTTTTGAGAAAGATGAATTTGGCTATTTGAAGGAAGTCTCCACCAAATTTAATCCTGTTCCCAGGATTTGTTTTTCATATTATTTATCACATTGATAGGTTTCTACATATTGTGGGTTTGGCAAAGTCTTATATAGAAGGGCCAGAAAACTAATCTCTTGATACTTCTGTGTCAAAAAGTCAGAGCAATCCAAGCTGTCAGGTGTCAGAAAAGTCTGCACCTTATAAATTCTTGGTCCAGATTTGAAAAACTAGTGCTTTTGAATAAACCTTCCATTTTCTAATTTATGATTACAGTGTTGTGGTTCCTTGTACCACAGCCTACATTGTTTAGAAAAAGAAAATATGGGAACAAAGGAGAATGAAAGAAGAGTGTTGTTTTAAAAATCTTAAGCTGAGTATATAATAATGTGATCTATCGAAAGATTAAAATGGACTAGATAATATCTAATAGATGCTTAATAGGACTTATTTCTACTTTTTTTCATACAGAATTGAGGATGGAGAGATTTATTTGGAGCTCTGATTGCAATTAGTAAGAGAGTTGATTGACCTAAGAACCTATATTTTCAACCTCTCTTTTTATCCCTTTTGATTTTAGTTTCTTTATGCCTCTGGGCACACATCTCCAGGGTAGTGTTGGGGACTAAGCTGGGAGGGGGCCCCACCTTTTGGACGGATCCTCACGTATTCACCAGTTTCTTGGGTTCAGTCCCCTGGTGCTTGTGACAAGTCATTTTCAAATCTTGGTTGAAAGTGCATGAGTTCTGGAAGGCATATTGAGTATAAATCTTCATTCTGACAACTGCTTTCTGTATGACTTCAGAAAAATGACTTAACTCCTTGAACATTCGTTTTCTTCATTTGTAAAAAATAAAATACAAATATCTACTTTTAATGTTGTTATGACTAGTCTATGATTAATAACAACAGCAGCAGCAACAACATAACAGAGCATTGCAATAGCCCAACCCTCTTCTGAAATGCTGAGCCCAATATTTGCTTAATTAATATGAATTGATTTCCTTCTTCAACTTCTCGAACTACTACCAGAAGAATAGTCTAGATATTTGCCCATGTCAGAGAGAGTTTCTAAATAATGAGCAGTTGAAGAGAGAATCTCTGAATCTCTGAACTGGGTAAAGTTAAACCCAAATCCGTGTTTTTTGCAGCCTCTATTCATTTTGAATGGGAGTTATGCAAAGGTCTCCAAGGACCGAATCTGGCCTTATATCATGAAAATCCGGGGTTCTGCACAACTTTAAGGATGTTTGTGTATACCATTGGCTGTGCTTTGGGCTAAATCCATGCTTCTCAAGGCAATGTGAGACTACTCACCTCACCTCAACGAACGCAAATAATCAAAGGCCTGCACACTGTTAGGATTTCTAATCAAGTTTTATATGTAAAGCTTTTTGTGATACTATCAACATTTCATCAGTAGTTGAACAATCTGGTTTTTATCAACTCAGACACACAGCTTATTTGTCGACAGCCAGAAAGTGAGCAGAATATCTTCAGGGAAAAAAATTATACTTTCAGATTAATTCTTTCTTGGAAAACAAAAATAACAGGAGTTAGTAATTTATGGCCAAAGAATGCAAACACTAGAGAGTCGTCAGCCTTATTGGGAAGGAAAAGGCTATTCAATTTATTGCTTTCTTTAACTTATTGCAAAACTACACTTGATAAAGTTGTGTCTGAAACAGACTTCAACTAGACATGCTTTATATTCAGTGATTAAAAGAAAAGATTAAAAATGGGTTTTTCCTGTCCATTTCACTAGATATTCTCCTATTGTTTTAGGTGTTACATGGTAGATATTACCACACATCTGCAAGTACAGAGTATAGAAGATTAGCTTACTAAGATCAGCCAAAAATTCAGCAGTGCACCCTGATGACCCACATCTGTTCTCTTCTTTGAGCCAATTCCACATAATGTGAATGAGTCAGAGGAAAACATGCTGGTTCAGTCAACAGCAGCAACTTTTCTTCATTTTAGTAATGACTGGGACATAGAGCTGGAAAAGGCTTTAAAATATGTATCTAGTCCTTTCCCTGCCTGAAGGCAAGTGTATGGCAGACAGTATTTCCATCATAAACCATCTCCTAGAAAATATTTTACAACTTCCTCAAACACGCTCAAGTGTCTAGAATCCACAAACTATAATTTATGTATTCTCTCTTTTGCCACTTTCTTAAAATTCCTACTGCTGAAACTTACACTTAGTTAGCTTCACCCTGCTCTCAGCTGAAAGGACTGTCGCACTTTCTTCCATGTAGTTTAATACTGTCACTGGCTAGGGAGTCTCAGAGAGTGTGACATTTTAAGAATCATGGTGGTATATTTTTGGTAACAGGGATATGGCTCATATTGACAGTTATTTATCTCTTTACAGAGACATATACTGTGTTTCCCAGAAAATAATACCTAGCCGGACCATCAGCTCTAATGTGTCTTTTGGAGCAAAAATGAACAGAAGACCTGGTCTTATTTTACTATCATGTAAGACCGGATCTAATATAATATAATGTAATGTAATGTAACGTAACGTAACGTAACGCAACGCAACGCAACGCAACGCAACGCAACGCAACGCAACGCAACGTAACAACACAACACAACACAACACAACACAACACAACACAACATAACATAATATAATATAATATAATATAATATAATATAATATAATATACCGGGTCTTACGTTTTTTTGCTCCAAAAGACACATTAGAGCTGATGGTCTGGCTAGGCTTTATTTTCAGGAAAACAGTGTAGTATCTGTTTATGTGGCTTCCTTATGTGTCCTTGGAAGCTCTTTTATATCTATCAGTTTGTGGTCAAAATAAGTGCACAGTAGAGGATAACGGAGATTTTGCTTTGTCTTTTTCCTGCTCCCTGGAATTAATGGAACCCTTCACTAGAGTTTATGCTCCTTGAAGTGACATAATCCCACAGTGTAGGAGCTTTGTAGTCTAGGGAAGAGATGCCTCCAACACCTTTCCTAAGGGCAGAAGTACAAACTTGAAGTCATTTGGTGGTTTTGCTTTCCAAGATTCTTGTTTTAGAAGGCTTCAAATTGTTTAGTGGAAGAAAAAAGAAAAAAGATGCTTAAATGTGGATATAATAGAGTATATGGAGAGAAGAAGGCAGTTTCCCATTCCTATACACAGTTCCTAAATTTGATAATAAATTTTGATAATAAACTTGCATTAACAAACATGCAATATGACAAGTGTGAAAATAATGGTACCTGTTTGGGGGTGTGAAGGTGTGGTCTCAATAACTTTTTCTTGTGTCCAGCAAGTTCCTCAACCCTCTGAGTAAATTATGGGAGGACAAAGTAAAGAATAGACTGAAAACAAGGCCCACCTACCAAGAAAAGTGCTCAGATCAGGGTCCATTCTTATGAGCAATTACACTGAAGCTTTCATTTCTTTGCTATTGTACCTTAAAGCATGTTATGTCCCCAAAATAAAGTAACCCATAAACTTTAAAAAAATATATACATTTAATATAAAGATATTCAGCTTGTGTTTTATTTGTTGTAACTTCCATATATAATTCTTGGTAAAGTTATATAACTGAATTAGGTCTTTTGTGGTTTGCAAGTGACAGAAATTTAATTCAGTCTTGAGCTAAACATAAATTTATTGGCTCATGTGACCAAAAACTCCAGGAGGTGGATATGACTTTAGATATAGCTGATCCATACATATGCCTTCCAACAGTACCCTCCAGGCTCTAAATACAGTTCCTAAATTTGATAATAAACTTTGATAACAAACTTGCATTAACAAAACACTCAACATGACAAGTGTAAAAATAATGGTACCTGTTTGGGTGGCTCTTTCTCTCTGTCTTGACTTTGCTTTCTTCTGCATAAGCTTAATTCTCAGAAAAGATCTTTCCACAGCTTAGAAAAAGTATAGCTAATTACCCCACACACATCATCACAGTGTTACAATACCAAAGGGAAGAGAGCTTTTCTTTGCTGACATTCCCAGAAGTAGTCCTGAGATTGTGGTTTTATTGTCCTGACTTAAGTCCCATAACCATCGATGAATAGTTCAGTGGTTATGGGATCTGTCTGAATAAGCCTGGCTTTTCTTGTCCTAATAGTTGGTAGCTCATATAGAATGAGAAATCTGCCAGGTGACAGGACCCCTGGACAAAAAGACTTCCAAGATTTTTATTCCTTCACCTGTGAGCAGGTTACCACAGACCTCAGAAACCACTTCTAATAGAGTATAAGGTAAAACAAACAAACAAACAAAAAAACCTCCTTAACAAACAATTGCCACTGGCCTTATGGTTCTAGGTCCTGAAGTTTTTGTTGCGTTATACTTAGACCATCTGTTTTTCAGTGCCTATGCCAAGGGTATCAGACCTCCTTTTACCTGCAGCAACATTGCAGAATGTATGAATTTTCCACTTAGTCTATGTAGGGGCTTTTTATGTGTAGGCAGATTTAGTTCATCCTGTCATATGAGGTTAACCTCAAACAGGTAATTAATTACCCACAGGAAAGTCAAAATACTCTTTCCAGAGGAAAGGAAACTGGGAAGAAAAGGAAAGGTATCTATGTCAGTATGTATTAAAAATACTATTTGATATTATTGTCATAGCCAATGCATTTTTGATAATTTTTTATTTTATGATGAATGGCAATAGTGGAAATTCTTTATGTAAAGATATTTGTGACTGGGAGTTTTTTTTTTATTATGATGTGTATGCAGTTGACTCTTGAACAGCAGGGGTTTGTTTTAAAGAATTGGTTCATATAATTATGGAGGCTGGCAATTCCTAAAATGTGCAGAATGGGCTAGCAGGCTGGAGACCCAGGGAAGAGCCAATGCTGTAGTTTAAGTCCAATGCCTGTCTGTTGCAGAATTCCTTTTTGTCCCCAGAGGAGGTCAGTCTTGTTCTATTCAGGCCTTCAGCTGATTGGATGAGGCCCACTCATGTTATGGAGAGCAATCTGCTTTACTTAAAGTTCACCAATTTAAATGTTGATATCATCCAAAAACAGACTCATAAAAACATCCAGAATAATATTTGACCAAATGTCTGGGCACTGTGGACCAGCCAAGGTGATATGTAAAATTGAACATTACATATTTTAAAGTATTGTGCAGTGGCAAATCAGGTTTTGTGAATTTGTGTCTTCTCATAATCCAATGACCTGCATACTTTTTGGAATTTTACGTTAGATTTTGTGACTATAAAATCTCATTCTCCTTACTTCCCTACATGAGAAATACATGGCATATCTTTGTTGTACAGCTGAAGTGAATTAAAATTAGTATTGTTATAAGAATGTGTTGAAAATACAATTAAGTGACCTGTTGAGATTTTTAAGAGAAAAACTGGGACCTCATAAAACCAAGACTTAGAAAAGCTTTTAAAAGAAAACATTCAGTTCAGTTCAGTTTAGTAATTTCTCTAAAGCAGAAAATATTAAAGACATTGAAATTGGGCAGGAAAAAAATATTCCAGGTTTTCTAAGGATTGCAGATTGTAAGAAAGGAAGAAAGTAAGCTTTATGGTTCTCATGATGGTTTGATAATGGCCAACTATTCATTCATCAAGTGCAGGACATAATGCCTCTTTTCACATTCATTCACATCACTCCCATTTCCTGAATGTTTTCAGCAGGGAAATTTGCTATCTGATTAATATTTGCTGTTCTCAACATATTTCCTTCCAGAATTCCAGAAATAAAACAATTTGGCCATTTACAACTTGAAATCAGTCCAAGGTCTTAGATTTATTTATTGATTTTTTTTATTTATTTATTGTTTTCCTAAGTATCTATTCAATTTATGAACACTCATTAAAGGGAAGTGGAATATAGAAAGCATTCAGACACAAATAAGTCTAGTTAAGGTGAGACGTTGTGAGAGTTAATGCATATTTGCTCTTTCCTACGCTGGGTATAAGAAATTTAACTACAGTAATTTGCTAATCCAGATATCTGTTTACAATAATAGGTTGGAGAGTTCTTGCAATTCCTACTTTAGGGAGACAATGAAAGTATTAGGTTAAATGACTGAACACATACAGTGGGATAGAAATGACATTTATTTTACTGTGGTGTTAACTTAAGCATGATGATACACAACAGGAAATTATTCTGATATTGATTCCCATTCTGTCTTCATTTTAGAGCAGGTGAAATTTTCTTAACCTTATGCAACTAGGAGAAATATCTTTGATTTCAGCCAGATGCAGTCTGCCTACCCCCCCCCCCCCCACACACACACACATACTCCTCATTTCTTACATTGCCAATACAGAGTACAAACTCATGCTGTTCTGGGTTAAGATGATAGAGTCAAGTTTGCTTCTCAGTCTGCCTTCTGCCTCTCACAAAATTTCCCTAGAGTCACTGTCAATTTTCTTACTAAGAAAGTTAATTTCTCTGTTACGTCTTGGCAAAGTTTCTGTCATGAATTGTATATTATCCTGGGGCTGCCTGTTTTTCTTTGCCAGGCCCCATTCATCATTGTCTCTCATTTCTGTGCTTTTTGTATGTCTTCTGAACAACTACTTCCAGACTAATTGCAATACAGCACACCGACACCAATTATCTGACACCATCTGCATATCCTATACCCAGTTGATTTAAATTAGAATTCAATTCTATTACTAACGACCTAGAATTAATACTGACCCCACAAGTTAAAGTCTTTCACAAGACTTCCCCCACTTCAGATACCTGCCACAGTTTGGGTGTCTCCAAGCCACCTGTACCTCTGTCTGGCTGGCTAAAAACTTAGGGCTTTCCACAACCCCTCAGTTTTAATAATTTGTTAGAACAATACATAGAACTCACTGAAGGTGCTATACTAACAGTTACAGGAACAGCTAAATGAAGAGATGCACAGGTCAAGGTCCGGCAGTGGGGGAATATGCAGAGCATCCATACTTTATTCTTCTGCACTCTAAGGACATCACTCTTCTAGCACATCCCAATTCAACAACAAGGAAATTCTACTGAGCCTCAGTGTCCAGAGTTTTTATTGGAGTTCACATGTAACATGATTGATTCATTAAATCATTGACCATGTGACTGAACTCAACTGTCAGCCTCTCTCCCCTTCCCAGAGGTAGAGTTGGCCCAAAGGTCCAGCCCTCTAATTACAGAATTGATCTTTTTGGTGACCAATCTCCATCTTGAAGCTACAGGGACCTACCCTCTACAGGAAGTCATCTCATTAGCATAACAGAGACACTCCTTATCACTCAGGAAATTTCAAGGATTTTTGAAGTTCTATGCCAGGAAACAGGGTCAAAGACCACAGGGACAAAGACTATATTTGTGTGTGTGTGTGTGTGTGTGTGTGTGTGTGTGTGTGTTTTATTATTCCATAGATACATTTTTCCCATTTCTGATCTTTGTTTATAACATGGTTAGGAAAAGTTAATTGACCTTTTTTTGGTGAGATAATCTTGCCTAGATTCCAGGCTAAAAAATAAAATGGTTTCCCCATCAGGTAGAAACATGGATGACATAATGTTTCTGCTGAAGTAACTGAATATTCTTTCTTAACAGCTCGGGGATTTACTACTTAACCCTTTCATGATCTACTCTCATGTGAGATGTAAAGTACTTTTTAAAATTAAGTATTTATATTTTCTTTTAGGATTTTCATGTTTAAATAACTCCCAAGAGATAAAGACTTAACGGGTATTTAAATATTTTTGGATTCCCTATTATGTACCAGGCATTTTGGATGCACATTAAAATGAAAGTGACAAAATTCCTTTTTTCTCTAGTTCTTAAATATAAGTTTAAGAGTTGAGTAATAGTATACATCAATGGTTTTCAAATTTTATTCCCTTTCAGGAGGAAGCACTCTTGTTGAAGATTAATACCAAAACCCTTCAGAAAACCTTAGGACACGGAAGAACTCAGCACACAAAAAAAATCATGAATATAAGATAAATTACAAAGAGTTTTGCAAGGGAAAACACAACTGACTAAAATAACTAAAACAGTTGAAGTACTCTAAGATTAGAAAAATGAAAGATCACAGGAAGCTGAAGTCTCCCGTGAATGCTACATTGGATAAGGATAAATGAGTAGAAGAATGGAAAGCCTTTTTAGTCTGGGGAGAAGTAAGAGAAGTAAAAAAAAATAAAATAAAAATAAAATAAATAAATAAAAATAGGGAAGTAGGATATTATCTGTGAGATACCACAGCTTATTCTTTATTTTAGCTGGAGCATAAGATATATATAAATAAGCAATAATTTATGGAGCTGTATTCTATCTGGCAAAGGGGGGAATTGAAGGTTTCTAAAAGAGAGACCTATAAGATGGAGTGTGACTGTAGGCCAGATAGCAATTTCAAAATGTATTTGAAAATGTTTAGGTGGATGACAGAAATTCTAACCAGGAATTATAGTAGGAGTGAGAAGAAAGGGATAGGGTCATGATAAACTTTGAAAAGGATAGAGGCATAAGACTTGACAAGTGGGAATGAAAAAATAATTTAGGTGGAAATACCAGGAGTTCAAGGAAGACATAAAATCACAATTGGCTGAGATCAGATAATACTTCTTCAGGCAAAGGAGTTTATTAAAATCTGGAGGCTCTTCTTTTGTAATGAAATTTTCAGGTTTGCACACTACTTGGAGAAAGGTATAGGGATTGGATCATTGCTCACCTGTGCATTTAGGTTTGTGAGAACATATGATGATTTGAGAATGTATTGTAACAGTAATCTCTTTGATAACATACATGAATATTAAAATGCTTTACTTATATCAGTGTTACACGCAGAAATAAAGACGTAATATTTCTATACAAAAGAAGCTTGTTTTTAATGTCCAGTACTTTGTGGAGTGCTTAGAGCATTACAGAAACATCTGGACAATACTTGCTTTATAAAACCAATTAGGTAAGCAAACATTGACTGTAGTGGCATTCTAACAGCTGAAAATCATATTTCAAAATAAAACAGGAAGGCGATTCTTATTTCAAGGTAAACATTTTCAAGATGAATGCATTTCAAACATTGCACTGAAACTACCCAACAGAGTTCAGCCAGCTGAAATCTTTTGCAAATTGTTTCATAGTTGGCTACTGTGTCACATCCTTATATATAAAGGCTGTCTACAGGAAGCCATTGACTCCAACACCTTGGTCAAACACTTGTTTTCAAGGCATTAGATAAACATTTTTTTTTTTTTCAAAAGCAAAAATATTTTGTGGGTGGATCCATTGATGTAATAAACACACTGCTGTCTGGCTTCTCTGCCCTGAAATCTGAATAAATTGAAGAGTCTGATCTATTTATGGTTAATTACTAGAGGCTTAAGGTAAATTGCCGTGTTTTCCATACCATTAATTCCCTTCACAAACAGCACTGCTGGTTGGTTTACCACATCCACCCATCAGTTCCTACCAGTAGTCAGCCAACCAACTAGCACAGGAACCAAGTATGGAGGAGACACCCAACTCCTCGGACGTTTGTAATTATTTTATTTCTCAGGGACATTTTTAAAAGATGATGGAAACTAGCTTTTTTCTACTGTGTCTTTCTAGAAGAGTTTGAGGTTGTCATTTATATACAGTCTTTGTGTGCCTGAGGACTAAATAACATTTTTCTGAATTTAGGACTTTAGATTTTTTTTCTTATTTAGAATTGGAAGTTTGTACAAAATGATGTGATAATTCTGAGTGACTTGACTGATGAGATTAAACAGAAAGTCACTTTCTCTCTGAATGCTTCCTTATTGGCTTATCCAGGTGAACATCCCAGCCAGACTTCTCTAAAACTCCCTTCTTTTTCTGTGAATCCAAAAATTACCTTTATAAATCTCTACTAATCTCAGTGCAAATATAAATATTCAGTGTGTAGAATAAGAGACTGAAATTTTGTGAAGGTTTTATGGTAAAGCTGAGAAGTTTTACTTTTATTAATTGTAGAAAATATAAAACTTGATATATATATATATATGCAAAATTATTGGCTACTATTCTCTGATAAAATAAGAACAATGTTGGCAGTAGATCAGAGTCAGAAGACCTTGAGGCCTGGCTCCACATCTGTGTAATTTTATCTGTCTATATCTCTAATGTGGTTCTCAATTCCTTTTAAACAGATAAATTTATATTTTGGTCATTGTTACTAAAGCTCTAGTGTTATCATTTTAAATGACGTGCTTGAACTAAAGGTTAAAAACTGAGAATTAAGCCTTTTTCCACAATGACCTGTTTAAAGTCATCATACACACTTAGTAGAAATAACTCTGGCAAACATAATTGATAGCTTGTGTTTCTTTTCTTTTTCCTGAAGCTCATTAAAAGTTGTGTGTCTGAGGAGAAAGTTTTGAATTTGTAGAGGTGCCAGAAAACAGGGTTCATTTGTTTTGTTTCGTTTTGTTTTTAATTGCAAAATAGCTTTATTCACTTTTGCATAAATTCTTTTCTCATTCTAGCTCGTCCTTGATTTACTGTACCGTATTGTAATCATGGCTACATTGAACACTGATTTACCTTGAAAATTCAACAAAATGAGTGGTAATCAATAGGTAAATAAGTTCTATTATGGTTTTAATGTTTATTAGCTGATTACTATTGAGATGTAGCACATGCTCGTATACATTTTTGGCTTTTCTATTTGGTAAAATACAAATTCAGACCTTTGGCTTATTTTTCTTTTGGATTACTTTTCCTTATTGGTTTTAGGAACATGTTATATATTCTAGACATAGTGCTTTGTTTTTATTTTATGTGATTTGGACAGGTTTTCTAGAGATTTGTTATTCGTATTTTCACCTTTTGTTTTAAACAAATCCTTCGATTAAGAGAAGTTTTCAAGAAGTTATTAAATTGATTAATGGGGAGATGTTAGTCAAAGGATACAAAATTCCAGTTATAAGATGAATAAGTTCTGGGGATCTAATGTACAGCATGGTGATTATAGTCAATAATAATGTATCATATATTTGAAAGTTGCCAAGAGAGTGGATCATAAATGTTCTAACTACAAAAAAAGCTAGTTATATGAGGTGATGGAGGTGTTACCTGACCTTACTATGGTAACCACTTTGCAGTATATAGGTGTATTAAATTATCATGGTATACACTTTATACTGACACAAGGTTTTATGTCAATTATATCTGAATAAATCTAGGGGAAAAGGTTATGAAATTTATTAAACTTTTTCTTTAATTGTTAGCACTTTTTACATCAAGAAATTCTACTCTACAATAAGGTCATTTGGTTAGTTTTCTATCTGCTGTCATAATAAATCACTACAAACTTAGTGGCTTAAACAACAAAAAATTGTTACCTCACAGATCCACTGGTCAGAGTCTGACACAGGTTTCACTTGGCTAAAATCAAGATGTCAGCAGGGTGTTCCATTCTGGAGGCTCACAGAGAAATTCCATTTCTTTTCCTTTCCCACGGTCCTTGGCTTGTGGAGCCCTTTCTCTGTCTTTAAAGCCAACAATGGTGGGTTTTCCTTTTTACATTGTACCAGTCTGATTTCTACTTCTGCCTCCCTCTTTTACTTTTAAGGACCTTTGTGATTACTTTGAGCCCACCTAAATATTCCAGAATAATCTCCCTATTGTAAGGTCGATTGGTTTGCAATCTTAATTCCATCTGCATCCTTAATTTTCCGTTGCCAGGTAACCTATTAACAGTTTCCAGAGAATAGGACATGGATGTCTTTGGGAGGCTACTATTCTGCCTATCGCAGTCATAAATGTAGTTTTTAAAATATGATCTTATAATATGTTCTTTATCTTTTGGTTATACTCATTTTTTACTCATCAGAATGCATTTATTGAGTATCTACGAAATATATGAGGCAAAATGTCAGGCATTGGGGATAGCTGAGAATAAATAAAACATTTTATACTCCCAGTCTAGTGAGGAGAGACAGACAGGTAACATGGCAATTGGTATATGGCATAATAAACACTTGATAGGTGTTTCATCCAATCTTGTTAGACATGCAATATTTGATGGGAGAGAAGAATGTGTCTAATACGAGATTTGAAAGTAAGTGGTTTTAATGAATTGAAGGGGTCAAGGCGGGAAAGAAAAGGAGTTTGAAACAGAAGGAATGACATGTGCAGATGCTGAGAGGTGAGAAAGAGAACAGGAGAAGTTGGTGGCATTGCAACTGGTTTACAGAGGCTGGAAGGAAAACTGAAGTGGGAATGGGGAGGGAGATGCTTGAGATACACCTGGATAGTAAGTAGGGGCCAGATCTTAGGGACTCTTGGGGTGACAACTTGGTGAAACTTGGAGAAGGTACTTGTACTTTACACAATGACAAGTGGGAATTTTAAAAGGAGTGTTAACAAGCACATTTCCATTGCACTATAAAAAGGGACTCATTAAGATATGAGCTATCCAAAGAGCCTGCTTTAGTAACTGAAAGCATCTTATTGTGAAATGAGTCTTTCAGGGGTGCAGTCTGAGGGATAGCCACGGAGTAATGAGACGATATTGGAGAGCTAAAAGTAAGTCACTTATCCTGAAGCCAAATTTAGCTATTGTGCTTGATGACCTACTAGAGCTCCAAGTTCTGGTAGTAATAAAGGAGTATTAAGTGGCCTTTCCAGTTGTTTATTTATTCAGAACTCCTAACACTTTAGAGATTCATCTAGTAAAGTCCATTTTAGAAAAGAAGAATTGTTTTCTAGTTATATTTGCCTTCAAGTTTGTCTCATCAAATGCTTACTTGTTTTATGAGGATAATTTGAATATAATAAATTAAGCAAAATTCAAGGTTGATATAATACTTTGACAAAAAAATTGTACTCTACAATAAGGTCATTTGGTTAGTTTTCTATCTGTTGTCATAATAAATCACCACAAACTCAGTGGCTTAAACAACAAAAAATTGTTACCTCACAGATCCACTGGTCAGAGTCTGACACAGGTTTCACTTGGCTAAAATCAAGATGTCAGCAGGGTGTTCCATTCTGGAGGCTCACAGAGAAATTCCATTTCTTTTCCTTTCCCACGGTCCTTGGCTTGTGGAGCCCTTTTTCTGTCTTTAAAGCTAACAATGGTGGGTTTTCCTTTTTACATTGTACCAGTCTGATTTCTACTTCTGCCTCCCTCTTTTACTTTTAAGGACCTTTGTGATTACTTTGAGCCCACCTAAATATTCCAGAATAATCTCCCTATTGTAAGGTCAGTTGGTTTGCAATCTTAATTCCGTTTGCATCCTTAATTTTCCGTTGCCAGGTAACCTATTAACAAGTTTTATAAGTCTACTTCAATCATATTAAATTCGACAAATTCTTGTATAAATTTCTATTTTTGTTGTTGTTGTTTAATGCGATTCTTCATATAATTAAATGTTCAACATGCAATTTGATCATGGAGAAGATAATTTTGTGGAATATCCAGGATTTTTGTTTCTCTAGCTTCATAAATTCATCTTATTTACCAGGTATTTCTTGAGAATCCATATTTTCTTGTTTCTACTGATTATTTTTCCTTCACATAATAAACACTTAGCAAACACTGTCCATGTGCCTGGACCTCACAGCTTAATTAAGGAATGAGGCACAAACTGGAGGAGTAATAGGGGCCAGAAAGACAGGGATCATTAATACATTCATTTAAGACACGAACAGCAAGAGTGGGACTACCACACACACATTAATTACCAGTCATCTGTATTCCATCCTTTGTGATTTATTTATTCATTTACCTCTACTATTTCTGCCTCCCATTAGCAAAGATAATCGCAAGTTTTGTATTTATATGTATGCGAAGATGCTTCTTTCCAGTTGTGCTTATGTAGTTAGGAAAAACTTTTAAATGATCATAAATTAAGTCATACTCAAAAGTAGGTTTTAATTTTCTTTCTGTATATTTGAAAAACTCAAACTTTGAATATATTTCAAGGTTTGAAATAAGCAATTCTGTATCATTATATCATTTACATATAATACTTAAAACTAAGAAGCTCCAAGCAGTTTTTCTCATATAAAATGAATATTTCATACTGTGTAATTTTCAGATAGCTTAGTTCCAGTAATCACAATCACAGACTAATTTAATTAATTTCCTTAGTTACAGAAGAAGAATGTACACATATGTAAAACCATGTCACAATTTGCTTTAAATTGCATCATTCATTATTCTATGTAATGGACCCTAAGACCACAATTTTAAATTATAGTTTTAAAAAGTTTTAAGATATTTAAAAGTTTTAGATACAGTTTTCCTTATTATATTGGACAAAGCCTTTCTAAAGTAGAAGAGTCAGGTGACCTTTATGTTTACTGGATTTCCATTCCTTGATATCCCAACGCATGACATTTACAGACCTTTAAAAATAGGCAAGAATTGGAAGTATACTTACAATTTATGGCTTTTGCTTGGCAGGATAATTATTGTTCTCTTTCTGTCATGGAATATATGTGATAACACTGATAACAGTAAGCTATACTTTTCCAGTAAGACTTTTTGTTTTGTTGCTAAATGACTGTTTGCTTATTGAAGAAAGGGGAAAACAAACAAAAAAACTGACCCTGTAGTATTTTTTCCTTCCTGGGATATTATGGTCATTCTTGTTTAATTCAACCTTGAGAAAAAAAATGTAATCTTCATGACCATTCTGTTCTATTTACGTAAAGTATAGAGAGTGGGCAGGGGGAGTCTGTGTAGATGTTATCAATGTGCACAGAAAATACAAAAATGTAAAACATTTTAATCACTACATCTAATTGTAATAGAAAATAAATCACTGAGAGCAACATGAGAAGCATTTCAAACCATTCTGTAATAAAGAATGGTAACAAGAAAACAGGAAACTGGCTGGAACAGGATTTAGTAATAATTCAAGATGTAATTTAGGACTCATAAGTCCCAGGTCTGGAAAGACTTCCTTTCTCTGCATGTGATTTCAGACCATTTATTGAAAATTTCTGTGCATTAGATTTCTTATCTACAAAATATTAACAGTATAGAATAATTTCTTTGAGCTCAGTGGAGATCCAGCATCCCCATCGGAACTGATCAATAAGTTATCCATAGTAATAGAGACCAGTTGATCCTATTTGAAATACTTATTCACCTTGCTAGGTAACACTACAATTAGATCACATGCTATGTCTGATGATATAGGAAAGATGGAACTTTTATTACGACCCCGCCACATGTTTATGTGCTGAGAGATTTTCTTTACATCCTTGAAATTATTAATTGAGTAAGTTTTCTATCCACAATGTTTCTTTCCATGGATTCATTATTCAAATACATATGACATTTAATTTTGCTTGGTTATATGCACATAGTAGTCTCTCCTTATCTGCAGGGGATATGTTCCAGGACCTCCAGTGGATGCCTGAAACTGTGTATAGTACCGATCCCAATATATCATATGCATATATACATAAAGTTTATAAATTAGGCACACCAAGAGATTAAAAATAATAACTAATAATAAAATAGAACAGTTTAACAATATACTATAAGAAAAGCTATCTGGATGGCTTGGGGCCATTATTAAGTAAAATAACAGTTACTTGAACACAAACACTATGATACCACAGCAGTTGATTTGATAACTGAAATGGCTACTAAGTGGCTATGGGTGGGGAGTATGTCCAGTGTGCATACACTGGACAAAGAGAAGATTCACATCCGGGGTGGAATAAAGTGGGACAGCACAATATTTTATCACAGTGTGCAAATTGAAATTTATAAATTGTTTATTTCTGCAATTTTTTGTTTAATATTTTCAGACCATGGTTGACCATGAGTAACTAACCACAGAAAATGAAACTGCACGTAAGGTGGGGAACTATTATAATTAGCCATAGTTACTCTGATAACCATCATGATTGTACCTGCTACAATGTAGAGTCTGGATCATTAAGAAACAACTATCCAGAAAGATGGGACTTAGCCATCAAAAGAGCATAATTTGAAAGATAATACCCAATTTTCACTTTGACTTTGGCTTTGCAAATCAGTTCTTACTTTATTTTGTTATATAAAACTAAATTAACATTTAAACATTATATGAAAACACAAAATAAGAGTCCTTAATAAAATCCTAGCCACATATCCACTGTGAATTGGACCATCACATTTGCCTAGTGTATTTACAAAAATTTCTCTCCAAGGCCTGTAGGTTATAAGATTAAGACCCAGTGGTTTTAGTTACAGGATCCTGCCAGATAGGATATCAACATAACTTGAATCCTGTGCCTCTAACCTGTTTAATGTACCTGGCAATTAATTGCAAGTTTTTATTGGGAACTTACTGTGGTTCTTACCATATGACCTTGAGCTGTATAAAACATAATCTCTTCTCTTAGTAAGTTTAGGACACTTTTAGAGAAACAAAAAGTTAACACTGCAAAAGTAAAAACAAAAACACATTTTACTTACTAGGTTTCTTCTGTCTGTATCTTCCCTTACTTACTAAAAATGTTCTTTAATTTTAGGCCCTCATCCCTGAGAATAGTACAGGGCTTCCATGGACATATTTTTAAATGTATGATTCTCAATGGTTGTTATGCCTTATGGTAATTGATATTGTTTTCTCTTGCTTTGGAACATAAAATATATTCCCATAAAAGTCATATCAAATATTTGAGCTCAATTCTATTTTGGATCCTAACTCACAGAATAACAAGATTTAGAAAGTATTATGTGTCAGATCTCTCTAAGAAGATTTGAAGTCAAATTTACAGGAACCAGTGTAATAGAACAAATAACATCATTCACATTCTGTTTAGCAATGATTATTATTTTAAAAAAACATATGTTATGATAGTGTCTTTGGGAAACTTAATATGCTGTGTTTCCTTAGGTTATTTATAAACAAATTCTTGATGGAAAATTTGAAACCTCTTTAATCTAATATTTACAAGGTAGAATAGATTATTCTAGAATATAAATATTTTATAGACATTATGTATAAATTTTCTCATAGTTATGTGGATTTTAAAATTAAAATGTGCCCTTTGTGTGAACTACCTCAGGGAATAACAATGAAAATCACTTTTACCAATAACACATGATGCACTCTATACCATAAATCAATAGCATATTTTAACAAATCTCTTGATATCAGATCGGCTTTTCTATTTGAGGCAAAGATCTGTCAGGCAGGTAAATTTTGCAGTGGTACTTTGAAACCAGCAAACTCATGCTGAGAACTGGCATGTTTTTTTCAAGCGTGAGGGCTACCATTAGAAGTTAGTTCAAATCTCTCTATAGGTTTCAAGTCTTTAAAAGGTTAAAAGTTTTTATGCATCTTTATGTATTTATCTGAGGATATTTCCCCCCGACCCCTGAAATATGAAGGAAGTTCCAATTTGGTTTAATTCTAAAATATAAGTTCAGGTAATTTATCCACTACCTTATTTCCAGATTTCTGTGTCAGGGTATATCACCATAAGTTGGCCTCAAGTGAAAAAAAATAAATAAATAAAAAATAAAAAATATATATATATTAAAAAAAATAATATATATATATATATATATATATATATATATATATATATATATATATATATATAGTAAGCTTTTTTCCTCAGCGTGAATACGTTTTATTTAGAAGCCATTCTATAATATTTATGTTGAGAATATTATTATTTATTTTTATTTATTTTTAACTTATTGGGGTGACAATTGTTAGTAAAATTACATAGATTTCAGGTGTACAATTCTGTATTACATCATCTATAAATCCTATTGTGTGTTCACCACCCAGAGTCAGTTCTCTTTCCATCACCATATATTTGATCCCCCTTACCCTCATCTCCCACCCCCCACCCCCCACCCCCCTTACCTTCTGGTAACCACTAAACTATTGTCTGTGTCTATGAGTTTTTGTTTCTCATTTGTTTGTCTTGTTCTTCTGTTGTTTTTGGTTTATATACCACATATCAGTGAAATCACATGGTTCTCTGCTTTTTCTGTCTGACTTATTTCGCTTAGCATTATACCCTAAGATCCATCCATGTTGTCACAAATGTTCCTATATCATCTTTTCTTATTGCCAAACAGTATTCCATTGTGTATATATACCACAACTTCTTTATCCATTCATCTATCAAAGGACATTTCGGTTGTTTCCATGTCTTGGCCACTGTAAACAAAACTGCAGTGAACATTGGAGCACACTTATCTTTATGTATAAATGTTTTCAGATTTTTTTGGTAGATACCCAAGAGAGGGATCGCTGGGTCATGTGGTAATTCTATTCGTAATTTTTTGAGGAACCTCCACACTGCCTTCCATAGCGGCTGCACCAGTCTGCATTCCCACCAACAGTGTATGAGGTTTCCTTTTTCTCCATAGCCTCTCCAACACTTGTTACTATTTGTCTTGTTGATGATAGCCAAGAATATTATTTTTAACAAGTAGATATCAGCAAATAATAAACTTTTGTTCAATGAATGAATAACTGAATGAATGAGTGATTGACTGAATATGTAAACCATAGACAAATACTCAGAATAAATACAACTTTTAAATGCCTGTTTGTTCATTATCATTTTGTTGGAGGAATTGTATATTGTTTTTGCTTAAGTCTAGTGGCTTATACACAGGATAGCGGAATTTCTATTTTGCAAAATTTACATTGAGTAGATTATATTTGTTTTCCTCAGCGGGATATTACTATTAAAGAGCATGACAGATTTTATTTCCCAATATGTCCTATTCTTATGTGACATTGACATTCCTCCAATGAGAGATGAGTTCTTTATTCCCACCACTGAATATGGGCTAAACTTAGTGACTCACTTCTAAGGGACAGCAGCACTGGAAGTGTCTGAGTGACTTCTCAGAGGTTAGGTTATAAAAGGTGAAACAGCTGCCACCTGGCTCTCTCTTCCTCTTTCAAGAAGCTTGTCCTTGGACCCTAGCCACCATGCTGTGAGAAAGCCCAAGCCATAAGAATGTGTTCCAGTCAACACTTCCAGCAAAGGTCTCAGTCCACAGCCAAGCATCCACTACCAGACATATGAGTGAAGGTGTCTACAGGTGATTTTATTCCCTTGGGGTCTTTCAACTTCAGGCCCCAGATGTCACAGAGCAGAGAAAAGCCATCCTGTTCTAGCCTGTTTGAATTCCATGAAAATATTAAGTGGTTATTTGCTGCCACCAAATTTTTTGGGTAATTTTTTGTGCGTGCAGCCATAGTAACTGGAAGAAAGATGCAACTTTTATTTTGGTTTTATGTATTAACATTATTTCTTAAGATATAATTCATATATTGTAAACCTAACCATCTTAAAATTTGCATTTCAGTGGTTTTAGTATATTCACAAGGTTGTGCAACCATCACCATTGTCTAAATCCGGAACATTTTCATCACCCTAAAAAGAAATCCATATCTGTTCGCCTTCCCACTTCCCCCTAGCCTGTGGCAACAATTAATCTACTTTTTGTCTGTATGGATTTGCCTCTTCTGGACATTTCACATAAATAGAATCACAATATGTGGTGTTTTGTGTCTGGTTTCTTTCACTTATCATAATGTTTTCAAAGTTCATCCAGTAGCATGTATCAATACATCATTCCTTTGGCTATATTCTGTTGTTTGAAAATAACACGTTCTTTTAATCCATTCAACAGTTGATGGACATTTGTGTTGTTTCCACTTTTTGGCTATTGGGAATAATGCTACTATGAATATTCACGTGCAAGAAGTTCTTGTATGAAAAAATGTTTTTAACTTTTTTATGTATACAGTAGGAATGGTAACTTTATGTTTAAATTTTTGGGGAACTGTAAAATTTTTGTCCAAAATGGCTACACTAATTTGTGTTCTCATCAGCAATATATGAATTTCTCCACCTATTCACCAATACTTATTATTTTCTATTATTATTATTTTTATTATTACCTTGAAATAGTATGTCATTGTGGTTTTGGTTTGTATTTCTCTATCGCTTAGTGATGTTCAGCATCTTTCATGTGCTTATTAGCATTGGACATCTTAGAAGAAATGTTTATTCAACTCTTTGACCATTTTTAAATTGGGTTATTTTTCTTTTTATTGTTGAGTTATATGGGAATTTATATATTCTGGATGTTAGACTCTTATTTAAATTTGCAATATTTTTTCTCATCCTATGGGTAGTCTTTTCACTTTCCTGACAGTGTCCTTTGTTGTACAAAAGTTTTTTAATTTTTGTAAAGTCTGATTTATCTGTTTCTCTTTGTACTTTAGCTGTTATATATAAGAAACCATTGCCTAATTTAATGTCATAAAGCTTTTCTATTATTTTTTCTTCTAAAAGTTTTATCTCTTACCTTTAGATCTTTGATCCATTTTGAGTTAATTTTTGTATATAGTGTGAGGTAGGGAATCCAACTTCATTCTTTTGCATGTGATTATCTAGCTCTCTCAACACCATTTGTTGAAAAGACTATACTTTCTCCATCGAATTGTCTTGGCACCCTTATTAAAAATCTGTTGACTATAAATGTAAGGGTTTATTTCTGGAGTCCTCATTCTATGCTATTTATCTGTATGTCTAACCTTATGCTGGTACCACAGTGTCTTGATTACTATAGTATTGTAGTAAGTTTCTAAATTGTAAAATGTGAATTCTCCAACATTGTTCTTCTTTCTCCAGATTGTTTTGGCTATTCTGGAACACTGCATTGCCTTAATTTTTTTTAGGCTAAGCTTGACAATTTTGGGGGGAAAAAAAAAAGTAAGAATACTGTTAAGGATTGCCTTGAATCTATGGATCAATTTGGGAAGCATTGTCTTCTTAACAATGTTGTCTTCCATTCCATATGCATGGACTTCTTTCTATTTATTCAAGTCTTCTATAATGTTTTTCAACAATGTTTTATAGTTTTTTGTGTACAAATCTTTCACTTCATTGGTTAAATTTATTCCTAGGTATTTTATTATTTTTGAAGCTATTGGAATTGTTTTATTAATTTTATTTTTGTATAATTTATACCAGTATATAAAGAAGTAAAACTGATTTTTATATATTGATCTTGCAAATTTGATAAACCTCTTAATTATTTCTAACATTGTTTTGTGTGTGGATTGCTTAGGATTTTCTACATGCAAGATGATGTCATCTGCAAACTTTTCCTTCTTTCTTTTCAATCTAGATATTTTTATTTCATTTTCTTACTAATTACTTTGGCTAGAACCGCCAATATGGTGTTGAATAGAAATGGTGAAAGTAGACATCTCACATTGCTCTTGATCTTAGTCGGGAAAGCTTTCAATTTTTCATCATTAAGTATAATGTTAGATGGCCTTTATCAGACTGAAGAAATGTCTTTCTACTCCTAGTTTTTTGAAAGGGTATGCAATTTTATCTAATGCTTTTTCTTTGTCTATCAAGATGATCATATGTTCTTTTCCTTTTATTGCATTTAAATAGTATATTATAGTGATTGATTTTCATATGTTAGCTAATCTTGTATCCCTGCAATATATCTTACTGGGTCTTGTTCTATAATCCTTTTTATATGCTGCTAGGTTTGGCTTCCTAGTTTTTTTTTTTTTTTTTATTTGTGTATATACATTCAGAAGTGATATATAAGTGATATTGGTCTGTAGTTTTCTTTTCTTGTAATGTCTTTGTATGATGGTATTGGGTGATACTGAATTCATAGCATGAATTGGGAACTGTTCCCTCCTATTTTTGGAAGAGTTTGAGAGAGGCTGAAAAATAACATTTGACTCTAAGTACCTCAAAGGGCTGTTACAAAAAATTAAACCAAAATGACATATAAGCTATGTGTATTAGCTTCCTGTGGCTGCTGTAACAAATTACCTTTAAACAACATAATTTTTTAAAACAACGGAAATTTATACTCTCACAGTTCTGGAGATGGGAAATCCTAAGTCAAACTTTTAGCAGGGTCACACTCCTCTGGAGGGTTCTAGGGGAGAATCCATTCCTTGCCTGTTTTTGCTTATGATGGCTATTGGCATTCCTTGATTTGTGGCTGCATAACTCCAGTTTTTGCCTCTGTGGTCACATTGTCTCCTTGTATGCTTGTCTCAAATCTCCCTCTGCTTTTCTCTTATAAGGACATTTATTATTGGGTTTATCAATAATCTGGATATTCTACGATGATATCCTCATCTGAAGATCCTTAATTCAATTACACCTGCAATAACTCTTTTCCATGTAAGATTAACATTTATAGGTTCCAGGAATTAAGACATGAGCATATCTTTTGGGAGGCCACCTTCAACCCACTACATTATATAAGAATATTTTGTGAAGTGTGAAATGATATAAACTATATGTATGACATTATTATGGTATAATACAATGAAAATATAAATGTCTGGATTTTCTGTTAAAGGAAGATTCCAAAATAATTAGTGTGGAGAATGCTATAAATGTTTCTAAAATTATTCTGTTTCTTTGAGTTTTTTGTGTCACCTTCTACTTCTCCTCTCATATGTTCTTTAGTTCTTCATGATGCAATTCGGAATTCAAATCAATGTTTAATTCCTTATTTTCTTCTTAGTCAAATCAATTTTTAAATATTTAATTTTCAAATTCAAGAACAACATAGTCTAGCGATATCAACTCTTTGTTGAGAAATATAGACTAAGTTTAAGATCTAATTCTGTCACTATATCTGCCTGCTGCCTTCCTATTAAATTTGAAAATAAACCTGATGTAAAAATTTGTAAGTGCTTTAAACTTGATACAGTTATGACTTCTTTAATTAACTACACTCTACTCTGTATGTATATTAATACTTTATTTTGTGGTTGTTATAGGTAGAATATCTGAATAGATATTTACAAATATCTGGGTACCTTGACAATTTGCATCATATAGAATAAATACAAAGGGGGAAGTTAGATGAAGTAGTTGATATCCCAGTCTTTGATAGCAGATGAAACGGGGTATTCTCCTGAGCTGTAAGACTTGAGCAAATTATTGCATCTCTCTAAAATTTTTACTTTATCGCCTACGAGTATAATTACCTAGTTCAAGAGGTGGTTATGATGACTGTATGAGATAAACCATAAACAGAATTTTGCATACCACCCAACACATAGAATGTGTGCTATAAGTGGAAGCTACTGTAATATTTTTTTTAATTTTATTAAATTTATTGGGGTGACAATTGTAATATTTTTATTGGTAAATTATAATAATATAATCTGCTTAATTGGCTATAATTTTCAGTTTCCAGTGAGCACAGTTCATGATTGCTAACTTCTATTTCTATTTTCTTCATCGAATCTCAGATAAGGAGATTGATACATCTGGAAATTAAATCTTCAATTTCAGATCAGCTCTATCTCATGACTGGGGCATATTCAAGTAGCATTTGCACATAAGATGATGAGCCCATGAAGGAAATACTCTTGTTACTAAGTTAGCACCAAATCCTGTACTGGATTCCTGCCTTGGTGGTTAGATTAAAGCTGTGATTCAGTAACCTGGCTAGGTAACAATCTCTTGGGCACTACTGTAAGTAATCTGAAAGATTGCAACTCAGTAGATCTCTGTTGCAGAAGTTTTAATCCTGTGATATTCTAGCCAGGTGTTTTGGAGTTCATCCATACAAGTATCAGTTTGTACTCTGACCTCTCACCCTCTCCTCCCTTCCCATATGATATTGCTCACATAAAAAAAGTAATAAGTACTTTTAATCATATATGTTTTTTAAGCTTTGAATTTCTTGAACATAGGGGAAAAAAAGAAAAAAACAACACAAGAAAAACCTTCTTTTTTTATGTATATGTAACAGTAGCTCTTCCCATGTTCGCCCCTCATTCCTCCACACACTTTTCTCTCTATTTTTAAAATTGTGGTAAAGTACATATAATATCAAATTTACCACCTTAACCATTTCTTTAATAATGTTTTAATTTTTCAGTTACAGTTGACATATAATATTATATTAGTTTCAGGTGCACAATATAGTGATTAGACATTTCTATAACTTACAAAGTGATAACCCCGATAAATTTAGTATTCATCTGACACCGTGCATAGTTATTGCAATGTTATTGACTATATTCCTTATGCTATCCTTTACATCCCCATGACTACTGTGTAACTACCAATTTGTACTTCTTAATCCCTTCCTCTTTATTACATACTACCCCAACCTTCTTCCAGCTGGCAACAATCAAAATGTTCTCTGTATCTATCAGTTTGTTCTGTTCTGTTTTGTTTGTTTGTTTATTTTGTTCTTTAGATTCCATATAAAAGTGAAATCATGACATTTGTCTTTCTCTGTCTGATTTACTCCACTCAGCACAATACTCTCTAGGTCCACATCCATGCCACAGCAGATGGCAAGAACACGTTCCCTTCCATGGCTGAGTAATATTCCATTGTATATGTATGTACCACCTATTGTTTATCCATTCATCCATTGATGGACACCTAGGTTGCTTTCACATCTTGGCCATTTTAAATAATGCTGAAATTAACATATGGATGTACATGTACCATTTAAGTAGTGTTTTGGGTTTCTTCAGATAAACACTCAGAAGTGAAATTACTGGGTCATTCTTTGTCTTTTATTATGGACTTTGTTTTAAAATCTATTTCGTCTGATGTAAGTATTGCTAACCCAGCTTTTCGTTTGTTTGTTTGTTTCCATTATTATGAAATATCTTTTTCTATCCCTTTACTTTCAGTCTCTGTGTGTCTGTCTATCTGAAGTGTGTCTCTTATAGGCAGCATACGTAAGGGTCTTGTTTTCTTATCCATTCAGCCATCCTATCTTTTGGTTGGATCATTTAATCATTTACATTTAAGGTAATTGTTGAAAAATATGTAGTTATTGCCATTTTATTATTCATATTTTTGATCTTTTCTTTTTTCTTCTTCTTCTTAAAGAAGTCCTTCTAGCACTTCTTGTAATACTAGTTTGGTGTTGATGAACTCCTTTAGCTTTGTCTTGTCTGGGAAGCTCTTTATCTGTCCTTCAATTCTAAATGATAGCTTTGCAGTGGAGGGTAATCTTGCTTGTAGGTCCTTGCTTTTCATCACTTTGACTATTTCATGCTAATCCCTTCTGGTCTGCAAAATTTCTGTTGAGAAATCAGCTGACAGTTTTATGGGAGCAAATAACTAACTGTTTCCTCTTGCTGCTTTTAAGATTCTCTTTTTGTCTTTCATCTTTGGTATTTTAATTATAATATGTCTTGGTATGGACCTCTGAGTTCGTCTTGATTGGGACTCTCTGTGATTCCTGGGCTTGTGTATCTGTGTCCTTCTCCAGGTTAGGGAAGTTTTCGGTGATTATTTCTTCAAATAAGATTTCACTTCTTTTCTCTGTCTCTTCTCCTTCTGATACCCCTATGATGCAAATGTTGGTATACTTGATGTTGTCTCTATCCTCAGATTTTTAAATTCATTTTTCTTTTTGCAGTTGTGATTGGGTGTCTTCTGCTACCTTATCTTCTAAGTTGCTGATTCTGTACTCTGCTTCATCTAATCTATTGTTGACTTCCTCTAATGTATTTTTCATTTCAGTTATTGTATTCTTTATTTCTGACTGGTTCTTTTTTATGTTTTCTATCTCCATTTTTATGTTTCCTGTCTCTTAGTTGAAGTTCTTCCTGAGATCATTGAGCATCCTTATAACCAGTGTTTAGAACTACATCTGGTCTATTGCTTGTCTTCATTTTGTTTAGTTATTTTTTTGGAGGAGCTTTCATCTGTTCTTTTATTTGGGACATGTTTCTTTGTCTCCCTGTTTTCACTGCCTCCCTGTGTTTGCTTCTATGCATAACATAGGGCTGCTATGTCTTCCACTCTTAGTAGAGTGGTCTTATGTAGTAGGTCTCCTCTGGGGCCAACTGGCACAGCCAGGTGCTCCAGGTGTGTCCCCTATGTGGGTTTTATATGTGCCCTCCTGTTGTAGTTGAGCCTTGGTTGCTGTTTGCACTTCAATGGGAGAGATTAACCTTATGGCTAATTGGTTGTGAGGACTGGTAACAAGTACAGTGAAGGAGCTGTTATTCAGGGGCTGACCCTACAGAACAGGATTTGCCTTAGCAGGTCTCTGGTGCCTTCCCAGTCTACCCTTTGGGTGTATTGTCCTTAGAGGTGGTTGGGTGCTACTTCGGCTCTGTTGGAAGCTGGCCCCAGGCTGTGCCAGCCCTAGCACTTCCTGGGAGGGGCCCCACCATAGGCCAATTTCAGCCACAGATTGTTCAGGGCCATGTGACAGGAGCCACAAAGCAATCTGCAAGTGTCTGCTACTCTCACTGGGCTTGGAGGTATCTTGAGAGGCCAAATCGCAGACCAAGACTGGCTGCCCTTAGTGCCAGCCTTGGGGCTGCTCAGCAAGAAGTATGGGCACGCTGAACCCAGATGTTTCTTTTTTGTGTTTTGTGAACCTTTGAGAGATTTTATGAAAGTTCACAGCATGAGCCAAGACAGGCTGTTTGCATGGAAGGGCAACTGGCAGTGACTTGGGTGGGCCTGCATTTTAGGTGGGGAACAATCTCAAAGGATCACTAGGGTGGGGCAAATGGTGTTAGCTAGGTTGATGGAGACTCAAATATGGCAACTGCCTGTGTCTGCACACCTGGATGGTAGAGGGATCAACATAGAAATAATAGATGCTGCCAGTACTTCTGTCTGGGAGAAAGCTGCCCCTTTAGCCCTCACTCTGTGTCGAACAATTCATTTCCTCCCTGTATGTCCATGGCATCTTTTGAGCTGCTGTCCCAGTTATGGAGCTCAGATCAAGTGAATCCATTAGCAAATAAGTCTGTTTGTGGGCCCTCTAAGAGGAACACCTGGCACTCCAGACACCCTCCATCTCACTCTGCCACAATCTCCCCTGGTTTTCACAACCAGAAGTTGTGGGGACTTCTCTCCCCTACACTGGGTCCCTGGCCTTGGGTTTAAATCTTTAAGTTGCTAAATATTGAAATATATTTTTTGATGTTGAAAACTTGCTAACTTTTCAGAAAGATGTCCCCAATTCCTTATTGAAACTACTAGGAAATTTCTCTAAAATCAGTCATTCTGCTTTCACTAACTTTCTAGAAAAGTAGAGGGAGAGTTGAACCTTTTCCAACCATGTCATTTCACAATTAAGCGCTTACTATGTTCCAAACTTTGTGTTAGGATCTTTGGTACCCAAACCCCTTATTATAGCACCAATCATCTGATGTAGGTGGTATTACTCACAGTTTACAGATGAGGAAACTTAAGCTCTGCGGTTTTAAGAGGTTTGGCTAGGGCATGGTGGAATTAGGATTACAATCCAAATCATCAGTCTCCATGCCCACTGCTGGTTCTACCCACCACAGCTGTCATCTCAGATGCTTGCAGCATCTCTCAAACAAATCCAGATGTGGAGACCACACAGGCTGACTCCCTAAATGACACACAAAGGAGAATGCTTTAGATATAACTTTTTAATCTTTTCTTCACCACTTTTAACTTTGCCATTCATCACTTATAAAATGACAACTCTTGAGGGTGAAGGTGGGTTGCATCTTAATTACTATATTCTTGACATAGTTCCTTTCTGGATTATACTATTGGCTCTAGTAGACTTTTTCCTTGTTTGATTATGTGTCTTTTAAACTAGCACGTGATGAGCAAGTCTGCAGTAAATAGGTATAATATAGTATATTAAGCATAGATATCTATATCTATATATCAATATATATATGTATATGTACATTAGTATAGAAAGAGATAAAGATATATAGAGTGAGAGTATGTAGCGAATATAGAGGTATAGTACTTACACAAGAGCTGAGATGCACACACTTAGACTGTGCCTCAGATTCTAAAAAAAGCCAAAGTCTTAGGGCTATTAGGATTCTTCAGGATTTTAAATTAGCTGAAGAAATGTTAGTGTTTTAAATAGCTCTGCATATATATATATATATATATATATATATATATATATATTGCTATTGGAGAACCTTAAGGTACGAATCACTCACAATAACTGACTCTTCTAGTTAGCTAAGGCTTTTATTCTTTTAAAAACAGCTTTCCCTTTTTGTTTGTTTGTTTTGGAGAAAAATCTAAAACATACTGCATATTTCCTTGTGTTCTTTTAAGCTAACATTTTTCAATTATTGTGATATGTCTGTCGCTGGGCTAACCACACCACCTGCACTCTCGTTTAATCCGCACTCCCAACCTATAAGAGAGGCACTATCACTATCATTTTATAAAAGACCATGAGAACTAAAGAAGGGGAGGAACTTGGTCAGGTTCTCATAATTGGTAGAAAGTAGGGAAGCCAGGATTGAAATAGGTATTCTGATAACCCCACCACAAAACTTGTTTAATCACCTCACTGTACTATCTGAATAATTTAAGTCTTTGTGTTGATTCTACCTTTACAATTAAATATTGAATGGCTTGCATTAAAATAGAGTGAGGCAATCTGGGACCAAGACTACCATACTACAATACATATGCAATATATACATGAAATACAAATGGTCACTGTTTGCACCTATATTCAGTAGCCGAAGACTACAATGCTTTTTGGGTTCATGACACTTAACTCTTTCTTTTCTGTGTTCTCATTTGTGTAGCGGGTAGCCTTTTGTGGTTGAAAGCATGTGGTTTGCAGAGTTAGAGAGATGTGGTCAATTTCAACCCTGAACACACTAGCCGTGTGATGTCATTTTATTTATCTGTAAAATGGGTGCAGTATTGCCTACCTTGAAGAGGATGAAAAGAAACAATGTAGCTAAGGGTCTAACATGGTGACTGGCAAGCAGTACATTCTCAGCCACTGGCACGCTATTATCACAGCATTTCACTGCTGTCAGGTGGCTAACCATAATTTCTCACTGCTATCAGTGTTCCTGTTATATCTGGCTCTTTCACTAATTTGTAGCGTCTAATCTGTTTGGGCTTAGAAAACAGTTCCTGTATTGGTAACATAGCAAAATGGACTTGTGCAAGATATTGGCACTGAGATGAGGGTGCAAAGTTAAGCCAGGAACAAAGCAGGGGTGGAAGAACTGAGAAAACATGACCAGCATTCCAAAGCACAGCCCATGTAGTTGAAACAGGATCGAGGATATGATTAGAGCCAGATATTGGGGTAGCACAAGTGATGCCAACAGGAGAGCCAAAGTCCGTGGCTCTGTCTGGGGTCACAAGCTGACAGAGCCAAGCAGCAGATAATGCGCAGGGGCTCAGGGAAGGCCTGGCTGGGCAAACGTTTTATAGCCAGCAGTTGTTTGTGCTAATACTGTGTTTGAAGGCCTGCAGCTTTTCTACAATTATACTTTGATCTCTTTTATAAGTGTACTTTTCCAAGACAAGCATCTTTTAATCAGAAAATAAACTTTAAAATCTAAAGTTAAGGTGCATGGAAGCGAATATGTACATTTTGTTTGACTTAGTTCTCTTATATTTACTAATAGGTTTCTGAGTAAGTAATAGGTAAATGAATTTTCTGGACTGTATTTATATATGAATGTAGTTATCAGGTAAAATATAAGATGCCCAGATAAATTTGAATTTCAGATAAATGATGATTTTTTTTTAATAAGTATGTTTCAAGTATAGCATGGGACATACTTCTACTAAGCAATTATTCATTATTTATGTAAAACTAAAATTTATCTGGGTATCTTTTTTGTTTTCTTTTGCTCAATCTAGAAACCATATGCATGACTGACTATAAAAACATGAACAGTAGTTAATAATTATTGAACACTTCCAGGAACAGTGGTATAGTTTAATGTACATTATTTTACTTCTTAAAACAGCTGATAAATTAGGAACAACTATGGTTCTCATTTTACCAGTCCTGAAATTGGGGCTTGAAAAATTCATTTCTAACAGTTTGTAAGTGGCAGAACTCAGACTCAGATCTGTCTGACGCCAGAGCCTTAAACGATACATACACCTTTTAATGAACTTAAATCCACACACATAATCTGACTATGTGGCTGAGAAGGTAAATGCATGTGTACTGGTTTTCTGTGATATTTGCAATCTGGCTACAATCATCATTTGTTATATTTTATGATGCATTCATAAAATGCAGTCATTTTATCTCTCTGCATGTTTTCTTTGATCAAAAAAAGAAAACCCATTTCTGATTGTTCCAGTTTGGACTGGTACACTACTGGGCTTTCTCAGCAAGTACTCATTTTCCTGTGCTGTTTGAGGGTGTGTTCAGGTGACTCAAAAAAAGCCTTCTAGCCATTCTGTTGCTGATGGTGCCCTGAAAATAACTCATAGCAACATTTTCACTTTCTTATACATTTTTTTTACTTATATAGCCTTGGGAACTCTGCTGGGGCAAACATCATTTTTAATACGGGTAGATTGGCCACTTTCCAGAACCTAATTGTGGACAAATCTCCATTGCCATTAAACATTAAGTATCACAAATTAGGTGAAGCTAATAAAACCACTTAAGAAAATGGATGTCATGTTATCACACCTGATGATGGATGTCTAAAAACTATGTTGGCATCCAGCCTTCCATGTGTTTGGGGATTTGGGGATTTTTGCCTATTTACCATAACTAACCTCTTTTAAATAGTTGCTTAAACACTGGAAACCAAACTGCCACCATATAAATTAGAAAGCTATGTCGATTTTTAAAGAAAGTATTATTAAAGCCCAGAATTGAAATACTACAATTTATGTTCCCTGTTAGCTTTGTTTTTATTGACTTCTATTGGAGAAACGCTCTGAAGGTATTTACTATTAACATGACTAAAGCAATTTATATAAAAGGCTTTCCAATAGTGTCCAGCAAATGTATTGTTTATTGCATTTAACATTAAGAATTTATGGCAATTCATGAGCTTATTATTATTAAATAAGGAATCATTATTCCTGGAGATACTATAGAGAAACATTAATTTTGAATTTTTTTTCAAAAGAAGTTGTTTTAGCTAATTCCTCTGAAAACAAAAGTAGTGGAAAATCTTAGTCCATTCAAAACAGTCTATGCATTTTGTCTGCATGACATATGCATACTCATATTCATGTCCTTTCGTGCATAAGTCAATAACTATTCCCTTTATTATGTTATGGCTATTGCCTATCTTTAAATAGATCACAAGAAAAAATGAGGATATTGTTTCTTGAGTTCTAGTTTCATATTTGAAAATATGTGTAACTGAAATGTATTTTCAACTAATTAAGTATTTTTGTATAGAAACATTCAAATGAATCATTGGATTTTTCACTTTCCATCTGGATGTTTGGGTTTTATGTCGGTACAGTAACAGCTTGAATTTATTGTGATAAACTTTGGCAAGATACAACTATCTCTCCTATGACATCAAATTATTCGAAGGGAAAGGAATGTATTGATTACTACTATGAAGCAAAAGTCTGACTGGATCTGAGAGAGTAATTGTGAACTCCTCAACATGAACCATCAAATTGTAGAATTTGGGAACTTGGGATGAAAGAAAAGTTATCTCTCAAATTCTTCAATGCCAGGTAAGCAAAAGTATCTTAAAATGTGTAGGCGTGATTATCAGAAGGTTGGGAGGATATGTAGTCCTATTATCATTACCTCAAACATCATAGAACAGTTTAGAAACTTCTCAGAGTTCATCACTTGTGTTCTTTTAAAGGCACATTTTTAAACTCTGAAGACAATGGTGTTTGTACACGAAAGCACATGATATTTAGTTTTATCAGGTTAACTTGACACAATCCACTACAAAGCAACACTTAAGGTTAGTGTTTAAAGAGTTTAAAGAAAAAAAATTGCCAACAGGTGCAAACATAAAAAAATTGAGGATAACTAACGGGAACATTGGTTATACATCTGTGGTAGAATCAGAATAATATTAGCACTTTCTCAAAGCTCACCATCTTTTCTCACTTTCCTGCCTTCTGTTTTGAACAATATTGTTATAAAATTAAAACTAAGCATCATAGATTTTATTATAGTATTTGGAGAAACCAAAAAGAAAAATAAAGGATACATAATATTCTAACGCCTGCCATGATCTTATTTTTTCAATGCAATGTTTTTTAATGAAGAGGCTTTAATACACAAATCATGTTTTATTTCACAGTTAATGAATTAACATTTAAGAACTCTATATAAAGGAATAATATTTATATACCTTTAACCCTAAATATCTTTATCGTCTCTCTGTTATTCATTTAAAGTGAATTTTCTCTGATAGCAATTAATAAATCTTAATAAAAAATCTTTTATTATGGGAAAGCATCTCAACCATACAAAAGGAGAGAATTATATAATGAATATAGTGTATACTTTGTCCAACTTCACCGATTGTCGAGACATGACTGATTGTTTCATCTGTTCTGTCAACCACTTAACTCCTCTCTGCCCCCATTATATTGAATCCCTGGCATAGTTCTTCTGTAAATATTTCATTATGTATCTCTAAAAGAAAAAGACTCTTAACAAAAACCATAATTCTATTATCACATCTTAAAAAGAACATTATTTACTAGGATTGTGAAATATCCAGGTCACATTTCTCAGTTTGTTTTGCTTTTTCCATTTTTTCCTACATAATGCCGATACTTATACTGTCTTTTATATTTATTTAGTGTAATTTCTGGCATGAAGATGGATATATTTTTCTATATAATAGTGATCTTTGCCTTACTTAGGTGATTAAATTAAAATACAATGTTTTAATTAATATTTTATCTCTATAATACCAAGGAAAACAGTAAGTAAACAGTCAATTTTATGATATCTGAGTCTAAGCATTGTTTACTAAAAAGATCTCCTTGATTTAATCTTTTCTTTTTTATTCAAAAATTGTTTATTCTGTACATATAGGGATAAGTGGTAAATATAAATTTAAATTTTGACATCTTTAAAAAATTACTTTCAGATTGAAATATTCAGTTCAAACCATAATCTGTTACTGTTGATACTTTATATGCCATACTCATTACACATTTCTCCTGCTTATATCAAGATCTTTAATTTGGTTCCTAGTTTATCTTGATTATGAATTAAGATTCTTTTTATGAACCATGGAAGTTGAATATAAAACTGTCAGAAGATATTTATGTACATCATTTAAACATAATTTATATAATTAACTGTACTGCAGTTGTTAGAGAGAAATCAGTTAAAAGCAAAATAAGCCACTAATTGTTTTATTTACTTTTGTAAAAAAAGCCATCATTTATACTTGATTTTATTCTAGATATGCACTTGATTTAAAAATGCTTTTTTAACTGAGCAGTTTATACTAAAAGGAAATGAGTTGTAATTTTTTTCTCCTTGAATTATTTAATTCCCTCATCCAGGATAAATTATGAAGATGGCATTTAAGAGTATCTTTTATTAGTGATGTTTTCTTATTTACTAATGAGCATGAAGCATAAGAATTGGAAGTAGCTAATTTTCCTGTTATTATTGCTTTACAGGTACCTAATTTACTTAGACCAATAGAGGTTATATTTATTTGTTACCAAATTTGTTAAATGATGCAAAGTATTTTTGTCTTTTCTGAATAAACATCGCCTCTTAATTATATTGATTCTCCCCAAAATACACATTTTTGCCGTTGTAAAAGACAGGGAATTGTCTTTTACATATCTTCACTCGAATTTTCTAATATGCTTAGCAATTGAAGTTGGTTTGATAAATATGTTTTCTGTTAAAATTCTGAATAGCAAATAATACACAGAGACAGCAGTGGCCCATCCCATCAGGATGCCTTCTTCATCTAACAATACGTCTGTAAATGAAGTTCCTTGGACAGTTGTAGGTCTTTACTAAAGGAACTAAACTAATGATTATATGGCACTTAATATGTGCTGGGCACAGTTATAAGCACCTTATATGCATTAATTTAATTTCATAACAACTGTAACAGGAAGTTACTATTATTACGCTATTTTACAAGTGTGAAAACTGAGAGATTCAAAGGTTAAGTGACTTATAGGCAATCACACCACTAGTTGTGATAGAGTTAGGCTTTGAACCAAGGCATTCTGACTCCATAAATTTATTTTTATACATGAGACCATACTACATTGTAAACGGAAAGCATGTCAGTCGTTGCCTGGGATTTGGAAGATTGACTACATGGGGGCCTCAGGGAGTTAGTTGTTTGGTGTGTTGGAAATATCCTGTACCTTAATTGTGGCAGTGGCAACACGAGTATATTCATTTTACAAAACTAATCAAACAATACATGTGAAATGGATACATTTTGCTATATGTAAATTACACCTCAATAAAGTTAATTTATAAAACATCATCAATACTCATTTTGTGGACTATCATATGGAAAATTTTGGCAATTTTTGTGTCTAGTCTTTTGACCTAATGATATACAGAGAACGCAGCCCTCAAAAATTACCAAATACAGATAGATCCCTTTGAAATGCAATGGAATAGTGAGCACAGTTTATTATTTGGTGGATCACAAAGTGAGACTGTCACTATAGATTAGCTTCATATTTTGATATCCCCACTGATTTTCTCTGCTTGTTTTATCACAACAAAGAGAGCTGTATCAAACAGATTGTGATTTTGTTTTCCTTTTCAGACTGTCACGTTTGTCCATACATTTTCATTTTTTTAAATTAGGTACATACAGATATTTTAGCACGGTCATATTTGCTGCTGAATTGACCTCTTTATCATTAAAAATAGTCTCTCTTGATTCCTAGTCATACTTTTTTACTTAGTCTTAACTTTGATGTTAACATATCCACACCATTGTTTTTTAAGTTGCTATTTGCATGACACATCTTTATGGCCTTTTGCTTTCAACCTTTCAATGAACTTGTATTTGTTTTATTTGTTTGTTTGTTTTTCATATTCTGAGAATATTTCATTAATTTTATTCAATTACTGATATATTTGAGTTTATATTTACCATCTTTCTGTTTTTGTTTTTTTTTCCTTTATTAGTTTCATCTATTTTAATATTTTAAGTTCCCTTTTCCTTTCCTTTATTTTCTTCCTTTTGGTTAGTGTTTTTTTTTTCTTATTATACCTTTTCCACCTCTATTTATTAGTTTTACATTAGTTTTACTGTTTACTTTGAGATTGCAATGTGCATACCCTACTTAATATAGTCTTGCTATAAAATATAACTTACCATTCCCCAGTTATGCAAGGAATTTAGACCATTCAAATGCTTTTTCTACTTTTTGTATATTATTGTCATAATTTTAATTCTACATATACATTTAAACCTAAAATAAATTATTATTTTGCTTAGTCAGTATTAATTTCATTTACTACATATTTGTCATTTCCATTGTTTTTTATTCCTCACTGAATCTCTATGTTTCTCCCTGGGATCATTTTTCTTTCGCAAAAGAAATTCGTTTAGTATTTCTTTTGCCATACCAAATACATTTTCTGAATTTTTTTTTCCCCCTGAAGAAGGCTTCATTTTTGGTGGACCCACACCCCCACTGTGTATAGCATTATAAATGGGCAGATATTTATGTATTTAAAGGTGTCATATTATTGCTTTCTAGCTTTCGTAATTTTGTTGAAAATTCACGTGTTAGTCTTATTGTTGCTCCTTTGAGTAATGTGTCTCCCTCAATGCTCCCCAACCCTCTACATCTTTGGGTTCTTTCAAAGTTTCCCTTTGTTTTGGGGATTTTCAGCATTATGACCACAATGTGTCTTGGTTTCATCTTTCTTGTATGTATATTAATATATTCATCCTGAAGGTATGCAAAGGCCTTCATAAATCTGTGCCTTGATGACTTTCATTTTCTCTTCAAATGTTGCTTTGCTTGGTTCTCTTACTCCTTTCCTTCTGTACTCCAATAACACGTCTGGCATTTTAGCAGTTTTTCTTATGTATATTTCGTATTTTTAATCTTTTTACCCTTCTTTGCTTCAGTATGAAAATTTTTGTTGAACTGTATTTTAGTTCACTAATTCGTTACTATTCTCTGTCTAATCTGCTATATGTTCTTTTATCAAGTTTGTAATTTTAATTATTGTATTTTGCAATTGTAGACATTTTGTTTGACTTTTTTTCAAGATTTAAAAATCACCGGTGAAAATTTTTGTATTTTCATTACCTTTCTATTTTCTTGAACATATTAGTCACGATACTTTAATGTCCTTGCGTGATAATTCCAACGTCTGGATAACCTGTGGATCGCTTTTTATTGACTATTTTTTCTTTTGTTATTAGGCCACATAGTCTGTTTTTTTGGGCATGTCTGTTATTTTTTGATTCAAAGTCTGACATTGAATATGAAAAACTTTGGAGTCTTCCTCATATTATCTTCGACAAAGAGGAGAAAGAGAGGAGGCCCATACTTTTCCAATCAGAATTTAAATTCTAGGCTGGATTTCAGCTTTTCTAAGGCTTTCATTTAGATCTCTCTTACCCCTGTTCCCAGGGTGTATTTCCCAAGGGATTCTGAGTAAATGCCCCAGATGCTCACCTGGGTACCTATCTTCCAGTGTGTCCAAACCTTGAATCCCTATCTCTTAGTGCTGTGAGATTACCAAAAATTCTCTCTGCTTTTCAAAGACATTTTGCTTGGCTTCTTAGATTCCTTGTCCCATGTAGCTGCAGAAATCAATCCAAGTCATAAGGGAGAAAGTAGCAGAATGTGGATGCTCTCTGCCCCTCCTTTCTCACTGGAATCCTATCTTCTCAAGTCTCTAATTTATGTCTCTCCAGCCTTATGGGATGGTCAGAAATTCTGTTGGTTTTTCTACCTCTTAGCAGAGGCATCTGCTTTGCCTTTTCCCTAGATCCCCAGCCTCTTGCTTTGTGTTCAGAACTGGTAAATGCACTAAAACAAAACAAAACAAAACAAAACACTGCAACACATTCATTTGTCTCCCAGAACCATTTTCCTGCTTTGAATATCTTGTAGTTTCCTGTCCTGGTTGCCTTTAGAAGCAGTCTGATACGCAGACTTATTCTTTTATTCAGCTTTTCTCTTTGTGTTCAACAGAGGCTTTGTCTACTCCAAGATGCACCATCATGCTTCATCATGAATCTTCATGTCCCAGATAAAACTTCAAACCAACTATCAATTCAGCATTTTATGAAACAATACATGGGATCAATAATAGTAGGAGATTTTTATCTTACTTCACATGACAGGCAAAATGAAAATAAATAAATAAATAGTCAATCTAAATAACAGAATTAATTAAATAGAACTAACAAATGTACATTTACCTCTATTATTCATAACAGAAAATGGTCTTTCTCTTCAAATTTCTATGAGTTGTTTCCTTCAATTGTCTAGATGAACACAAGGAGAATCTTAATAAATCCCTCAAAGCAGAAATATTATAGACAATATTCTCTGACTATAATGCAATAAAAATAGAAATTTATAACAAAAATTGAAATAAAGTAATCTGAAATTCTAAATCCTTTCTTAATTCTAGTACTAACTCTAGTTTTAAAGAAGAAATCTAGGTTTCATAGGTGAAAAGTAAAAATAAGATTTTAGATTCTAAAGCTTATGGTACATGATAAGAGCTGTGGTTAGAGAAAATTATAGCCATAAATGTTTAATTTACTCTGAAAGAAGAAATTAAGAAATTTAGATATTCAGATTAATATTTTAAAACTTATAGCAGAAGTTATTTTAAAAGAAGGAAGGAACAAAAAAGTTAAATTAGTAAAATAAAAGGAAAACATTAGAAACATTAAATAAATTTTAAAGCTGATTCTTTGAGAAACAATAACAATACAATAGATAACCTATTAGTCTATCTCTCAATCAAAGAAAATTGGAGAAAACACAAAAACACAAAATTAAAATGAAAAGGATATTACTGATGATAATGAAAATTATAAGAATGGCAAATACATTGCTGAAAAACTATATTCTCATACTCCTCTATTTTTCTTATACACCATTTCCAATTCATCAGTAAATCTATTCATTAAGACTCCTAAGTACTCTCCAAATCTAATCAATTCTCACCACTTTCACTGGTACCTCTTCTTTTCAGCCACCTCCATCTCACCTCTACCATTTACCTATGCAGCTCATCTTTAAACCATCACTTCCAATCTTTCATCCATAAAATAGCCAGAGGTATCTTTTTAAAATAATAGTGAGATCATGCCATTTTTCCTCACAATTTTTAAACATGGTTCCCCATAGCTCCCAGAATAAAATGCAAAACACATAAGATACTATATAGTCCTTCTTGCTACTACCATGTTTCCCATGAAAATAAGACCGGGTCTTGTATTAAATTTTGCTCCAAAAGACACATTAGGGCTTATGTTAAAATCATGCTAGGGTTTATTTTCTGGTTAGGTCTTATTTCGGGGAAACATGGTACTTCCACCTAGTATATTCAGCCAACTGGTCTCCACTGAGCACATTCTTTACTCATGTCAGTTCCACTTGCTGTTCTTTGTGTCTCCTTTCTGCAAATATTAAAATGGCTCCTTTCCTTCTCTGATTTAGGCCTGAGTTTATTTATTTTCCCCCCAATTTAAATAGTAAGAACTCTCCACCTCTGTCATTCTCTATTCTCTTACCTTAATTTATTTTCTCCTTCATAATCACCTGACATGTTATATATCTAATTTTAACCTCTTTTTTTAAAAACTAGAATATAAGCTCTAGGAGAAGAAGATATTTGTCTGTTTTGATATTGCTCTTTCCCTAGTATTTAGATTAATGCCTGGCACACATTAATACTTGATAACTATTTATTGAATAAATTAATGAATGATGTGATACAGTTTGTAACTGGAAAGCCCCCAGAAAAATCCATTAAAAACTTTTGCAAACAGAGAATTTGGTAAGGTAAATGGTTTCAAAGTTAATGTAATAATAACAAAAAAGACAAAATATTTAGCAATAAGTTTAACTATTCATATTTAGGACTCTACTGATGCACATAGAAAAAGACTTTAAAGAGTGAAGAAATATACCTTACTCTTGGAAGAAAAAAAGTCAATATTGTTAAGAAGTCAATATTCTTTGAAATTAATGCACAAATTTAATATGACACTAATTAAAATATGCATATTGGGGGTAAATTGGCAAATAAGTTTTTTGTAATTTTTTACTGGAAATAATCAATTGAGAATAATTGTGAACACTGGAAAGAAAAAGAGTAATAAAGTGGAAAAAGTTCTGTCAGATATTTAACTTGAACTTAAGCTATGATGATACTGCTGGTAAAGAATCATAGTATATGCTCAAGAAACAAGATATAGATCTAGATTCACATAGACATTTAGTAAATGACATGTTACCATTTCAAATTGGTGAGGAAAAGTCACCAATATTTAGAAGACATGTGCTTCTAAATATTATGTGCTTCCTTTAAAAGTGCCAGTAATCTCACTATGGGAGAAGGGAACCCTGCCATTCTGTCATTCCTGATAGTTGCCAATATTACTGACATGGAAGAGCAAGACAGACATTGTTCCTGCCCTCATTAAGTCAACAGACTTTTTAAAACTTAGTATCTACCATGTGGCAGGCACTGCTGTAAGCCCTGAGGCTATCGCAGTGAAAAGACTGTTGAGATCCCTGCCCAAACGGCATTTACATTATAGTAGGTGAGAGAATCTAAACAAGTAAAATGCAAAAACTAAATTGACCAACAAATTGAGATAAGAAAGAAATCAATTTCAAGAGTACAGTAAATAGAGGTGACCTGTTTGTGACTGAGGGTCAGGGCATACTTTCTGAGTAGGGGACAGTGGCCAAGATTGTAATATGCACTCAAACTCATTTCCTTTGCATTCTGGTCCCTAAGCTAAATAGCATTTCCCTTTAAATGGGGCCAGTGGAATGTGGGCAAAATTGGCAAACTTCTCTTTGAGGCCTGTGCCAGATCATTGCTGTAATGCTCAATACATCATTCATTTCTCCACTGGATACAGCAAATCCAGTGATGGATTCTGAGGCCTTAGAAAGTGATTGAGCCACTGTACTGAAAAGGGCACATCCCTAATCCCCAGTAGGAAGGCTAACTGTAGACACTAAACACTAGCTGATTAGAGCATGTCATGACTGAGGGATAAACATGTTCTGGATAACCACTGAGATTTGGGGGTTGTTATGGCAATTTACACATCTTGTACATACAGTGCTATTTGAGCTAAGTCTTGAGGAATGAGAAGGATGCAGTGTCGGGAAGAGTGTTTCAGAGAGAGGCAATGGCCTATGCACAGTATCTGAGGCAGGAAAGAAACCCCTGTGTACAATAAACTGAAAGATGCCAGTGTGCCTGAAACTTCATTGAGTAAGGGTAATAAAGTGAGAAAGAAAGGTCAGCAACTCAACTAGGTAGGTCTTTGTAGATATGATATGAGAGAGGATTTTATTCTATTATACATGCAGTGGAAAGACACCAATGTATTTTAAACAGGGAAGTGTCATGATTTACATGGTAAAAATAATACCCTGACTTTTTTAGTGCAGAGTGTGTTAGAAGGGGTAAGAGTACAAATACAAACAGGACAGGCTAGCTACATAGTTTGTGGGTCCCACTGCAAAATTACTTAAAATTTGAAGACAGCAGCAGCCACAGAGCTTTACACTAAACACTGGTCTCTTCTACGCACAAGGTCTTGTGCAACTGCACAGGTCTAAGCCCATAAAGCCTTTTGTGAGTAGGCAGCTCAGTAAAAGACTTATAGAAAAATCTAGAAAAGAGATGGTTGTTATAGACTAGGCTGGTAGCAGTGAAAATGCAGACAGGTGCATAGATTAAGATATATTTTGATGAAAGGAAAGAATATTTGAATGCATTAAATGGTAGCGTGTAATAAGAGGAAGAAGACCCAGGGATGAATGCCAAGTCATTGTAGTAGGAATAAAGGAGGTGAGTGTTTTCTCCAGGTGACATGAAGCAGGAGTTATACAGATAAAGAAAGGATGTGGAAATGGCAGTGGTGGTTGGCGAAGCTATTGATCCCACTTGTGAGGAAGCAACAAGCTCCACTTGAAATGGCTGCAAGGCAGGCGGAGCCCATGAGGAGATCCAGATTTTAATGAAGGCAGGGGGTTACAAAGACTTTCATGGAAGAGATTCAAGATATAAGTTTGTTTGATGATCAAAATGTGGGAATTCAGAGGGCACAGTGTGATGCACAGGTAATGCACAGGTAATCATGGTGGCTGACAAAGGAGGCTAATGTAGTGTGATATTTAGTTCCAGTGACCTTGTCCTGAGTTTTTGCTTGATGGTTTATCAGAGATAAATGCAGTGGTGAGAGTAGTAAAGACTGTGTCCTCTCAGAGTATGCTCAGTTCACAATTAGATTCCAATAAAGTGGCCAATAATACGAAAGCAAAGGAAATACTCTATTTAGAGAGTTTGATTATTCCTAAAATTCTAGATGAGGAGCTTACCTAGGGCAGCACTGGACCTCCCATAGCGTCCAAGGCTTTAATATTATCTTCCTTTCTCAATGCTTTGGTGGTTAGTGTTACCTAGAGCTTTGAAGAGCATGTGGTTCGCCCAAAGTGTATTTTCAAATCTGTTCTTAAAATAATTTCAAATAGCCCAAGTTATTAATTTATAATATGATAGCAACAAGCAAAACAAACTAGATTAAGTTTATTTTTTTGAGCTAGAAATACACCTTTGAACACATGAATTATTTCACAGTGAGAAGGCAAACCCACAGCGACACAAAGCGAAATTAAATATACAGATACATGCTGGTGAAATTCTATTCTGCATAGATCTAAATAATATAATTTGCCAGTTTTGTGAGTCAGGCAGATGCAGATCATTCTGAGGCAGCCTTTCACATGATTTGGCTATTCTTAGATTTCTGAGTCATTCTGTCCTCCATGCTAGTCATTTTTCAATTCCATATTCTCTATTCACGTGGGAGATACAATGTTAACCAGTCCAAATTTGGCTGTGGGGCTTAATACAAACAGGCTATATATTTATTCCTATACTTAGCAATACCTTGGGACAAGTTGATTGTAAATAAAATATTTGCACAATACACTTTAACACTCCAAAATTTCTGCTAAGTGGTGCCAGGAGACCTTGGCATGCCCATTATTGCATAATTGTTTTCATTCAATTTGGTTGTCGTCTTAAGAACTAACATCCCAGTGTAGCAGGGATTCTTACAAAAGAAATGGAAATGTAGATTACATGGGAGGAGCCAAAAGACACTGCCAATGTTTTATCCAACAGAAGCAGCATATTGTAAAGAGTAATACAGGCGGTGCATTGATATCCCCTATAATAAATCCACTGGAAATGAAACTCCTTTGACAAACTGAAGATAGTAATAAAATCTTCGTCCATGATGTTATTATGGAAGCTCAGAACTGCCGGTATAAATAGGATGGTAAGGGTGCTGAGGAGTGAAAATTAGGATTCTACCTACATGGGTTGGTGAATACAGCAGAGGAGGAGGCAGAAAGGCCATCTGATAAGTTAAGAATGCCTGATGTTTTATTATGGTTCCCTGATGCCTACCTGATGACATTGGCTGTTCACTAGATTGCTGTTCCTTAAGGATAGAACTGGGGCCTTCCTCATCCTGTGTCCTCATTGCACAACAGAATGCCTGGCATGTAATGGACATGCAATGAATATTTGTTGAAATGAAAGAAACTTTAGTGGGAAGGTAAAGCAGGCCCATACTCTTCCACTATATTGTTCAAAGGTCAGGAGGGTATATATATTGTCAGAACTACCTCCTCACCCCGCCAGATTTTAGCCCTGGGTCTCAGCAACTGTTCTGAAAACTCCACTGGAAACAAACCAAAAAAATGATTTGGTCACACTTTTCATCTGTTCCTCCATTTTTTCCTCCTCATTTTCCATCAGGAAAGTTTAGGGAACCATATATGTCTCAGCTGCAGGAGAATTCCAACTCTGGATAGGTGACCTTCCAGGTGGAGAAGTTTCAGTGCAACTTGGCTACAAATCTGGCTTTGACCTTAGACCATTTTCTTTGCCCTCGAGAATTATAACCAACTTGGGATAATTCCTGGCCCCTCAGCCAGCACCCCTCCAGTAAAGTTGAGCAAGGAGATACTGAACACCACATGTAGCCTGTGCATGCAGTTTTGCGCTGCTTTGTACTCAATTAGTGGTGCTACTAAGAAGCTACAAGGTATAGCAATCAATACGAAAATTCATATTTCATGCTTCTGTGCATGCTTGAGACCATTTCATCCACCCCCCCAACAGGAAGACACAAAAAAGAAGTACCAAACATAGTATAGGAGAGAATTCCAAGGAAGAAGTAACATCTATAGATGCTCACTCAGGTCACAAGGTTTTTTAAATAAATTCGGAAGAGTATCTATTAGAACTAGTGGTTAGGCTGATGGTATTCTTAGCAGGAGCAAGTTCAGTGTGCTGCTGGGAACAGAAGCCAGTATTCTGGGGTTGTGAGGTAAAGAAATAGAATCTGAGAGTAGGTTACATGTTCAAGGAGTTTGATCAAAAGGAGAAAGAGAGGTTGAGACTACCGAAGGATTTGGGATAAGTAATGGAAGGTTTTTTTTGGATAGGCAGACCTGAATGTGTTTAAAAGTTGTAAGAAAAGATTTAGTTTAGGCTAATCTTTTAGCTAAAGATTTAGTGGAGAAATAGGGGACAACTAGGACCAGGCCATGCGTTGGGTGCACGCAGACTGTTGGGTGAGGGATAGGCAGGGCTGGCCTCTGGGCTGCAGAGCAAAGGAAAGAGTCCTTGGAGAAGGAACTCCAAGACAGGCAGAATTTTAACTTCAATGAATGTAAAGGGAGACTCCTGATTTAAGGCAATAGGATAAAAACAGAGTAAATAAAGTTATCATAAAAGACATTAAAAATGGACTGTAGGAAGCAGATCATGGAGAAATCGCCAGTGCATTGGGAATATGGCCACCACTCTTTCTATAAAGTTCCTGTTCCTGCAGAGAAGGAACAATTAAGGGTGCCAACCTGGCTGGGTAAATAAAGACGTTGAAGATATTGGAGAAAGAGTTTGTGTGAAAGAGATGGAATAAGGTCCCTGAGGACATGAGATGGGTTGACATCCATAGGTTGAGTAATTAACTTCATTAATATCATGTAAACCACATATGGGATTGTGAACCAAGAAGGAGTTTCAGCTTGAAGGCATTTTGAATATGCATAGATACAGGAGATGAAGTGGAGAGGAGGGCGGGACTAGGGATTCAAGAGTGTGAGGGGAAAGTACATATAGGCATTAAAAAGTTTACATATTGTATTTTTAAAAATCCCCAGTGTTTTTAAAACATTCCAAAATCTTTGGTCAAAAAGACTTTATGTAATTGTGTTTAAATGAACTTTAGTTGTTTTTAAGTGGTTATTATTCTTTCCAATTGAAAAGATATTTCTTAACCTGGTTTTCTCTGCATCAAGCCTTCAAAGTGCTCTTCTTAATTTACATTTAATGAAAATCTCTGCATTTATGGGTTTGTGTTTTCTTTGGATTTTTGTTAATTCTTCAAGAAGAGCACTAACTCTGTCAAGCTACTGGAACTCCACTTTTTGGAACTTGTTATGTTTGTTATTAGGGAGTGTCTTTGGCACCAAAGAGAGCTTGGCTCAATAAGTATTTTCAACAAAATAGCTAATATAATAAATTTTAATCTGAATATTTGGAATAAAAATCTGTACTTAGAAAATGATTCCATATGTAAAGACAGAATAATTATATTTGTGACTTATATTTTGTTATTTTAGTGTTTTCTCTAAGAAGTTCTGGTGCTTTATTATGCCCATTTAAGTAACTGGCTCCATGAAATTCAGCATTATTTGAAATAAAAATCTAGTACACTGATGAAACTGATCTGGTTTGATGAAATTGAATATCTGGATTTAGAAACAAAATAAATTAAGTGAGGAGAACAAAAGCAACAAAGAAACAAAATTTACACTAAGTGTTGTTTCATTTCCTTCTTTCTGGAAAAAAAAAGTATTAATAAAAGGCAGGATATTTTTTTCTTCTTAAAAACAGTGTCATTTGCAGTAGATACTTAGTTATTAGATGGTGATAGACCTCAATTATTACTTTTTTGCAAAAAGTAATTTACTAAGTGAAGTTAATGAAACTTTTAAGTTACCTCTCCAAAATTATACAGGCTTATTGAAAAATTTTGTTGGCACCTTCTAAATGTCTCCCATATTTACCAATGCCATTCTACTTTTTATCTCTCTAGAATTGCATAGCAGGTTTTCCTTACTTTGTAAACTTCAACATACATGTGTATAGGAAATATGTTATCTATTTGTTTTGTACTATTTCCAAAAATGTTTTTATTATTTTGCCTTCAAGTTTCAATCAAGGGTCTGAACGAAATAAATAGTTCATGATTTGGATTTTGAAAAAAATGCTGCTCTTTAGACAAATCTGATCTCTTGACATCTGCTAATCACATTGATAACTTGGAAAATGAGTAGAGAATTCATATTTTTATTTATTTACATAATGAATGGTGTATGGTTTATGTTTCATGCTAGATCAACATTCCAGGGTCTTGTACTGATTCCCACATATAGTATATCAATGTCTAACATAATCAAAGTCTTTTTATAATTATAAAAGAATCTTTTCGTAAGGATATTTTAGAAAATCAGTGAGCTACAAAATCTATTTGAAGTAAATTGTAAACAGTAGGTATTGTATCATTGAATTAATCATAGTATCAAAATATTGCAGATTCAGAACTGCTGGTTCTGATTCTCTATTTCCAACCAGAAAGGAACTAAGAATATGTTTTCATGGATGTGAAGCACACAAGAACTCTCTGTCTCCCTCTCCCGTATCCTCTTTTCCATTTTTCTCTTAGTAGAGAATTATCCAATAGGCACTAGTATTCTAATTATCCAATAGGCACTAGTGTAGCTGTTTCGAGAAAGAGTTATGCCCATTAACTTCAAAAGAATTGGAAGTATACCCTTCCTTTGAGGAGAGAAAAACCCAACATGTAAAGGGCATCAATTTTCTCTGGACAAATTCATTGATTCAACCAACAAATTAACATTACATATTTGGTACTTATCATGCTTTTAACTCTCTGCAAAGTGTGGCAGTGCATGTAAAATTATAAGTTAATTTACTGACCATATACATGCAATTTATTTGGACAGGTGAATGTGATAGAAAGACGTATAAGTAACTGATTTCCCATTCTATCTCTACCCTCATTTGTATACTTTAGGCCTGTAATCTAACCATGTTTTGGTCATTTGGACATTGTTC